>NW_017729032.1:54360438-54364133 GCF_001723915.1 Gavialis gangeticus | reverse complement strand
ATATATATATATATATATATATAAAAAACACTAAACCATGCAATGGTCTAACATTTCTTTACTTGTATTTAGCCATTAAAGAGCTTGGCCCTGCCTGTCTCAAAATGTTCTGCCTGCTGCTAAAAAACATTAATCACACTGAGCCCATTAACAAATGCAGCATCAAATTACAAGTATTAATGGCACAGCTTGCTTTCTTTTACAGTGTTTTTAACAAGGCTTGTAAATCATAGAATGGAGCTCAGTGCAAATAGTTTGCAATTTAATGACTATGGTCCCTTAGCAGACTGAACTTAGATGTATAAAATATTGCCCACTTGAATTTTGTGGAACTATGATTAAACTAATGTGCTGAAATATTCATTGAAATAATTCCCCACTGCCCCCAGCAACCTGAGAAAATTGCAATTTTATTCATTATTAATAACACTGAATTAGAGCTGCAAAAAAATTCCACCATGTGGTAATTGTCTTGGTAAATTATTATTCCAACACTAACAGAGTACTTGGATGATTTTATAGCTTCCAGCTAATACAAGCCATTAACAACCATGGCCATCTTCATGTTACACTGGCTTTTTGCATTCAGAACCAATATTAAAGTTCCACAAAATGACACAGAAACTACTGCTAATCTACATTGACTGGGAAATGCAATTCACGTTGCTGTTTGGTATTCAATTTATCTTCATTACTAAAAATGGCATTTGCTAGCTCTTTAGTAAACATCCAAATAATATCAAGAACAACATTCCAGTGGAATATTTCATTCACCGGTCCCAGATTATGAGTACATTCTGAGCATGCACTGTAAACTACTGTCTGCATTATGAGCACCAGCAATCACTTCCAGAGGCAGTATGACAGTGTACAGTATTAGAACAGACCAAACAGAACCTATCTGCAGCATTTTTCACAGGTCCATTATATGGTCAGCCATGGCCCAACTGTATTGTGTTCCCACTGATGGATAAGCAGTGGGAATGCATTGTTGCCTGTAGTCAATGCCAGACTCGCTTGGTTTTGCATGCCAAGAATGCAAGGACTAGACTTATACCCAACTGTTGTACAGGAGTTCAGAAGAAAGGGCTCAATGGCTCCTGGCACAGAAACAAGGAGATAGGTACAATCCAGCCCTCTGTTTTGCAGCTTTCAAAGGAACTTCAGGTTTAATATTATCAAAATAGCACAAATACTAATAACATATTTTATGTCTTTGTTAATTAACAAAATAATTTTGACCGTGTGAACGGAAGAAAGAAAATGTATTTTTTAAGTGTAACTATTGAAAGGTTAGCAATATCCCTTTTCTAGGTCCTGTTTAGAATTGTAAACGATCATGGAACAGAAGTAACAAAAACACACTGTGCGAGTTGGGGGGGAACACGTTTATTTTAAGCACTTGGGATTTTGTGGCTCTGCTAAAGTGTCCATGCTGCCACCTATGAAAAGTCTATTAGGCTGCGCAGAATGACATAATATTACAAAGATAAAAATGTTATACTAAAATAGCATTTTCATACACTGTGGAGTTTAAATATACTATTTTAAACATGCCCCATAATTAGTAGGGCTGTGCGAAGCTTTGGTAGCTGATTCAATTCAGAGAGGATTTGGCCTGATTTGGAGGCTGAATCTCTGGATCTGAATCAAATCAGAAGATTCATTAAGAGGTCTGAACTGAACCAGAAGCCTCTGAATCAATTTGTAGAGATTTAGGGTTGATTCGGAGATTTGGCCATAGGCTATACAAGTTTCCCTCACATAAAGCAAACCCATTTTATAATGTGACAGTGTAACAATGTAATAATGTAACGTAATAATATAACAACTCACCCTAGCCCCCACTGCAGCAACCTCAGGAGCAACCAGCACCAGCTGCAACGAGAACTGTCAGTGGGGGTGGAGGGTGCCTCTTGCTGTTCCACACCCCCCACGAGGGCTGTGGGGATGTCAGGCTCTTCCTGGGGGTGCGTGCTCCCGGATCTGCGCGCAGGATGACAGCAGGTTGCTGCTGCAGGCTGGGGCTGGCAGTGGGACCAGGTAGGTTCTTCCTGGCGCTCAGGGCAGGCGCGCCACATTCTGGAAACAGCCCAGCGCCACCACTGGCCCCAGCCTGCAGCGGCAGCTGGCTATCATCCCGCATGCAGATCCAGGGATGAGACCAACACATCCATTGGGGAGAGCCCAACACATCTCTCTAGCCCATAGCCCTCCCGGTGGGGGCATGGAGCACCAAGAGGCGTGCCCTACACCCACTGACAGTTCTCACTGAAGCTGGTGCCAGATGCTCCTGGGGTTGCTGCAGTGGGTGGGGGCTAGGGTGAGCGCAGACAAGCTGCGCTACGTCCTGTGCCACCCAGGGCTCCACTTGCTGCCACTCCCCCAACCACTGCTGCAGCAGCCCCAGGAGCAGTTGACACCAGCTGCTTGCACTACAGCATGGCACAGCCCAGGAGCTGAAGTGAGGGGGGACAGCTTCTGGAACGACACCCTTCACCCCATCCCTTCCTTGGTCCCAGCCTCCCTCCCTCACTGCCTGGGAACATATCCCTATCTTTTAGGGCTGTACAAAGCTTTGGTAGGTGATTGAGCAGCTGAATTCCCAAATCTGAATCGTCCGAATCGAATCAGGACAGTGATTTGAATCACCAAATCAAATCACTGTCCCTCAAATCAGCCGAATCCGAATCCAAATTGAATACTTGCTGCTTTGTACAGGCCTAAAAATTAGCCCATTAATTTTGTTTTCAAGAAGAAAAACCCCTCTTTAATCAGGGGTCAGCAATCTACAGCTCCAGGTCTGGATCCAGGCTGCAAAGAGCTTGGATTTAGCCTGCGAGGTAATGGAGGGCTCATAAGAGTCCCATCCCAGCAGCCTTGGTCCCCTCATTCACCTCATACCCTGTCCCCTCCTCTGAAATACTCTGCTGCTGTGAGGGGAGATGTCCACAGTCACTAGCCAGGGGTTAAGTAAGTCCCCTACTACAGCCACTGTCTTATTGCTGCTGCATTTCCCTTTATATTGAAATCAGCAATCTGCAATCAGCAGCAGCTGCAGCCATGGGGTACCAGAGAGGGTGTACATCTGGTGGCTGCTGTGTTAACACTGGGTTTCTGCCTGTACCAACACTTCTCCCATGGTCTCTTGTGAAGCACGAGGCAGATAAAAGGACTGGAGTTATTGGTATAACCCATGCTGCCTCCATCAGTGGTGAACTAGGTGGAGAACAGGGGTGGGACTGGTACAGTGGTGTAATTAGGGTGGGTAACAGAAGCAACCACCCCAGGTGCTCACAGGGGTGGGGGGTAAAAAATACCCAACCAACACCTTTTGCCACTGCTGTGTGTTTTGCAGTTGCAGTGGTGCTGTTGGATTGTTATCACAAGCAGCAGCCCACCATTGTTTAAGGTTGTCAACTCCTGCTCTATATTATCAACCTAGACAAGAGATAAACACCTTTCAAAGCAAGCATTTTAATGAAAGAATTAAGAATAAATAAGATGGTTATAGTATGAGGTCTACTTTAAAGACTTCATTTCTGGACTTCAGCAAGGCCTTTGACATCGTCTCTCAAAAGCCCCCCCCTATGCTGATGCCCTCTGAACTTCCTCTCAACTCCCACAAGCACTGGAGATGAAAAAGGGAAACACATTTTCAGAAACGGTTGCCTAAATGGCCAGTCCCATCCCAG
>NW_017729032.1:54357298-54360428 GCF_001723915.1 Gavialis gangeticus | reverse complement strand
GGACCTGAACCTATTCAGCCTCCACAAGAGAAGGCTGAGGGGGGACCTGGTGACCGTCTATAGACTCACTAGGGGGGACCAGAAGGGTTTGGGGGAGACGCTGTTTCCCCTGGCGCCCGCTGGCATAACAAGGAGTAATGGGCACAAGTTGATGGAGAGGAGGTATAGATTGGACATCCGCAAGAACTACTTCACAGTTAGGGCGGCTAGGAGCTGGAACCAACTTCCAAGGGAAGTGGTGCTGGTCCCTACCCTGGGGGTCTTTAAGAAGAGGCTGGATGCCTACCTGGCTGGACTCGTTTGAGTCCCGTTCTTGTTTTTGGGGTTTTTTGTTGTTCTCCCGCCCTGGCGGGGGGTCGGGCTAGAAGATCTACTAGGTCCCTTCCGACCCTTAATCTATGAATCTATGAATAATAATACTAAATAAAAAGACTTAAATCCCGAAACATAAAATACAGGCTCAAAATCAAAGGTTTGCAACACAAACAAACCAACCCCCCAATCTTAGTTTTTCCATTGGCCTCAATCACAAAAATAAGTAGTTTTTCACAATGTAGCTTTTGCTTCTCCTTATATTTTTCTCTTTCCTGAAAAGTTCCTACAATATCACTAAGGTAAAGCTAGACTCCTGTGCCTCACACTCCCTGCTAGTCCAGAAGCAATATCATTCCTGCAAGGTGCTCAACATCAGACCCATATTAGTTAACGTCAGAGTACTGCAATAAAAGGTAAGCTGGGATTTTTGTTACTCCTTAGTACACAACGTAATTCCTATCTTATGATTTTCAAACATTTATTTAATTAAACAAACACAGAAGTAGAAAGCTCTTCATTGGAGATGGCAACATTGTCCTGGACATATGGGAAAATAGATAAATGTGGCTTAATTAGGCTGCAACTTTATTAACTCATCTAGGAACTATCCACACAGACGGAGATTTATCATGGGGTAAGACTCTTACCCCATGATAACTGGGCCACAGCCAAATTCTGAGATCCTGGTACCCTTCCTTTCTTATGAAGGTGAAAAAGTTATGAAGGTTAGTAGGCTGATGAAATGGGGAAGTATTGTTTTTGCTGTAGGGGACATCAGGAATCTAAATCCCATTCTCCATCTTCTCCCTATTTCCAACCCCTTTGTAAAATGAATATTCTGCATTGACCACATGCTACTTGATAGCCTCTGATAACATACACCTAGCTGCAAGGTCCTTGAGCGCTGTGGGGAAGGGGAGGCAAAGCAAAAAAACCCCCCAACCCTCCCCCACCCACAACTAAAACAATAGCGACTAAAACAAGCCTCCTGAAAGGCCACTAGAAGCTCCCAAAAAGGCCACAAGCCCAGAGAACTAAAAATATCCTGCTAGTCTTACACTACATGTGTCCAAATTTGGGGAGCTGCTAATCCAGGTACAAGGGTGATTCAGGTTGAAGGGCTTTCCTCAGTTATTCAAGTACTAATGCCTCACCTGAGCCTAGCCAGCTCATCAACCTGCTTCACCTGCTTAGGTGATGCAGGTCTCTCTCTCTCTCTCTTCTGGTCTGGTCCTTCTGGCTGAGGACTCTCATGGAATCCTGTTTTTTTTTCCTGCCAATTCAGACAAAGCTCCCTGCCTCAGAGATATTGGGTTTTGTCACTATAATGTGGTTCCCAGCCTGCTGCCAATCCTGAGAGATACACTCAAAGCTTAGCTATTTGGCATCACTTAGGAAAGTTAAAGTGTATCAACTAATGGTACAAAGTCAGTGAACATAAATTAAAATATGTTAAACCCTGATGTGGATGTTCTCATTCAGGAATACAATGACCTTGATAGGCTTAGAAAGAGGGTGGATAAAAACCTGATGACATTCAACATGGAAAAATGCAAGGTACTCCACCTCGGGGAAAAAAAAACAAACGCATCACACTTATCAGCTCAGCAGTGCTACACTTGCTAGCATCACAGCCAAAAGGGACTTGGGGGTCATGACTGACCACAAGATGAACATGAGCCACCAATGCGACGTTGCAGCTGGTAAAGCAAACCAAACTCTCGCTTGCATCCATAGATGCTTTTCAAGCAAATCTCAGGATGTCATCCTCCCGCTGTACTGGGCCTTGGTGAGTACAGTACTACAATTCTGGGCTTCACAGTTCAAGAAGGATGTGGAGAAGCTTGACAGAGTCCAGAGGAGAGTCATGTACGTGATCAGAGGGCAAGAGAATAGGCCTTATGAAGAGAGGCCAAGAGCCATGGGGCTCTTCAGCCTGGAAAAGCGCAGGCTCGGGGTGACCTGGTGGCTGCCTCTAAGTATAAAAGGGGTGTAAGGGGTATACATCTGGATCTGGGGGAACGCCTGTTCACCAGAGTGCCCCAAGTGATCACAAGGTCCAACAGTCACAAACTTCTCCAAGACTGTTTTAGGCTGGACATAAGGAAAAACTTCTTTACCGTCCGAGCCCCCAAGGCCTGGAGTAGACTCCCTCCAGAGGCAGTGCAAGCACCTACTCTGGACTCTTTTAAGAAATGTTTTGATGCTTATCTTGCTGGGATCCTTTGACCCTAGCTGACTTCCTGCCCCTGGGGCAGGGGGCTGGACTCAGTGATCTTCCAAGGTCCCTTCCAGCCCTAATGTCTATGAAATCTATGAAACCTTAGATAGCTGTAATTTGCTCTATGGAATCATCTCTCCTGAGCATTTGCATGGGGCCTTAACACTAATTTACAGGCTGGTATATACTACAGAAGATAGAAAATCAGAATCATATATAGAATAATCTACCTGTATAGCTATGTCAGCATACCGCCATAGTAGGTATGCCAGCTAAAGGGCATTTCTTCTGCCAGCATCCCTGTATCAGCCAGTGAAAGGCATGATAAAAGCATGTTTTCTCTCAGAAGAATGACTTCTACATTGGAATTTTGCTGGTTTGCAAAACTGTTGTATAGCTTAAACTCAAGTGGATCAAGTGGATTATTAGGGGGAGATCATGTCAGACCAACCTGATTGCCTTTTACGATCAGGTCACAAAGGCCATGGATGCAGGTGTCACGGTGGATGTAGTCTTTCTGGACTTCAGCAAGGCCTTTGACATCGTCTCTCACCCCATCCTAGTTAAAAAACTAGGCGACTGTGGCATAGATGC
>NW_017729032.1:54355531-54356403 GCF_001723915.1 Gavialis gangeticus | reverse complement strand
GCTAGGAGCTGGAACCAACTTCCAAGGGAAGTGGTGCTGGCCCCTACCCTGGGGGTCTTTAAGAAGAGGCTGGATGCCTACCTGGCTGGACTCATTTGAGTCCCGTTTCTTGTTTTGGGGTTTTGTTGTTCTCCCGCCCTGGCGGGGGGTCGGGCTAGAAGATCTACTAGGTCCCTTCCGACCCTAAATCTATGAAACTATGAAACTTCACATCTTTGGTCAAGTCCTCTTTTCCCTAGTGTTCCTTGTGAGAGATTATAGCTTTATTGTAATATTTCTGTTTTAGCTGTGTCTG
Organism: Gavialis gangeticus; assembly: GCF_001723915.1. Lineage (NCBI taxonomy): Eukaryota > Metazoa > Chordata > Crocodylia > Gavialidae > Gavialis > Gavialis gangeticus. The sequence goes on along the minus strand of NW_017729032.1, from coordinate 54,356,108 downwards.
TGTTATAATAATACTGTATGCTTCAGTTTCCCCGACTACCTTTTACATGGGGAAAGAAGGGTTAATGGACTCTCTACTAGGTTCCAGAGCTGTCTATGTGCAGATAAGATGAGATGGATCTCAAGCAACAAGGCATGTTGATGCTTCAGGTGGGATTGGTACTCATCCTTTGGAGGAGATACCTAAGAGGCACCAGGGAGAACATCTCAGTGGATAGAGCAGCCATAAGAAATGGACCCCCATTTGGTTGGGAGGGGGAAGAATCTGTAAAGACTGCACAGCCAATCAACTGTGGGGTTCTGGGCTATGCTAACTGGAGAAGGAACTCAAAAGCTGTGTAACTTTGGATTGCTCAGGGCTGTGTAGACTGGACTGTGGACAGAGGGACTTCTTAACCCTAGGCACATCTATACAAAATGTCTATGGAGGAGTTGACTAATTAGCTTCGCAGTAAACATCTTGCGTCTACATGTGCAGTGGTATTAGGCAGGAGTAAACTAATTTACTCTGCAGCAGTGAATGTGTAGATGTTGGATGGGCTGGCTGGGGCATAAGGGTGCTTCAGTGTGGGGGCTGC
>NW_017729032.1:54345755-54355520 GCF_001723915.1 Gavialis gangeticus | reverse complement strand
GGCTAGCCCCACACTGGAGCACCCTTGTGCCCCAGCCAGTCCTTCCACAGCACATTGAGCCAGGTCAGAGCAGCCCTGGGCTGGCAAACTGACCCTCCCCCCACAATCCACCAGCCAGCTAGGGCTGTTCTGACCCAGCTCAATGAGGTACACTCCCAGGCACACATGTAAACATAGCACCCAGGAAGCAATAAACTCCGGTGCAAAATGTGCCGGAGTTTATAACTTTTTTACTTAACTGAATGTGTGGACACAGCCCCTGTGGAGGAGGCAGAAAACCTCTGGCTGTAAATGGCTTTATTATAGAAGAGCTGTTTGTTTTCTTGCTTGTTTGGGGTGTATTTCTCCCATCAAGAGATGAAAGCCCTCCCTCAGGAGCTGAACTAGTAGATAGCTCTCTGAAGCAGGGCCATGGATAACTAAGCTGTTAAGTAGGACCATCCAATACAAGAACGTCATGGGCATAAAAGAATGGTCAGAACATAAAACTGAATTACAGCTGCTTGTGTGGTAGGATACTGACACCTGAGCAAAAGTTTTTTGGACCTGAACCTATTACACTCTATAACTTACTGTTTTCTCTTTAAGCATCATAGTAGACCATGCTAATGAATGGTGGTAGACACACTCTTCTTGTCTTATTGAGGAGGGTACCAAAGTAGAAAAATAAGAAACTCAAAATCACAGTGATTTTTGAATTGTTGATTTGCATCATAACTTCTATTTTACACTGGGGGGGGAGGAGGGGGAGGGATCGCCTTCCTCCAATGCTCTGTTATACTACTTCTTTCCTGGAATCAGGGTAAACTTGTTAGGAAGGAAACATACTACAAATGCTAACCCTAGCCTAAAGCTCAGAAATCTATCTGGCTGAAAATCCAGAGACAAGGAATACAATTCCTTATATTGTTACCGTATTATGACACTTGGATTTCAAAGTGATAAGCATCCTAGTGACAGGTACCTTAGACATACTTATGGTCTATAACAATGACCTATGAAGAATTTCTCAGGAATGCACAATTTCTTAGGACTCTATGTAGCTAATACTTCAGGTTAACATCTCACCCAAAAGATGGCAGCTCCTCACGCAGAACTGTGCTTCCTAACCCTATGCTAGGCACTGGTTTAAAGATGACAGAGAGAAGAGTGTAAGTGCACCATGAATATCCTCTTGCTGCCACACTTACTTTTTTTCCCTAGAGCTTAAGCAGCATTCACTTGGCTTTGTTTTTATAATGTATTAAGACATCACAGCTTGTCTGCCAGCCAGTGTGCATCTATCTTGTGTTGTAAACCAATGTCCAAAAAACCCTGAATCGCATCTCATAGACAGATCCAACATTTTCTGTTACATAAGGTCTCAAAACATATATACATTTAGGATTTATTTAAGCATATCTTGATCTGTCCAGAGGTATGCACAGTGATTTGCAGCTACTTCCTTCCTTTTCATACCTGAAAGATTTTTCTTGTCTGTCATTATTTATCTTTTGCCAATTCCTAACAATACTATTTTTATTTCCTAATCTATACTAAACTGCAAAACAAAAAAATAACAAAGATTTTCCTTTTTTCAAAGTCTTAAAAGGCAGCATACTTCTTGAAGTAATTAAATGTGGAACGAACTGCTATGCCTATTCTACAGCTGGGATATAAAAGAATTATCAACAATAGAAATAACTACCATGTGTATGTATGTATGTATATGCACACATGCCTTCTGAAATTAATTTAAGTTATACATGAGTTGGACTAAAGGCAGGAATAATTTCATGCCTATTAAAATGTGTGCATTAGGTTTGGACTACCTTTACTATGCGACTGAAAAGGAGAAGACATAAATTGTAACATTTTAATTTATGAGTGCAGTAGAACAGTATTGCCTAATGTCATTTCTTACCAACTGGAAACTCCTAACTCGGAGCCCTGTCAAGGGGATGACATTTAGTTTAGAAAAAGGAAGAATGAAAAAAAAATGTATACGTGAATCAAAACTATTTGACTTTCATGAAATACAAGAAAGTCTGAATCAAGCCACTTGAGTAATTTATTTCTGTGACAAGCACAATATTTCAAAATGGCTTGCATTTTTAATAGTATATATTTAATTATTAAAAATCTTTATTTCCATGGCTAACTTGATTATATGTAATTTCTCACTTCATCTTATCTTATATCACTTAAGTGACATTCTGTGTCAGGCCTGTGCTAATGAAAAACTGCATGGCTATCCATCTGTAATGGAAAAATGCATCATTGTGTCAAAAATGTATAACCGCCATTTAAATTTTGAAGAACCAAAAGTTTATAGTCTCCATTAACAACCAATTTCTGTTAGTCTGGTACATTAAAGCAAAGGGCAAATTTTACATACTGCAGAAAGGTATACATTTTTCATCCCTTTAATTAAACAAACAGTATTCCATAAGTTCACTTTAGAATAGATGACCTGAAGAAATCTTGATAGATTAAACTTAAAAAAAATCTTTAAAATCTTTTCTATACCTTTTTTTTCATCATTTAAGAGTAAATAAGAGCCATCCATGAGATGGTGACAACAGCTGTGTACACACATTCAAACAAACTGGGAGAATTCTCCCCGGTTTCTTCCTAGAGCTGTGTGTACAGACATTTGAATGCTGAGCCCCTGAAGAGCGGAGAGCTTGCAGCGCTGACACTGTGCAGTAGGGGTGGGGGGTGAGGGAGCATCTCAGCCTGCTTTGCAGGCTTCCTTAGTCTGTCTGGTAACAGCTCTGATTGGCTGCCCCAGACTGCTCCCATGGTCAGACTGTTTCCCTGCAGCACAATGCGGGGATTGTGAAGGAGGCAAGTCCTGCTCTCTGCTGGAACAGCAGGGTCCAGCAAGGGACACATGCTCTCCCTGGAGGAAGGGGGAATGCTGCAGGACTACGTTCTCTTTTGAGACAAGCCACTGCATGTACAGACATTTGCTCTCCTATCCTGGGAATGATTTAATCCTGGTTGTTCCCAGGTTATTTTTCTCCTGGAGTAACTATTTTTACTTTTGGAGAAAAAGCCTGAACATCTGTACATTTGTGGTTTCTTCTGGGAGAGCAGTGACCCTCCCAGGAGAGACTGAATGTTTGTACTTTTACTTATGACTGTAGGGCACTTGTTAAAAATTAATTTGCAGTGGTTTGGTATCTAATTAAAAGAAGGGGAAAGAAGGAAAACTTTTAGTTTCATTGCTTTGATAACACATTTTGGAACGATGGGAAATTTTAGTAAGATTCCTCTTGTTGGAAGTACATTGCCTTTGTTAAGCATCATCCCTTGGTGTACATGAAATTTAGAGACAAAGAGCAATGTTCAGAAGTGATATGCCACAATGTGCTGTGCAAGGAATACCATACAGATCTGCTATTGCACATCAATCTTCATCTAAATTGGATATTGGGTGTCTCTTAATTAATGATTGCTAAGCCCTTCACATTGAATTGCACAGGTGCGATACATGAAGATACAAACAGCTAGGTCCAAAAAAGGTCTTAGGTTCCTAATCTGTAACTACATGTTCGGTAAAAACACTTAAATGTTTAAAGCTCAGCTGCTATGCATGCCCAAAACTTCCACCACTTTGGCTGAGCCAAGCATTTATGCTCCTATCTTTTGCACTAGAGCTGTTTAGGATAGACACATTTAGCATGTCAGTCTCTTGAGGGGCCTGATCCACTGGACATGCTCAGAGCACATCCACATCAACTAACACCAATGAGGTGAGCACCCATACATGTTGAGGGACAGGAGGCAGTAGTGGGGATGGTGACCACCCTTTATATAATAGCCTGAAGCACCCTGCTCTGCTCCAGGGACTGCTCATGCATTTTTTCATAAAAGTGATTGTATAAATGAAGAAGGGGTTAGAACTTAGGGATTTTTTTCCCTGCCATCCCCAATCAGGGAAGTGTTCTCATTACTGAGTTATAGACAGATAACCTTTTGCTTCATGAATCTTATATTCCTTTTGCATAAAGATCTTCCTTCAACAGAAAGAGTAAAAAGCACCAATAGGCTCTAGGCTCTAGACTGGTGGTTTGAGTATTCCTTTGTGAGGTGAAAGATGTGGGTTCAAAACAGTACCTATGAGTGGGCAAGTGGGATACAAACTCCAGGTGCTGCCTCTTGTGTGTTTGAATGGATCTAAAGGGTTGCCTCACTCCCTCATTATCTTTCTTATACTTGTACCTTCCCTGCATCAGGTCCAGAAGCTGGGAGGCCAGCATAACAGCAATGGTGCATGGTGTAGGAACAGCAGCGAGAGCTTTGCTGCTGGGTGGTGAGGCGATATGTTGCCTTTTTGCTGCTCAAAATTGGTGTTTAAATGGCTGCTCAACACACCATGATAAAAAGGGAGGTGAAAACTCTCCCCCTGAAAAAGCAAACCTCTGGCCACTGCTCCTGCACTATGAATTGCACCAGCCAGGGTATAGTATGAGTCAGTTACACCTCTGGTTTGAAGCTCCTCAGCCTAAGGTGGGCCCATAACTTAACTGTCCCAATATTTATATAAGCGTTCTAACCAAGAAACTGTTATCCAAAAGATGGGTACCGCTTTCACTACAGTGAACCTATCATTTGTACACAAAGGATATCTCCTTAAGCATCCCTAAACAGAGGGTTCATGCTATGAATCTTAGTGCTACCTGCAGTCTGGAATTACATGCCTACATTTGTGCAAGAGGTAGAATTTCAGAAACAAACCCCATTCTGTGTCTCCTGTCAACTGGTTTAGACATCATCCACTCAGCAGGTTGAGTGTAGGTAAAATCCTAAACAACTAATTCTCCCCTTTTAAGCTACATGGTATTTGTGCTCTTAATTTGGACTGCTACTTAATTTGTGGATTCTACTAAGACCTGGGCACATAAACATTAGGAATGGGAACACTTGGCATCCTCACATTTAAGTTATATTTTGGATCTGACCCTAAGATACTGTTGTTATGGGCAACATGTAGAAATGTGGATATGTGAAATAGATATTGTGGATGTCCATTTCTGAGGTGATTGAAAATATGAAGTTTAGTTATTTGTCACTGGAGTTTTTTGAGATGGCTTCTGTACGGTGCACCCAGGGGAATGTGTCCAGGGTGCACCCTGGACTGACCTGAAAGCTGCAACATTAGTACATCCAAAGAATTTGGAGAATAAGGAGGTGGAAGCCACTTGAATACCAGTAAGCTCATTTTGCTTGGGATGAAGCCAGTAATAAATTAATGTATGCTGGTGATTGCTTTACTTTTTTATTCCACACTTTAAAAATATAGTATCTTGTATCAGGTATATATTTTGAAAAAAAAATTGCATAGTCACTTGCAAAGTTCAGACTCATGGCATTCAACTCAACAAAAACACAGAGAATGTATCAGCTAAAGTAGAAAATGTCTTGCTTTATTTAGTAAAGGAAAAACATCTATGGTCTACTTCTACTGCTGTTATTTATTCTAACTTCATTCCTTGCTCAATATTTTTTTCTTTTGAACAGCTTTCCATGGCCTCTTTTACCCCCGTGAAATTTTGGACTACTCTGAAGAACCAGCATGGTCCTTGATGTGAACTGGAAGGAAGAGCTGCTTAGGGGCTTACTCCTAAGTCAAGAGCAGCCTGGGATCCCCTGGAATGCTCTTTAATACAGCTCCACCCATTCCTGTAATATCATTGGGAAGGTGCGTATGAGACAGGAAGCCAAAAATCATGCCTTCACTGCAGAAGCCCTCCTTTGGCCCTTCCTAAGGTATTCCACTAAACATTATATAGAAGCCAAATAGGAAGCAAAATCCCTCCCAGCTTGTTCAGGTCATATATGCATACAGAATTTGTTGGAAAAAGAGTTGTGTAAGCACATTCTCTTGTTAAATCATTGGTGCATGATGTAGTTCAGAAGAACAGTTACTATGTTATCATTACTAACAAGAGCAACAACATTTAATTCTAACTGTCATTTGTAAGAGCAGGGATAGCAAGTCTTTTGTCCACCCTTAAGCCAATCACCATGGCAGTGCACATGACAGTAGCTCCAGTTCTGTGTATTACATCCCCACTAACACTGTTGGCAAACCTTTCCTTTCCATATGAGATTATATAATTATACAATTTGCAGTTTGTTACATGTCACCTTTAGCTGGAAAACAGGATGCAAATGAACATGGAGGAAAGCTGTAGTGCATATGTCCATTAGAGATCCCTAGGTAGGGGATCGGCTGCCAGATGGAGGAGATTAAGTTTGGATATGTTAATGAAGAACAAGTTGGTAAGCATGGTGATAGGAAGAAGGGAAGATGTTTGTGAAAGAGGATAGGGTCACTGAATTGAAAGGTTGTCACAAAACCTCTAGTCTTTGCAATGTTTGTAACTATACAAAAAAGCCTGGGATTTACAGAGCTACAAGAATTTAAAAAACCCAAAAAACCAGAAACAAAAAAAAGCAATTACTTTTTTCTAGGCTATATTAAAGAATTTTGCTTTATCTCATCTTTAAGAATTGTGACTGAGTTTATATTTTAACAGGTTTTGAGACATGAAGGAAAATCATCTACTTTTATAAAACATACAATGAAACATTTTCAAAATTAGAATGAAGAAAAAATGCTTTAATGTGCGAAAACATCTGTTAATTGCCAGGAACTCAACTTTTCCACTTCGTACAAAAAAACCCCACCTCTTTTTTTAAAGGCTATCAGAAGGCACTAACATCTAAATAGAGAAGTGTATGCTAAGATTTACTTTAATTTGTCAGAATTTCTAACCGGAAAAATAATTACGTAAGAATGAAACAGGAGGCAATCACAATTGAAACCTCTGTAAATAATGATATCGTGTTAGAAAAAGTTTCTGTTTGCTGGTTAATGCAGGAACAATTACTACTAGTTATACCAGGTGGGTTTGACGTGCTATTCAAAATCACGTCATGTTGCAATGAGCAGAGAGATAGGTTATGTTATAGAAAGATTGTACATGGACCAAAGACTAATATCTTAAATATACATCAACACACCTACACTAGTCATTTTTACAGGGAATATGATTTAGTCTTAAAAATCACAATAGCTGCATTTTGATTTTCTGAGTAAGATGTTGAAAAACGTCAGATAGATGTGCTTGGAGACTAGAAACATCAATACAGAGAATGAAGACATCTGTGAATCTGACATGATTCCCCTTTCAATGCAAGTTTGAAAAGAATGGCATTGAAAATAAAACCAAAATGGATTAAAATAGCCTTAGGTGATTTTGCAACAGCAACATGTAGTGTTATCAATTAAATGCGTAAAAGGGGTGATCTTAATTATTGGTTATACACAAAGAGTATGCTTGGCATAGCACAAGACTAAAAGACAGCCCAGACCTACACAACACAACTTCAGAGTTCAGATGAGCACTAAATACACTGGAAAAAAAACCTAGAGGAGGATTAAGTCTTTAGAGATTGTTATGACCATACTGGGCAAGTGACAGAATTTTTAGTGAAGCATATTAAGAGATTATGTGTTTAGTGGAGGTGGAGGAGTGCCATAGGAAGAATTATATAGAAGTTGCAAAGGGAAGGTGTGTAGGAGGGACTTGCTCAGAAGCACTTGGGGTATCTGTATGGCAGCTGGACAGGTGGATGAGGCACTGGGGAAGTAAGGATGAAGCAGCCCATGGGAAAAGCTGAGTGGCACAGAGTGCTGGGAAATGCCTGATGATGGTTACTGGGGAAGTTAGGGTGGATGTGAAAGATGAAGTATGAAAGCAAGTGAGTTGGAAATGTCTGAAATTGGTAGCCTACACAGGTGGGACCACAGGTGTGAACCACAGGAGGCTGTTTACAACAGGGATGGTAGTTGATGGTACTGGCGAGTTGTATACCTTCACCCCAACTTACCTTGCTCCTAGTGCCACCACTGTTGAAAACTAATCACTGAAGCGAATCACTAACCACTGAAACGACTGGGGTCGTTTGACCCCAGTACTCTTTCCTGCCATGGCAGGGGGTCGGACTAGATGATCTTCTCAGGTCCCTTCCGACCCTAGAAACTATGAAACTATGAAAGAGCAGCTCTTTGGGAGTCTGAAGAACAGTTGCCACTGTGGCTTTTTATGGCAAGAAGTATGAGGGAGAAAATGCTTGCAACCCTGCTATGCAGTTACGCCTCAACAGAAAGAAAAAAACTATCTTTGCTGAAAGATGTAAAGACTTGCTGCCAAATACAGGAATGCCATGAAAGAGAAGTGACCCTTTGTGTAGGGCAGCCAAAATGAGAGAAAAGGAGGTGAGGGATCCATTGAGAAAATATGAACAAAAATGTATACAGAGGCAGAGAGTGTCTTAAAGTTGAGATCGAGAAGCTTAAACTTATACAAATGATGGGCAAAACAGGAGAAGGGATATTGCCTGACTGGAGGAGAAGATATTTATAAAAGGATTCTCCAAAGAGAAGGAAGAAGGAAATGGGAATAAAAAGAAAATTGCTGTAGTCAAGAGGGAGAAAACTTGGGCACTGAGAGGCCGGAAAAAGATTTTACTCACAGGAACAGAAATGTTAGGGATATGAAGACAGAACTGGTAAAACTTGGTTACTCCTTAGATGATATGGGTAGGATCAGCACCAGTGGGTCAACTGGGGAACTGAGACAAAGGTGCCATAAAGACAATAGGCTGGAGAATAGAGGGACATAAAGAAGAGATTTGTCAAATAAGAACTAAGTGACCTGTAGAAAATGACAACAGATTAGGAAACCATGAGGAAGAAGTTTATGAAACAGAAGGGTAGGAAAGAAGCAAATAGGGAAGTAGGTAGGGAAAAGATGAACCAACAAACATGGTAAAATAAACACTGCTTGTTGGGGCCAAAACTGTAAAATGGCTTTGGAGACCTAACATATAATGATCAGAAACACAGAAAACCTGCTATTTATAAAAAATAATATGGACTGCATGGATCAAAACCTTAGATTTCTGACCCATTTCTACCTGTTTTCTTTCCAATCCTTTCAGCCCCCCACTGTCATTGTCCTCCCTCACACCTTTATCTGTTTCTAATTCCTTTGACTTCTGAGCTGGTAGGGTCAGGAGTGGTCTAGTTTGTTATAGAGAACTCCTGTACCAAGTCAGAAGATCTGAATTTAGTTCTTGCTTTGGCAACAGACGGTCTCCTAGGTTTGCTTCATATTCAACATAAACATTTTTAGAAAGCAACAACATCTAAGCTGTTCAAATTAATGATCAAACATATATTACATTTTTACTCAAATCCAAGACAACCCTGAATTTAAGACACCCCTGCCCCCCAATAATTAGATTCTAACTGGAAAATGTATAAATTTGTTATAATTTTCAATGTATAGAATCCAATTATTGGAAGATCATCTTCAATCCTTCCCCACCACTGCAATGGAAAAAGCAGTGGCATTAAATCAGGGCGAAGGTAGCCAGGTGGTAGGGGAGCTTGTAAGGGGGAAGGCAGTGGAAGCACAGTAAGAGAGAAGGTGGTAGGGGGGAGGAGTGGTGGAGAGGTAGTAGGGGGCAGGTTGTCTGGTGGTCATAGGGAGGCAGGTGGGGCAGGTGGTAGAGGGGGATGTAGTGGAGGGGCAAGCAGCTTGCCCCTTAACCCATCGCCACTTACCTCCCTTGTGTCTGTCTCTCCCCCACTCCACAGCTTCAGACCCATGCCACCCTTCCCTGTCTCCTCTCTACACTGTTTCTGCCCCTCCCCACCAGCCTTGGGCCCCCTGCCACCCCTTCTCTCCCATCCCCAGGGTA
>NW_017729032.1:54323997-54340755 GCF_001723915.1 Gavialis gangeticus | reverse complement strand
GTAGGGGAGCTTGTAAGGGGGAAGGCAGTGGAAGCACAGTAAGAGAGAAGGTGGTAGGGGGGAGGAGTGGTGGAGAGGTAGTAGGGGGCAGGTTGTCTGGTGGTCATAGGGAGGCAGGTGGGGCAGGTGGTAGAGGGGGATGTAGTGGAGGGGCAAGCAGCTTGCCCCTTAACCCATCGCCACTTACCTCCCTTGTGTCTGTCTCTCCCCCACTCCACAGCTTCAGACCCATGCCACCCTTCCCTGTCTCCTCTCTACACTGTTTCTGCCCCTCCCCACCAGCCTTGGGCCCCCTGCCACCCCTTCTCTCCCATCCCCCCCTCCTGCCCCCCCACCATTTACCCTTGCTGCAGGGCTGGCAGGTTTCATCCCATTCCAGCCTGGGGCGCAGAACATAGCTCTAGCCCAGCCCTGTAGCTGAGGTGAGGAGCCAGGGTCAGGGTCCGAACTGCAGCAGCTGCCTGCCCAAGTCCTATTACAAATATACCGGGCAATTGAAAACTGATCATTTTTGCCTTTTAATATACAAACAACAACAGATGCTACAGTCAGTGACAAAACTTCCTGACTTCATTGAGTATATGGTTTTGCCCTTTCCTGTGTTTCAGTTACATATATCACAGTATACCACCTTGGCTAGGGACAGACTTTACACATAAATTGGTTTAAGTGATCAGAAACTGGTTTAAACCTGTAACAGAACAGATGTTCAGTGCATATAAACCAATTTGAAAATGGCTGAAACCAGTTTGAGATAAACCTGGTTGAATGTAGTATCAGACTTAATTGATTTGGGTCAAACTAGTTTATGCAATGTCTGTCTCAGACCCCTTGCTGGTTTAAGATAAACCAGACTCCCCAGCATCCCGGCATGCTCTCTGGGCTGGGCGGGGCTCTCTGCTCCACAGCAGAGCTGGCCCCTCCCCTCTGCTCCCTGGCTAGAGCTACAGCAGAGACTGCAGGCACAGCAGGGTCTGCCTGGCTTCCCCCTGCCCAACCCCTCCTCACTGCTCAAGCAGGAATCTCACCTCCGTCCCTCCCATCTACCATAGCACAAACCCCAGACCCACAGACCCTAGGCATGCGGTATGCTAACTAATGCTGAGAGGTGTCTGTGTGTGCCTCCAATTTTATTGGGACAGACAGACAGAACAGTGACTGCTTAGGGCTTTTTGGAGGTAATCAAAAGGTCAGCTGGTAAGTTGTTTAAGAAGAGTTTGAACTCCATTAGGAAAGAGGCTGTTGTTTTGCTGATGGAGTGATAAACACTGTTATAAACCCCGCCCCCGCTGGCTTGCTTGCCTGTCAGTTTGCTGCACACAGTATAAAGAAGCAGGGAGGGAGAGTGAGAAGCTTTGTATCATCAACAAATTTATGCACTACAACCCCCCCCTCCCCCACTGCCTCAGAGCGCTAACAGGGGGATGGGGTCTGGCAATACTCGCACCCCTTGAGTAGCCAGACCTTCCTAATCAGGCATCCTGCTGAGGCCTGGATACAACACCCCTCAGCTCAATGCTATTGAAGGGAAGGGAGAGCTGCTCTAGCGCCCCCCCAGCTTCTAACCTGTGACACTGCAGGCATGTGCCTGAAATTCCTCAGACCAGAGAGAATATTTGCCCAGTTACAAACCGGTTCGTATTTAGCCAGGTTAAACTAACCTTCAAAAACTGAATCAATTCAGGCTCAGGCTTTTTGAATGTCTGTCCCTAGCCCTTGAAAACAGGAAAGTAGCAGTGAAAGTGGACTCTTTCTACATCTGTAGGAAGATCCTTCACCACTTGCACACCTAGATATACAAGGCCTAGCCTGTGTGGCTATTTTCACAAAAACAGGAATTTTGTGTAAAGCCCAGCAGACCTAAGCATTCCATCTGCACCCTCACTGTCATAGCTTTTCTCCCCAGGGGGTCCTTGACCTACTTCAAATCTTTTCCTTCCACGTTACTTCAAAGCTTCCTCTTTTCTGATGTTAAAAATAGAAACAGAGATCATCAAAAATCTGTGGGCTACCTCTCATGCATATGTTGTCAGTTGTGCTGAAACATACTACTTTATTTTTTTAGTAAATTACTGACATCCTGAATTTCATATTCAGGTATAACACATGACAGTCCAGTTTTAAGCACGACTGGCCTAAAAAACATGAGACTCAAAACAGTGATGAACATTTAAAGGCCCATTTTAACTTATTACTCAAATTACTTAAGCTGTTTACTTGAAAATCTAAACTTTATTCAGATTATGCGCTGTTCCTTTGTGGGAGATAGTTTGTATTTTTTGCATAAAATAAGTTCAAGAATAGCCCAACTATTAGGATGGTATTGCTACTGCTTCCTCATAGTTTTTTTTCTCTCTGTTTTAACCAAATTCAGATCCACAACAATACTTTATATCTTGTATCACAATTACTTAGCTTCCTAAATCTCTCCGGTGAGGGACTTTTGTCAAAGGTCTTTCCAAAGTCCTAATAAATTACAACCATCAGTAAGTTCTCCTTTTATATACTATTTTCTTGACATGTTCAGCAAATTCCAATAAATTAGAAGGCATATTATTCATTCACAGAAACTGTTTCTTTTGTCCTATTATATTGTAATGATTTAGGTATTTTATAAGTATGTTTTTCAACACTGTTTAACCTTACCAGTCTAAAATTTCCTTTCTTGAACCATTTAAAAAGAGATACAGAAACTGTTACAATCTAACTCTTTGGTATAGAGTAGGTGATTGTAGTGAGACTGCAAATCTGTTAATCAGGACTCTTGGATATATTACATCTGGTCTTAAAGATTTATTGCTTTTAGACTTATCAATTTACAAGACATTATCTTTAACACCTCCATCCCTGACAGTACCTCGTCTTTATTACCAGAAAAATGTAGATCCTGTGTAGGCATTCTCCAACATTCTCTATGCTATACCGTTTCAAAGAAATTATGCTGCTTCTCTGTAATGTCTATATCCTTCTTACTGCTCCTTTTATTCCCTGCTAGTTCAACACAGTCAACAACTCTTTTGCAGGCTTCCTGCTTCTGATTATTTACATCATTTCTTGCATATTTGGATGCTCTTGCTTCAAATTTCTTGTCTCTCTCATGGATGTCTCATACTGTGACAGTTCATTTACTAGAATTTATCTTATCTGTTTAAATCTCCATTCTCTCATTATCCAGGGGTATGTGTAGAATCTCCTGAGACAGTGTAACACTGACCACTTATATCACAGTACTGATGTACTCATATACAACCCCCAGAGATATTTTGACTGCTTTTCCTCAGGGCTGCTTTCACATCCCTTCATGTATGTACATCAGGACTTTCACTGTGATGTTCATGTAAATCTCATGAGGCCTGAATGAAAACTAACTACAATGAGCTGCAGACCAGGCCAATAATTATGTAATTCTGTTTCAACTTGTTTCAGTAATTTCCTATCTTCTCCCACAAGCAATTTCTAACTATTCTGATTCTATCGCTAATACCATAGTGCATCAATGAAAACACACTAAGGCTAGGGACAGACATTACACATAAACAGGTTTCAGTGATCAGAAACTGGTTTAAACTTGTAATAGAATAGATGTCCAGTGCACATAAACCAGTTTCAGAATGGCTGAAACTGATTTGAGATAAACCTGGTTGAATGTAGTATTAGACTTACCTGATTTGGGTCAAACTGGTTTATGCAATGTCTGTCCCAGACCCCTTGCTGGTTTAAGATAAACCAGACTCTCCCAGCATCCCGGCATGCTCTCTGGAATAGGCAGGGCTCTCTGCTCCACAGCAGGGCTAGCTCCTCCCTTCTACTTCCTGGCTGGAGCTCCATCAGAGACAGCCGACATACAGGGTCTGCCTGGCCTTCCCCTGCCCTACTACCCCCTCGCTGCTCAAGGAGGAATCCCCCATTCCCTCCCTTCCATCTCCCATAACACAGACCGCAGCCTCACAGACCCTAGGTATGTGGTATGCTAGTTAATACCGGGGGATGTCTGTGTGTGTCTCCAATTTCACTGGGATAGGCAGACAGAACAGTGACCACTTAGGGCTTTTTGGAGCTAACCAAAAGACCAGCTGTTTAAGAAGAGTTTGAACTCTGTTAGGAGAGGCTATTGTTTTGCTGTTGGAAGTGATAAACACTGTTATAACCCCCCTGCTGGCTTGCTTGCCTGCCAGTTTGCTGCAGACAGTATGACAAAGCAGGGAGGGAGACTGAAAGCTCTGTATCGTCAACAGATGCATGCACTGAACACTTCCCCACCTCTTACCTCAGAGTGCGAGCAGGGGCCTGGGGTCTGGTAATACTCCTGCCCCTGAGCAGCCAGTGGGGAAAAGCCTGGGATGGTGCAGGCAGACCTCCCTAAATCAGAGCATCTTGCCAGGGCCTGGCCATGCTCCACCTCAGCTCAGTACTGTTGAAGGGAAGGGAGGGATGCTTTAATGTCCCCCGGCTTCTGGCCTGGGCCATGGCAGGTATGTGCCATGTGAATTTCCTCAGTTCAGAGAGAATGTCTGTACGGTTACAAACTAGTTCAGCCTAGCCAGGTTAGACTAACCTGCAAAGATTGAATTATTTCAGGCTCAGGCTTTTTGAATGTGTGTCCCTAGCCTAAATACATGTTACTGCAATGCACCTCTAGGTGAAATGACATGGTTTGTACCTGGAGAGAATGAAACACGGATGACAGACAGAGTGGATAAACCAAAGCCAGATAATGGGAAACAACTGCCACTGACCATTTGAACAGGACAGGAGGTACTTTTGGAGACCAAGGAGTAAATTGTTATTCCCCTGCTTCCTGTTAACATTGTTTCATAATTTTCATGCTTTTAAGAACAATGAGGGAAGAAGTTGATGTTTACAGAGGAGAGACTGCTGTAACAATAAGTGAAAAAGGAGGAAAGAACAAACAGTAAAAATTCTAGGAGGCTAAGAAACGTATTTTTGAAGTCTAGTACATTTTCAGAATAGTTGGGTACTAGTGAAAAGTGGCATGTAGGATAAGCAGTCTTTTTCTGCTTTTCTGGAAGAGAAAGAGATGCATTTATTGTATTTACTCAATATGGGGTAAAAAAACCCTGGTCTTGGGTTGCGCACAATCCGGGACAGGCAGCTGCTGTGGCTCTGGCTCTGACCTGGGGGAGTGTAGGGTGTGGGGTGGAGTATAGGGGAGATCACACAGTGTGCATGTGTTTGGGTAGGGGAAACACAGGGGAGATCACAACAATGTAGGGGCAGAGCATGGGGAAGATCACATAGTGTGGGTGTGAGGGAAACATAGGAGAGATTATGTGATATGGGGGAGGAGGGGAAGAGAGATCATACAGTAGCATGGAAGCTGCTGCCTCTGCTACTGTATAGCTAGGGCAGGAGCCACTGTATGATCTTTGCCCAGGCCACAGCCAGAACTGCTGCATACAGTAAGTAGAGGAGGCAGGTGGGAGGCAAGGGGAGGGCAAAGCACTGAGGGTCGAATGAAAGGGGTTCAAGCATCTGGGTGGAGGCAAACAGAAGGGGAGCAGGAGCTGGGGGGTGCACTCTTGAGGAGGGCAGGTGGCATGGGGGCAGTGGTGTGACATAACAGGCTTAAAATTAAGAATATTTAGAGATAGGTCCATTCATATAACCACTGTTCAAAAGATGAAAACTAAATGTTGCCACTAGAAAGGAAGCTTGAGCATAGAAATCTCTCTAGATAGATAAATCTCTAGCTACACAGTAGATGAGAAACATCAGAAGGACAAATATTGCCAACAGATGTAAAGGGAAGTGCTGGTGTTAAAGATCAGGTCACTGGTTCAGGATAACTCTCAATGAAACTGGGTGTTTGAGAGATTTTCTCCCTCTCTTTTTCTTTCTTTTTTTTCTTTTCTTTTTTATTTTTAATGACCAGCACCTAAATAAAAACCCAGGGAACATTATAAGAATTTTCTTCAGAGACTTGTAACTTTACTTGAAAGACAGTCTTTACTATGACAATTGCACAGCTTGTGTTAGATTAAAAAGCATACCAGATACAGCCCAATTGCTTCCATTCTTGTCAACTTGCTATTTGTACTGGACTGTAACCATTATCCTATCTCTTATGAGAGAGACAGAAATCCCCACTTCTGCTTGAGCCCCTTTATAAAGGGGTTAATGCCATGTAAAGACGCCCTAAAAACACTTAGATTCCTGTGGGGGAAGGAATCTCCCAATGCAGACACCAAGCAGCACAGCCTTTGTACGATGCTCATACAAGCCCTGGTGAGTGGGGCAGAAATTACTACTGGTAATATCTGTGGAAATTCCCAGTAGCATCTTGGCCTTTCAGGCAGCTATAAAAAACCTGCCATAAATGTGAGATGTCTTTAGGTTAAGTTGTTTTGGTGCTTACAGAACAACCCAAGATGTGTAGGTGTAAGACATCTCAGCCTCTAGGCTTTGGTCACTGTATTGTATCTCTAAAGAAGGAACAGCACAAAAATGAATTATATCTGTTTAGGGAATATTTTTTTAAAATCATTTCATATAGCTAGCCTTTCTGGGTCTTTTTCTTAAATTAATGCATTTCAGTGGTACCCAATGTGCTTTGTGCTCTCTCCTCATATAAAGTATGGTTTACATCCAGCCTGGGTCAACATCGTGACAAAAAAATTCACAACTCAAAAAAGCCCCTATCTAAAACAAAGTCAACACATTACAGAATGGGATTTGTAGGCCTGAAAAATCACTAGGGTAGGGGTAAGGCAACATTTTTGGCTGAAGTGCTGAAAAAAATGCAATGTCTACCTTTTAATGTTCCGGAGAGCCGGCATGCCAGAAAAACTGGGGCAGGGGCTACATGGCAGGATGCACTGCATATTAATATAGTTAATAATGATAATTGTTGCTTTTTTAACAGTAAATACCAGGTGTTTTAAAAATTCTAACCCTGGTGACAATAAATAACACTTTGTATACTGCCTTTGTTATTGTGCATTCTTTTTTGTTAAGCATGTTTGATGAGGGGAAAAAAGCGAGAAAGAAGAGAAAAAGATGAGACAGAGAAAAAAGGAAAAGGGAAAGAAGAAAGAAAAAGAGAAGAGAAAGAAAAAAGAGAAAAAGGAAAGGAGAAAAGAAAGAGAAAGGAAAATAAAGGAAAATAAAGGAGAGAGAGAAAAAAGAAAAAATGAGAATAGAGGAAAAAGGAGACAGAAAAAGGAGAGGCAGAAAAAGAGGAAAGAAAAAGGGGAGAAGAGAGAAAAAAGAAAAAGAAAGAAAGAAGAAGGAAAAAAGAAAAAAGAGAAGAGACAAAAAGAAAAGAAAAAGGAGACAAAAAGAGGGGAGAGGAAAAAGATGACAGAAAAGAGAAAAGCAATAGAAAAAAGGAGAAAAAGAAACAGAGAGAGAAGAGCAGAAAAAGAAGAAAATAAAAAAGAGAAAAAGAAGAGAGAGAGAAAGAAAAAGGAGAGAGAAAAAAGGAAAAGGAGAATGGGCGTATCCCTTGCTGCCAACATCTCCCACTGCTACTGGCTGTGGCTCAGGCCCACTGGTCCAGGGCAGTGTCTGGTGGAGGGAGGCACTGACACCACAGCAGTAGCCACCAGGGCCAGGACACTGATGGTGAGGCCTCTCTGATGGTCCCAGAGCTGGGGGAGCTTGGGCCCGGGGCTGGGAGGGAGGGCTCAGCTGGGGCTTGGGCAGACAAAACCACATTGCACCTGGGCAGGGGCAGCACTGGGGCACCGAGTACTGAGGCCAGGCGCTCGGAGCAGGGTCCAGGCAGTACAGGGAGAAGCAGGTTCGGGGGGGGAGGCAGAACAGGCAGGACAGCCTGGCTGTCCCCTTGGGAAGGCAGGGGCTGGGTGGGATTGGGGCTGTGGGTTCAGGCCATGGCAGGCAGGCAGGGGTGTGCAGTGGCACCTGATGTGGGGCTCAGCCTGGCCTGCACAGCTCTGCAGGGATGGGCTGCAGCCACCCTGCCCATGAGGTGATGCTGCCTGGCTGGGGCAGGACGCTGGACTTGGGGGGCTCCTGGCTCTGGGTTCAGTTTCTCTGCACACTAGTAATAGCATGAGAGGGATGGAACCGCCCCCTGGGACCTGGAAACAGCCACCACAGGTGGCACTCAGGGCCAAGCCGTCTAGGAGACTGCAACACAGCAGCCCTGTGCAGCACCTGTCTAAACTGTGTAGACTGAACTGATAAGCAAGTGAACAAATATTCACGTTTGATTCCAGAAATGCAGCCACAAGCCTGTAGTGCCCCAAGCCAAAGGCCAGAGAGGCACTAGAGCATGCCTCCTGGCCTGTGAAGGGGAGCTGCGGGTGGGCAAAGTCGGGGCCCAGGCAGGCCAGGGCAGCCACAGTGGCTGTTCCTGGGGCTCAGAGGGCTCCTGCAACTGGGCCATACACCAAGGGCAGCTCCATCCTGCTTGTGCTGTCCCCGGCACACAGGGAGGCTGAGCCCAGAGCCAGGAGGCCCCCAAACCCAGTGTCCAGCCCTAGCCAGGTGTCATCCCATTATATGGCCTTTTTAATTTTCTTCTTTTCGTTCTCTTCACTCTCCTCTTTTTCTTTTTTCTCTCCTTTTTTTCATGCCTATAGAGCTGTACAGACTGGGCCAGGCCCCACCTCGAGTGCTGCTGGCAACCTCACTTGGCCGCTGCAGCCTGAACTCGCAGAGCTCTGGGGCAGCCCCACTTCCTGCCCAACCCCTGCCTTCCCAAGCAAGTGGCCAGGTTGGCCTCCCCCTACACCTGTTTCTTCCCACACCATCTGGCCCAGGAACTCAGCACCCAAGTGCTGCCCCCACCCGGGTAGGATGGGGTATTCATCTGCCCAAGGCTTGCCTACCTACTGGGAGCCTTCAGTGCAGTGGCCCTCTGCAGCATCTGCCCAGGCCCCGGCCCCACCCACACACACCTTCCTTCCAGGGGCCAGGCTGGCCTGGAGGGTGCAGCCCAGGGACAGAGGGCAGGGCAGCAGAAGATGGGCATCATCCCACTTGTGTTCTCCTGACTCTGGCCCTAGTGCTTGCCAGAGCGCTGGGACTTGTGGCTGCTCCAAAGAGCCTGGAGCAGCAAGTTAAAACATATTTTTAAAAAAATAATTTCCTCTCATGCTTTCTGGTGTGCTGGGGAAAATGTCTCTGTGTGCCACTAATTGGCATGCATGCCAAGAGTTGCCTATCCCTGCACTAGGGGATACGTGTTATATACTGTTGGTTCTATTCTTTATTTATTCATGTATTTATTTTTAATATAACTAAGTTAAACCATTCTGCTTTTATTCATGTGCTAAAATCCAAATCACAAACTTAGGAATGAACTTTTGTAGGTCTTCCCATACTGGATGCTATAATCAGAATTTGATCACTGGCCAACACTGTAAATATAAAATTTGAATGATTTTCAAAATATCAAGGATTTGGAGCATCTTGCATCAATTCCTAAGTATACAAAGATTTTTTTTTAATTGCTCATTAGTATACATAAGAAAATAAAGAAGTAGAATCATAATCTTTCTTGAATATTTTTATAACGAAATATATCTCAAGACAGAGAACATTTGGAATATATGACCTAGTATCAGATAGTAAATATATAAAAGGAAGAGTACTTATTGTAAGTGGTTCACTTAGACAAAGAAATGGGCCTCCAGAGGGAGAAAATTAACCATTCAAAATAAATACAGAAACAATAATACAACATGATAATAAATCACATTTCTTTTGAAAAGTAGAAATAAAATAACACACTTTTAAGATCTTATATTGTACAACAACAGTTAGGTGTAACCACTGTAATAATAATAGACATAAACTCCAAGGGAATTTGAGATATATTGATGGCTTTGGTATAGTAAGTCAACTGGACAGCATAAGGAATTTTACAGTTTTGTATTTAAAGCCTTATAGGTTTATATTCCATTCATGTTTAATAATCATCTGAATAATAGATACAACAATAAAACAAAATGAATTGTCAGAATTTGTCTCACTAAAATTCTAACATTTTGGCTAAGTACAGACAGCCAAAAAGCAAGTCTGAATTGATTCAATCTTTGCAGGTTAGTCTAATCTGCATAGACTGAACTGATTTGCAAGTAAATAGACATTCACTTTTTATTCCAGAAATGCAGCTACATGCCTTCAGTGACTCAGGCTAGAAGTCAGGAGGTGCTAGAGCAAGCACTCCCTTCTCTTCAGGTGGGAGGAAAGCTGAACTGAGGGGGGGCATGACCAGGCTGAGTATGACTATGGAGGGGTTTAAACCCTGACCCTGGCTTGCAGGGACCCCAGCCAGGGTGTGCCTGGAGGGGGCAGCCCTTGCCAGGTTTGTCCTCAAGAGGAGGGGAATGGCAAAACTCTGACCAGGGCAGTATCTCAGGTGAAGTGGGGGGCAGAGAGGAGAATTAAACTCCCCTGCCTTGCCTTTTGGGCATGGGCACAGGGACCCCAGCTGGGCCACCTCTGGCCATGCTCCCCACCATGAGAAGGGCCAACAGGGCAGAAAGCCAGGCAGACCCCAGCTAGGATCTTTGTGCCCATGCCTGAGGGGAGACAGGGTATTTTAATCCCCAACCCTGCCACCCCTTTGCCTGAGGCTGCTGCTTAGCCTGGTTCTGACCATACGCCCCTCCCCTCCCCCCTGCCACACAAGTGGCCAAAGGGGCAGAAAGCTGGGCAGACCCTGGCTGGGTCTCCTATGTCCATGCCCAAGAGGGGAGACAGGGAATTTTAATCTCCCTCCCCCTAAGCCTGCTGGCCCATGCCCCCACTCCCTCCACTCCAGCAGGGAAACGTCTGGCAGGAGCTGCTCTGCCCCTGCCAGGCAGACCGGGCTGCATCAGCCAGATTTCCAACACCCAACCCCGTATCTGCCAGCCTTAACTGCTCCAGCTAGGAAGCAGGGGGGTGGGGCCAACTCTGTTCTCTGGAGCAGACAGCCCAGGCCAGGGCTGCAAAGTATGCTGGGATGCTGGAGGACTGTGATTTAACTTGAACCAGGAAGAGGTCTGGGACAGAAGTTCCATAAATTGGTTTGACCTAAATCAGTTAAATCTGATACTAGGTTTAACCAGGTTTATTTTAAACCAGTTTTGACTATTTTGAAACTGGTTTACGTCCACTGAACTTCTGTTCTGTTACAGGTTTAAACCAGTTTCTGATCACTTAAACTGTAACTTTGGTCCCTAGCTCAGGGGTGGGCAAAATATGGCCCATGGGTCACATCCAGCCCATGAGGCCATTCTATCCGGCACACGGGGCCCCTAAAAAATTAGAAAATTAATATTTATCTGTTTTTGGTTCCTGTAAAAAATTACAGGAATCAAGGGCAGTAGGACCCAGGAGAAGCCTGGCAGGCTCCCACAACAGCAGGGTCTGCCCACCTCAGCCCTGCCCCCCACCCAGAAAACCCAGCAGGGGCTTCTGGCCTAGGAGCACATGGCTGCCCTGTCAGGTAAGGGTGGGGGGAGAAGGGCAGGGGCAGACCCCAGGCAGGGAAGGAGTACAGGGCAGGGAAAAGCGGCCCCTCACCCACCCCGTGGCCAGCACCCTGCACTGCAGCTGCTTGCAGCCCATGTGGGGCTGCCTGTGCCTGCTCCAGATAGCTCTGCGTGGGCTGTGAGCGGCTGCAGCACGGAGTATTGGCCACAGGGTGGGCAAAGGGCCGCTTTTGCTCCC
The DNA here is from genome assembly GCF_001723915.1 of Gavialis gangeticus. Taxonomy (NCBI): domain Eukaryota; kingdom Metazoa; phylum Chordata; order Crocodylia; family Gavialidae; genus Gavialis; species Gavialis gangeticus. The sequence goes on along the minus strand of NW_017729032.1, from coordinate 54,329,106 downwards.
CTGCACTCAGCTTTTCCCTGGGCTCCTTCCCTGCATGGAGAAAAGTGGCCCCGTGGCCGGTGCTCACTGCTGCAGCCACTTGCAGCCCATGTGGGGCTGTCCGGAGCAAGCACAGGCAGCCGCAGGCAGGCTGTGAGTGGCTGCAGCATGGGGCATGGGGCGGGGAGGGGCTGTTTCTCCCCCCCGTGCTCAGCACCACCTTGTAACCCAGGCCCACTGCCAGCCTGGGCCCCATGCTGGCTCTGGGCTCACCCGTCAGGGCTGCACGTGGTGACAGCAGCTGTGGCCTCTCCGCTTGCTGCACCAGGCAGTGTTTGCCATCGCTGCCTCTGGGCTTCCCAGTGCGCGAGCTCCGGGCAGGCAGCAGCAGCCAATACTGCCTGGCATGGCAAGCAAGGGGGCTGCAGCTCCTGCCACTGACAGGCGAGCCTGGAGCCAGCATGGGGACTAGGCTGGCAGTAGGGCGGTTTACAAGCTAGTGCTGAGTACAGGGAAAAGCAGCCCCTTGCTTGTCCCATATCCAGTGCCCTGCACTGTAGCTGTTTGTAGCCCACGTGGGTCTGCCTGTGCCTGCTCCAGACAGCCCCGTGTGGGCTGCGAGTGCCTGCAGCAAGAAGCACCGGCCATGGGGAGGGCGAGGGGCCACTTTTCCCTGTGCTCAGTGGGGAGCAGGGGATCACGGTTGTGCATTGTCCCCCACCTGTACTTCAAGGCTGGGGGGCACTGGGAGTCAGTGGGCAGGGAGCCAGCGGGAGCATGGGGCCCACACTGGTGTCCTGGAGCCAGTGCCAACGGGGGCGAGAGCAGGGTGGCAGGAGTGTAGCATCCTAGCTGGCAGGGGCTTTATGCAGCTGGGCCAGCTCCCCCCTCTCCCTGCTGATGCAGCCCAGCCCGGCTTCACAGACCCCTGCCAGCCTGTGCCCTGCTTTGGGCCCCATTGGGGCTGGCCCTGGGACATTGGTCGCAAGATGGTGATCAGGGGGCGGGGCACCTGTCAAGAGGCAGCACTACTCATGCGGCCCTCGACAGCCTGCCAAAACTGGGTAAGCAGCCCTTCACTCAAAATAATTGCCCGCCCCTGCCCTAGCCAAAATCGATTCAATGTGCACAGGTTGGTCTATACTACATAGATTGAACTGATAAGCAAGTGAACAAACATTCACTTTTGATTCCAGAAATGCAGCCACAAGCCTGTGGTGTCCCAAACCAAAAGCTAGAGAGGCACTAGAGCATGCCTCCCTGCTCAACTGGAGCAGCCAGCTTGAGCTAAGGTTAGCCTGCCCACCTTGTGAGGGGAGGCTTCTGTGGGAGGTGCATCCTGGGAAACTGGGGGACTGCTGGTTTGACAAAAATTACACAAGGTCTCATCGACAGCAAATTAAAAGTTTTCTGTGCCTGGCAGAATGACATCAACTCTGCCATCAAGAAAAATGCACACCAACAAGCAAAACCAGAGAAGACAAGAACTGAAGCATGAGTGGCAGATTCAAAAATCAAAAGAAATCCGACTTTTTGCTGACATCTGAGACACTTATGGATTATTCAGTGCTACCAGAAGTTGTCTATTAGGGATGTGAAAAATTTTGGGAACCATTTCATGTTGGAGGTGTTTCAGGCCATTTTGGCACCTGAAACACTGAATTTGAATCAAAATGGAAGGCTCTCAAACATCTCCAAAACAAAACGAGGCATTTGAAACATTTCAGAAATGTTTTGGAAAATTTCAGAGTTTCAGAGCCAGGCTTGCAGGGAAACAGCTGTATGCTGCTCAGCTCTGCAGGGAGCAGAGATCTGCACCGGGGGTCTCCTCACTGCTGCTGCCCACCATGCAGAGATCTCTGTTCCTTGTGATGCCAAGTCATGTGGCAGGGAACAGCAGGCTTGCTTGCCACTCTGCCCCACAACCCAGTGTGACAGGGATCAGAGATCTGCGTATGGGTCTCTTTGCCTGCATGGAGGGCAGTGACTCTCTCCCTTCCCCTTGTCCAGGTGAGCTGCTGATGGCCCCGTCCTGCTCCCCACTGGGGCCCTACAGCCCCTGGCCCCAAGCCCCATCCAGCTGGGCAGTAGGGCTGTGTGAAGCTTGCAGCCCATTCAAAATGGAGGCGATTCAGCAGAGCCAAATCTCTGAAACAGATTTGTCTGAAACAAAACAGGAGAACAACTTATGTGTCAGCTTCATGTCTTCATCCTTAAAATCTGGAGTAAGGCAGAAATCCCAGCTGACCTAAAGGCTGCCTTGACTCTTACTATCTTCAAGAAGGGGGACAGAACTGATTGTGGAAACAGCTGAGGCATCTCACTGTTGGTCACTCCTCGGAAAGTCATCACCGGTATCCTTGCTAACCACCTTCTCCCACTCGCAGAAGAGATTCTTCGAGAGTCTCAAAGTGGATTCAGACCATCTTGAGGAACTATGGACATGATCTTTACAGCACGTAAAATACAGGAGAAGTGTCGTGAGCAAAATCGCCCTCTCCATTTGGCCTTCATTGAGCTCTCTAAAGCCTTCAATTCTGTAAACGATGAAGTCCTATGGAAAATCTTGTCTAAAACTGGCTGCCCAAACAAGTTTATCAGTGTTCTGAGACTTCCCCATGACAACATGTCAGCAAGGGTTCTCAGTAATGGGAGTCAAACAGAACTATTTGAGGTGAAAACTGGAGTGAAGCAAGGTTGCATCAATTGCTCCAACTTTGTTTTTCATCTTTGTCTCCACCATAATGCACCTTGTCGACAGGAAGCTCCCACCTGGAATTGAAATTGTGTATAGGATGGATGGAAGACTCTTCAACCTCAACACACTTAAATCCAAAACAAAGACCACGACAACATCCATAATGGAGATCCAGTATGTAGGTGACAATGCTGTTGTTGCTCAATCTGAATCAGACCTCCAAATCATTCTTAATGTATTCTCGGAAGTCTACAAGAGTATTGGCCTAACTCTAAACATCAGGAAAATGAAAGTCCTTTACCAACCTGCTCCAAATGGAGAAACAACCTCCTGCCCATTCAAATCAACAGAGAACTGCTGGAGAACATGGAATGCTTTGCCTATCTTGGAAGCCATATTTCATCAAAGGTAGACATTGATGCAGAAATACAACACCGCTGAAATGTGCAAGTGCAGCCTTTGGATGTCTGAGTAAGAGAGTCTTCTTAAATCATGACATACTTGCTGAAATGAAGCTTTTGGTTTAACGAGTCATTGTCATTCCAGCTCTTCTGTATGGCTTGGAAACTTGGACCACATACAGAGCTTGGAAAAGTACTACCAACAGTGCCTTCACAAGATCCTTTGAATTAACTAGGAGGATAGATACACAAACATCAGCATCTTGGCTGAAGCAAATTCCAACATGATCATCCAAAACCATCTTAGCTGGACAGGTCATGTTGTTCACATGCCTGACTCCCACCTTCCAAAGAGAACCTTTTCCTCACAGCTGAAAAGGTCAGCGAAGTAGCAGAGGGCAAAAGAAGTGCTTCAAAGACATCCTGAAGGCAAACATGAAGAGGTAACATGGATATCAACACTTGGGAGAACCTTGCTCAGGACTGACCGAAATGAAGGAAGACTCTTTGGGAGGGACCTCAACACTTTGAAACAGCTTGTCAACAGGCAGAAGAGGAAAAGAGGAACAGGTAAAAAGAACACCAGAACATCCAACACAGCACACAGTGCCCATCCCTCATGGAAACATGTCCTCACTGCGACAAGACATGTGGATCTAGAATTGGGCTATGGAGCCACCTGTGAACTCACTATTGAGATCCTTGGAAGACTATCTTACTCGCTGGCAAGTGATCGCCTATCACCATCAAAACTAATAGTTGTTTAATATAAAATAATAGGTTGTTTTGGCTATTATGTTGTATCATAATGATATAATATTACTTATGTCATGTACTATTACACAATGTCATAACAGTAATCCATGAACATTTCATGTTATGCAAAACTTCTGATATATTGTGAAATAATATAATTTAAAAATTCTTAAAATTAAATTTAATTTGAAAATGAAAATTTTATTTTGAAATGGTATTATCCCAAATCAAAGTTTTCCAATATAATTTTTTTTCTGCATTCAGTTTCCCTCATGGGAAAAATTAATGTTGAAAAAAGTTTCAGAGAAATTTTAGTTTAAATGAAATAATATTTTCTGATGTTTTCGATGAAAATTTGCTGAACAGTTCTACTGTTTGTAAAAGCCTGCCACCTACTGGTGACAATATAGTTTTACTTTTTACGTAGCTCATACACCACAATAAAGGAATAGCTGCCTCCTGGTTACAATATGTAGTAGTCCTCAGCACAGTAGTGACATCTGTGGCATGCCAGGGTCTTGGTGGCATATTGGCATTTTATAGACCATCTCATAAGATATTGTTGAAGAATACAGGGGAAAAAAGATCTTACAGTGTTTTAAAAATAGAAAGCTGGTGATGACAAAAATAAATTAAGTTTTTTTAAAGACATTTTATGATTCCTTGACATGGGGTACCCCTTTTCAGAAGTTACACGGCCACATTAAATGTTTAACATAACTAAAGAATGAAAAGTGAAAAATCTATGAATATTTTTCACTCTAACTCACTTGTAGCTCCACAGATTAAATACTCCTTCAGCAAGAAGTTTTATGTACATCATCTCCCCTATAATTTAAATTACAATTTTGTATTTTTCCATTCAAGAACAAAAAGTGCTTTATAGGCATTAAGGTAGACATACTCAAATTGGTGGAAACAATTCTTAGGTCAGTAACAAGACAGTGGCAGCTGGATACAATAAATCTAGCTAACTGGGAGACATACTAGGATCCATAGGCAAGAAAGCAAAAGGACAGAGAATTCTGCTTCAACCTCTTGTGTTGTAATTGTGATCTGTACCCACTGCAGTATCTAACTCCTGAGATTCTAACTAGCCTCTCTGCCTATAATACATACTGCCCCAGAAAAGCCACCTCCTTACCATTTCTAACTGGCATTTGCCTGGAGCACAATACAGTATTTGGGGGGGGGGAGCAGGAGAAAACATCTATTAAACATATAGGAGCACCCTTACTACTTCTACTACTATACTGCATGCAACTTCCCCAATTT
>NW_017729032.1:54314303-54318997 GCF_001723915.1 Gavialis gangeticus | reverse complement strand
GGAGCAGGAGAAAACATCTATTAAACATATAGGAGCACCCTTACTACTTCTACTACTATACTGCATGCAACTTCCCCAATTTATTTGCATGGGTTATAGAAAAATTTTCTCTGGAGAGACTTCTTCTCACTAGGCCTGAGATTTTTTTGACCAAAAATAAAACAAAAAACCCACCCTTAATTTTTCCTATCTATAATTTCAGAAAGTAAATATAAATATACGACCAGGTAACTTGCTACCTGGATAAGGGAGATGAGATTGCTGTCATACCTGGATTTCAAAAAGGCCTTTGACTTAGTCTCCCATGATTTCCTCATGGTAAAATTGGGAAATTGCGGCCTCGACAACTTTACAGTCTGGTGGCTAGAAAACTGGCTCTGAGGTAGGACCCAGAGAGTATTAATAGGTGGAACTGAGTCAACATGGTATAAGGTGATCAGTAACGGCCCTCCAGGTTCAGTACTCAGACCAGTGCTTTTCAACATTTTGATCAATGATTTGGATTTGGGTGTTAAAAGCATACTGGCAAAGTTTGCAGACAAGACCAAATTATGGGGGGAGTGTGGTCATGCTGGAGTACAGCCTGGTGATACACACTGACTTGGACAGGCTTGCAAGGTGGGCAGATAAAGACCTGATGACATTTAACACAGAGAAATGTAAAGTGCTCCATCTGGGGAGAAATATTCCAGAATAGGCTTACAGTCTTAGCTCTACTACACTTCCTAGCACCACAACTGAAAGACACCTGGGGATCGTGACAGACCACAGAATGAACATGAGCCACCAATGTGATACCGTAAGATGGCAAAGCGAATAAAACACTGGCATGCATCTACTGATGTATCTCAAGCAAGACTAAGGATGTCATCCTCCTGCTCTACTTGGCTTTGTTGAGTCTGCGGTTGGAGTCCTGTGTCTGGTTATGGGCGCTGCACTTCAAGAAGGATGTGGAGAAGCTTGAGAGACTCCAAAGGAAGATTATGCATATGATTAGAGGTCTGGAAAGCAGGACATATGAGGAGAGGCTGGGCTAAAAGACATGGGATGGTTCAGCCTGGAAAAGAGAAGACTTAGAGGGGACTTGGTGACAGCCCAAAGTATATAAGGGGCATACATCAGGGCCTGGGGGAGCATCTATTCACCAAGGCACCCCAGGGGAAGACAAGGAACAATGGACACAAACTGCTAGAAAACTACTTCAGACTGGACATAAGGAAAAATTTCTTTACAATTTGAGTGCCCAGGGTCTGGAACAGACTCCCCACTCCCCCCGCAAAAAAGGTGGTACAATCAACTACCCTGCAGATCTTCCAGAAACAACGGGATGCTCATCCCTAACCTAGATAATATTTCTCTCATGGCATATCTAGACAAGTATTTCTGTATTTCTTCTTTTGCTACGGTCAATGTTATTTTTACTGCAATAACATCTGCAGGCCCCAAAAGTACTCAAGAATGGGTATGTCTACATGAGATGTTTACTGCAGTGTTGATTAATTAGCTCTGCAGTAAACATCTCACATCTAAATGTGCAGAGCTGTTTAACAAATTAACTCTGCAACAGGATATTACTCGTAAATAGTACTTGTTTTTTGCTGTGCAGCACTGCACATGTAGACACTTGTGCTTGGACACAAGGCTACTGCAGCGCAGGGGCTGCCTGCCAGCTAGCCCCACACTGGAGCACCCTCATGCCCCAGCCAGCCCCTCCACAGCACAGTGAGCCAGGCAGGAGCAGCCCCAGGCTGGCAGGCTGACCCTTTGACCCCCTGTCATTTGGGGCTGCTCCAACCCATCTCAATGTATTGTGGTCCTGGACACAGGTTCAAACAGGGTGCCCGGGAGCAAAAACTCTGGTGTGATAAGCACCAGAGTTTACTGTTTAGTATTAACAGCATGTGTAGATACACCAAGTAAGAAATACATTTTCTAGAAGGGTACAATTTTGGCAACCTACCTTCCTTGAGCCTGATTTTTTGAGGAGTCGAGCACTAGCAATTCTAAATGATACACAGGAACCTGATATTAGTTTATAGCAAGGGTAGGCCATTATTTGTGCTGGAGGGCCACTTAAGGAGTTTTGGTGAGCTGCTGAAGGCTGGCGGGGGGCAGGCGGGGTTGTGAGCACCACTGCTCAGGCTGTCTCCCACACCTGGCTTAGGTAGGGCCAAGGGACCTGCTGCAGGATGGATAGAATCCCTTGGTGGATCAGATCTGGCCCTCAGGAAATATTTTGCCCATTTCTTATTTATTGACATTTCATACTCCAGGCACCCCAAAAGAGATACCATCAGTACATACTTACAGTAAAAAAAATAAGTCTATGGCATTCAAGAAGAGAACCCAGAATTATACGTCCCAATCTTGCACTTTGATCATGAAAAACAAAGGAAATGCTTTACCTGCTTATATATTTAAAGTGCTATTCTAAAACTAAATCATATAATTTATCTCCATTTCCATTTTCATTTCTGTTTGTCACAATTTCTGAAAATACATAAAGAATTACTCTTTCACATCTCTATAAATTATTCAGGTTGCAACTGTTTAATGACAGCTAATTTAGAAACCGAGAAATATGGAGAAATAATTAGCCTCTTTGATGTCTACCAACCTACACCAACAATGCACAAAAGCTAGTAAATAAGTAATAATGTTTTACCTAAGAACTTATTTTAATTTCCAACACACACAAGGTTTTTTTTATTTCAAAGCCTAGTATAACACTATTTTATTGTTTTTTATAAAGCACTTCCACAAGTTTGGTAACTAGAAGTTGTAGAACAAAAAAATTAACTTCCAGAAATCTAAAGGATGGAACTTATGACTGTAACAAGGGGCTGGTCCCACGGGTGACTACGATGCCCCCTTATGGTCGCTCTTCACTTTCACTACCCTCAGGCTTGCTCCCCTTCACCATTTCTGCCACGCCTTGTTGTTATTAGCTCCTTGGAAAGGGACACTGCCCCAGGGATCCCCGATTTCATCTGCCATTCAGATGTCAATATTTGGTTCCTTAAGGGCTTATTACATGGCTCTAACCACCCTTTATACTACACCCATGCCTCACAGATGTCATCAATTAGCACCACTCCTACAACTTTACTGGGACCCAGCCTCCACTATTGCTGGGGCCTGCAGTCCCTGTACCATCAGCCTTCCTGGCCCCATCCTTGGCTCAGGCCACTGTCTCTGTCTGCCTACACTAGGGCACTTTTCCTATTCTGGCTACACCTGGGTACCTACTCCCTCCTGGACACTGGACCCTTCTCTGATCTTGTCTTCACTCTACTCCCGAACTCTGGCCCTGCTCCCAGGCCTCTTGAAACCACCACTACCCCTTGTCTCAACTACTGGACCCAACCTCATTTCTAAGGCTGCCTTCTCTTAACCCCTGCGAGTACAGAGTCTCCCTATCTCCTACTTGCTCAAGAGCTCCTTCCATGTCAGCAGCCAGGCTGAGACTGCCTGCCCTGTCTTTGGCACTGGACTGACCTCTCAGTTAAGCCCCACCCTTTTCTGGCCAGGTGCTCCCCTGCCTGCTGACTCAGCTCTTTCCAGAGCCTTCTCCCTTCTTAAAGAAACAGGCACACCCAGTGCCTGTTACAAAGACCATTTCCTTGTAGATTTTCTTCTCTGCTAAAATCTCAGATGCAGGCATGGAATGTTAACACAGTGTTGAAGCTAAGGTAAATATTCAAAAACAAAGAATGTTAGTTCTACATTAAACTTAATATTGTTGTTAAGAACTAAAATACCAATATAGTTGGCCCGCTCGTTAAATGGTTCTTTACTGGTATGAAAGCAGTTAGTGCTACCTACAAATGTAACACATGTAAACTATACTGAAGAAATAAATATTTCCCCAGTAGCATATCAGTCAGAGCTGTTTCATCAACCACATTTACTGTGATAAAGTAATTTTATCTTTTTAACTTAGAATATTATTCTCCTGCAAATTTTTGTGGGAGCTAAGAAAGTAATTTAGTGAGCAAAGCAAAACTGTTCTATTTATACTTTACTATTCCTGACAGTCATGAGATTCTTTAGAAGTATAGAAACAGTCTCCCATACAATATCCCAAAATATATCAGCATGACCTAATGGATTTATTTTTGGTTCTGAAAAATGTATGGGGAAAGCACCGGATACAACATATTGAAAAAAATATTAAACATAAAAAAAATACTATTTTCTTATTTTCCTGTCTTGTAAACTAATTGAATAAGATTTACTTATTTATTTACTTATTTTGAAAAATAAAACATCAAAATACTCTGAAAAGTTTGCCTACCCTGTACAATACGTAATATCATATAATGCCAGCTGTATTATTCCTTTTAGCCATTTACGCTAACCATCAGATAATCCTGTGTGACAATCATTAGACATAATTGATTTTTCCCTTCTGACTGTTGTATAAAACAGTGACATATGACCATCTGTACTCTCTTACAATTTCCATGTACTTTCAGAGCACAGAATTCCTTTATATCTGATAGCATATAGTATGACTTTTTGTTGGGGTATGCTTTTACAAATATAATATATAGTGCATGTATGAGAATGTGTGTGTGAGTGTGCATAAGTGTGCAGATTTGTTTGTGTTTCAGCTTCTTGGATCCTCTGCTCCATTTAGGTGCAGCATAGTCAGGAGTCAGGGGAGGGGCACTCTGAAGTGCTTTGGGTTA
>NW_017729032.1:54305101-54314292 GCF_001723915.1 Gavialis gangeticus | reverse complement strand
TGCTCAGGTCCCTTCCGACCCTAGAAACTGTGAAACTATAGGAATTGCATATTTAGGATGGTATCAGTCTAGCTATCATCTGTTTAGGTTCAGGAAAGACTTTTTCCTGTTGGGACCAACAGCCAGATATCCAGGTTTTTGTTGGCTTACCTTGTACCTCTGAGAGAAGAGAAGACCTACAGTCTTCATTAATAGAGGTTTTCCTCTTGGCACTTGCCCCACTCTCCTCCCCCCCCATTGATTGAGAAGGGACCCATGAAGAAGAACAAGCTGAATTATTTTAGGAATAGCTAAGGAGAATCTGCATAAATTATGGGTTTATGGTGGGAGTTGCACTGGCTCTAATTAAATGAGAGGATGTTAACTTAAATGTATCCCTGTGTCCATCTTCATTCACCTGTGTGCCTGAATTAAGGGAGATTTATGGGCTACTTAGTAAACAGACACCCAATGATTTCATCCTATATGAATGTCATGATTTCCTCTTATAACAAAGGAGCTCTTTGTGTTTACTGAAATGACACAGAAACATGGGTAGAAAATCACAGGGTCAGAGTTCAAAATTCCCTGATCCAGATTCCAACTGCTTGACCCTCAAGAGAACCTGCATTCAGTCTAATAAAGATAAGTATGGACATTATTACATAAATTTGGTAGCTTACCTTAGCTGCTTTTAAACATTTTTAGAAGAAAACACACACACAACCCTCCAAAATATCCTATCCCTTAAAAGCTCTATTGAACAGAGAGACCTGAAACTAGCATAAGGAACTTGCAAACCAACTGACAAACAAAAAAGGAAGAAAACAAAAGGTGTTCAGATAAAAGGGCAATGGGTAGCTATACCAAACCTTTACACAGCACAAGTAGATATTTTATCACCCATTGATTCTAGTCTCATGCCTAGACATGACATGTTTCTATGACTGTTCCTTCATTAACATTAGTGCCAAATTCAACTTCTAGAATAGCTTTAAAATAGCTACAATAGACTCCTTTCAAATGGCCAATCATCTGTGTTAAGCCAGGTTATGAGATTTTTGTACCTGGGTGAGGTTCCCAATGGATGAACCCCTTGCAGTCTGCTTCTCATTCTCTCACAAGGTACACTCTTGCACAAGGCACCACACTACTTAGCAGGGTTACCAACTATGCATACATTTATGGACATATATGCAAAAATATATGCTTGTCCATAAACTCCTTAAAAAATGGAGCCATCTGTAAAAAACTAAGAAACAGTGAGCTTGATGGAGAGATAGGACAGGACAGTGACACATGATGTTGGAGTGGAAATGCAGCACCCTGCAGCAAGCTCTTGTCAAGGCTTTTTGACTCACCCATATTCAGCTCTGCCAACCCATTTTTTTTTTTTAATGACAATCTGCAACATTTTACTGACAGCCAAACTTTTTTTTTTACTGACACATGTTTTTAACTGATGTAACTCTTCTGCCAGTTAGAAGGGCTAGATTCAAATTTGGGGGTTTAACACTGACCATAGTAAAAAATAAAAGTTTAGTAAAAAGTTTGTAGTAAAAAATATTTTCTTTGCTTGGCAACCCTGTTTGATCACAGTGATAGTTTTACATTGCGTTTCTCTCCCCCTCCCAAACAGGGGCTGCCTACTAACCCGCACACCCTGATGCCCTTAACTGCATGCTGCCTGATGCTTTCACCCAGAAGCTCACCCCCAGCCTTACCCCTGCTTGCCCTGCTCCTTGCACTGTCCCTGGCATGGACCCCCAAATAAGCCTACCCATGACTCAGTAGTATTACAGGCAGCAACACATGGCTCAGGAAACACACCTGACTGGGTGCTTTGCTCCCACTTTGACAACAGATGGCAGTGTTGCACTGTTTTGCGAAGTTTCAGCCAAGCTGTGGCTGATTAGTGTTTTTACTGACAGCTAAAAAATTTTTTATGAACTTTACTGAGAGACATTTTTAGCTTGATTTTTTACTGACAGTCAGTAAATTTTCTGACAGTTGGTAACCCTGCTCATGCTCCTGCCCCAGTGATGTGCTGCCACTGTGTCTCTTTGGCCATCCCTTGCCTCTAACATCTGCTCACCTTGAAGGTACAGGGAGTAGGGTGGTGTGGCCAGGATACAGCCGTAGGGCCAGGATGGATGCTGGGTGAGGGCCCATGCTGGGACGGTAGTGGGGCTGGTGGGGTTGAGACTGCAATGTTGACAGGGTAGGGGGGCAGCATGAAGTGTAATGTAGTTACGGGGTATCAGGGTGTGAGGGTTTCATAGGGGACCCCTGTGGTGGGGACAGCACAGTGTAAAACCACTGCTGCAGTTAAGTAAGGTTGCCAGCCCCAACATTTTTTAAGTAATAATCTGCAAACTTTTTACTACCAACCAAATTTTTTCACCATAGCACACCAATGTATTTAACCCCTAAATTTGAGCTCAACCCTTGTTACTGCCATCCAGGATCTTATAGAAAGGTTACATTAACATTATGTAAAACATGTCAGTAAAGGAATCTAGCTGTCAGTAGACAGTATGCAGATTGTTTTGTTAAAACAAAATACTGGGCTGGCAACCCTGGTGCTTAGGCATACTGCATTCCCTACCTCCTAGACCAGAAGCACTGCAGCCTGCTCAGTAAAGAACTACAGGTGGGCTAATTAGCTCTACTGAAAAGCAGAGTTATTTGCCTTCTGGGAATGTAGATACATGACTTCTAGTTTGGAGTTCTCACACTTGTGCCCAAAGTGTTTTCCATGATATAGCTCTTTGTGACCAGTCACAAATCAATGGGTATAATCCTGTGAGTAATGGTTGCAAGCCAAGTGTATACTCTACTCCATTGCCCAATTGTTAATTTTTCCTAATGTCTATCTAACTAAAACTAGCTCCAGGCTATGGCTCTTTGAACTATTAGCAGCAGACTAAATAATTTAGTTCCTGCATTTATACTGTTGCTCTGAAGATATTTATAGATGATGTTCATGACCCTGAGTCTTCCTTTCTCTAGAATATCTAAATTTAGCCTATTTAGTCACACACATACTTCATCCGCCACTTTATGCATCAATTTTGTTGCCATATTTGTCTTTTCTGTAGATCTTCTATAATGTTCCCATCCAGTATGACTCAAAATAGCATACAAGATTCCACATACAACCTACAATGCATGTATTACAGGTTTTTATATGCTACCCTCCCCCAACCAATACAGCAATAAAATTGAATGTTAGCACTAGAAGTCATCTGCTTCTGTCCTAATACAGGCCTACTGCAGGCTTCCTATATGGGTCTGGAAGTGGAAGGAAACACAAACCATCCCTTGCTTTAATTTCTCTCATCTGTAAAAAAGATGCAATGCTTTCATTATCTTGCTCACAAGAAAGTTAGTAGCATAAGTATTCATAAAGTGTGTAGTCAGACAGGAAATAATGTTGTTCTTCCTACCACTGCACTCCTAGTGTTGTATTATGAACTAATTACTGAGATCACCCAAACTGCCTTAAAGAATCAGCAACTTAACAGGGGCCCTAAGTAATTCAATACTAAGAGATTCTGAAAAGACACACATTTATCAGTGACCTGTCCCATTATAATATCATCTCCAACTTCCTTTTCTTGCCAGTCAACATGCAGCACTGTAGTTCAGAGAAACCCTTACAATACTTATTCCTTGTCCATATTTGAAGACATCATACTCAGGTTTCAAGACCAGGATGTGATACAGAAAAGGTCTCATCTTGTGGGTGCTAACTCAAGACCTCCTGCACTTCTGCAGCAACAACTTTTTCTTGATATTTCTAGGCTAGCGACAGACATTCAAAAAGCCTGAGTCTGAATTGATTCAATCTTTGTAGGTCAGTCTAACCTGCCTTGACTGAACTGGTTTATAACGGCACAGACATCCCCTCTGGACTCAAAAAATGCAGGCACATGCCATGAGTAGCTCAGGCTAGAAGCTGAGGGGTGCTAGAGCAGCCCTCCCTCCCCTTCCATAGCACTAAGCTGAGGGGGGTATGGCCAAGCCCTGGCAGGACACTCTGATTAGGGAGGGGTTTTAACCCCCACCCTGGCTTGCAGTCCCAGGCCATCCCCTGCTTGCTGCTCAAGGGGCAGGAGCATTGCCAGGCCCTGTATCTGTTGATACTGAGCTTTTTCAATCTCCATCTCCCTGCTTCTTCAAACTGTCTGCAAACCAGATGATTTCTAACACCTTTCATTGTCCCTTCTTGAAGACTGACAGATTGCAGCCAGTCTATCAGCCCATCAAATCCTCGTTAGTTTCAAGCTCTTCTTACCTGCACGGTGCATTTGCATGTGCAAGCCACTAGCTGTTTGCCTTTAATCCAGTGAAACTGGAGACCCACATAGACATGTCTCAGCATTAGCTAGCATGGGGAGTGGGGGGCATGGCCAGATGCTCAGTCCCTGCCATAGAAGAGGGGCGGGAGGGAGAACCCCTGTTTGAGCAGCAGGCGGGAAGAGGGTGGGGAGAGGACGGGGGAAACCTGGCAGCTGCTGCAGTCTCTCAGCTAGCTGGAGCAGTGACAGTGCTGTGGCTAGGAATGAGAGGCGCAGGGGCAACCCTGCCCTGCTCAAGCAGACAGCTCCACCCAGCCCAGAGAGCATGCTAGGATGCTGGGGGAGTCTGGTTTAACTTAAATCAGCAAGGGGTCTGGGACAGACATTGCATAAACTGGCTTGACCCAAATCATTTAAGTCTGATACTACATTCAACCAGTTTTACCTCAAACCAGTTTCAGCCATTTTCAAACTGGCTTATGTTCACTGAATCTCTGTTCTGTTACATTTAAACCAGTTTCTGATCACTTAAACTGGTTTGTTTAATGTCTGTCCCTAGCCCTAGATCTGTCATAGCTTTCAGCACTGTCACTAAGACTGCATGAACAAAAAGCACACTGAAATCTTTACAAAAGTACATGGACTTCAGACATTGGATAAATTCATGGGGTGACTTAGTACAGATTTTAGATAGAAGCCCATAAAGCTGTCTTGGCTTCCTTCTCTTCATTCTCCAGGCCTTTATCATGCAAGGAACTGCGAAACTTAGTAGTGTCTCCTGTCTACAACACCAGTGAAAAAAACTAATGTCTTGTGTCACAAATATGCTGACTTGGCTGTGTTTCCCTTTCTTTAGTCTAGCTTCTGCTTTTACCAAAATGTCCCAATTACCAGATTCATATAGCTAAGGTCAAAGTAAATCCAGGAGAGGCAAGTAGTAAGAAGTAGGAAACACTAAGGAATTACAGATTGACCTGGCACTGACCTCTACATGTGAATAATGCCTAAACATTGTTCACTATAGAGGAGTTTTGTAAACTTCTTGGCTAGGGACAGACAGTAAAGTTAAACTGGTTTAAGTGATCAGAAAGTGATTGAAACGAGTAATAGAACAGATATTCAGTGTATATAAACCAGTCTGAAAATGCCTGAAACAAGTTTGAGATAAACCTGGTTGAATATAGTACCAGACTTAACTGATTTGGGTCAAACTGGTTTATGCAATGTCTGTTCTAGACCCTTTGCTGCTTTAAGTTAAACCAGACTCCGCCAGCATCCAGGCATGCTCCCTGGGCTGGATGGGGCGCTCTGTTTCACAGCAGAGCTGGCCTCTCCCCTCTGTTCCCTGGCTGGAGCTTGGGAGAGACTGCAGGCATCTACCTGGCTTCCCCCTCCTCTCCCCACTCCCTGCTAGGGTCCCCTCTGCCTTACATAGACACTTCTCATCATTAGCTAGCATACCACATACTGGCTACAGTCTGTGCTGTGGCAGACGGGACAAAAGCAGAATCAACAGGTAGCTGGTAATGTCCCTCTGTTGTTTTCTTAATGGGATGATAAACACTGAGTTAGGGGGTGATAGACACTGTGTTATCAATTCCCTGCTGGGCTGGTCAGAAGATGGGGGGGAACCTAATCAGAGCATTCTGCCAGGGCCTGGCCACACCTCCCTCAGCTCAGCAGTATGGAAGGGGAGGGCTGCACCCCCCAGCTTCTAGCCTTAGCCACTGAAGGCATGTGCATGTCTGTGATGTCTGTGCAGTTACAAACTGGTTTAACCTAGCTAGGTTAGACTAACCTGCAAAGATTGAAACAATTTAGGCTCAGGCTTTTTGAATGTCTGTCCTTAGCCCTTGTGAGTACCATTAGTACTTTGATTGTTTTTGTCAGACCCTTGAAATTCAGAGAGGAAGCACTTACACTAAAAAAAATTCTTTTCTTTGCCAAACAAAATGCTGTTCTGGGTTTGGTGAGATAAAAACTGTTGACAAATCAGCATTCCTCTTCTCTTGCTTATGATCTTTGCAAAAACAAAAGGCAACAGGCCAAACATTAATATTGCAGAACTGAGCCACAGTAATAGTAGTAACTACACTGGGAATGGAAGCTGCTGGAACATCTGTGGAGGAAAGTGAGTGTGGGAGAACCCATTATAATATATATTTTTAATGACTTGAACACATACAATTTTTGCCACAGTGACCAGGGCATATTGCCCAAAAAGCTGAATAAAGATTGTGCACACTAATTTTAAGTGCTTGATTTTATCATTAATACATTTTAAATACATGTATTAAATGTACAACAATTATATTTTAACATATATAAATATAAACTTATTTAAAACAAAGATTAGCATATATAGATGATAAAATCTAATCTTTAAAATATAAATGTATATTTATTAGCTGGTACATCAATTTATATATCAAGAGAGATATCTATATCTATATCTGGTATGTTAGCATTTTTATACCTCCCAAATATATATATGGTAAACATAAAATGTGACATTCCAGCTAATAAATATGTTCTTAATTTAAGTATTTAAAGGAACCAAGTGCATATCTCAAAGGTGGCATTTAGATGCTGTTGGATTCCTTGTTACACCTAGAAATGCAGATTGTTGCAGTAACAAGGAATTAAGTTCTTAAACATTTGTCTGGAAACAAAGTCATGCCCTTTTCCTTCAGGCATAGATTTCAGCAGTAATTTTTTCTTTTATGAACTGTAAGTTAGATTGCTACAGTTCACCGTCCAGAGATGATCGCAACCACTCTAGAATTGCTTAAGATGCCACAATATGCAATTACCTCACTCATAAGAAGAATAAAAATCAATAAATAAATAATCAATCCCAAAGAAATCCCCTGTCCAAATGCTAATATACCTCCAGAATTCTTTAAGAAGTAAATTTAAAGTCCTTGCTATAATCTACAGAACTCAAAATAGATGGGAGGCTGGCTACCTCCCAACACCTGTTTTACACACTCAAAACAGCTACACCTGGGAAGGTTTCAGCAGGAACCAACCAGGTGTAGATTCCTGAACACTATTTTATTTTGTTTGATTTAAAAAAAATATATAACTATAGTTCCCCATCCAGTGCTCTAGAAACCTAAAACTAGTTCTGCAAAAGTATTTAGACTCCTAAATCTTACTGAGTTCAATGGCAGTTGGGTGCCTAAATACTTTTGAGGATCTACACTTTATTCCACAAAAAATCACAACACAAGTCTACTACCCCTTAAATATATTCACCTACAATGCTCCTCTCCTCAACAGATCTAACAGCTGGGAGCAAAGAAGATTTTGTAGCTTGCCCCCCAGGTTGGCAAATCAGGACTTTGACAGACAAAGAGGGAGAAGTGAATTCCATAATGGGTGACTGTTTATAGAGAATGTCTGGCCCAAGAGCTTCCTCCTGATCCACCTCAAGATCAGCAGTGGCATATAACTGAGGCAGTACCATCAGGGGGGGAGTGGCAATCAAGCCTCCAGATGGGTAGGGTTTTACAGCAGTAGTTCTCAACCCTGTTCATACCAGGACCCATTAGTAAACATTGATGGTCAGTCCCAACCCAGTGCCCATCTCTTCTGACCCACTGCTCCCCACCCTAGGACCCCAGTGTGTTGTGGGGCATCAGTTGGGTGTGTGGGGCATAGAGGACCCCAAGCAGCCCCCTGGAGGCTGGAACTGTGCCAGCCTGCAAGGGAAAAGTCACTGTTTCCCATGTGTTTTTTCCTTTAAAGGAGAATCCATTTTTAAAGTTTGTTCTCAACCCTTTCATATATTCTTGCAATCCACTTTTGGGACATGACCCATGGATTGAGAACTGCTGCTTTACAGATTCTCCTGGCAAAACCAAGTTCCTCCAGTACAGTGTGGTGACTGAAACTCTTAATTTTGCCAGCAGGTAATATCTTCTCTGTGAACAAAAGCAGGCTTCTGCCACCATGCAGAAGCCATTATGAAGCCTGTGTCCATGGGGGCAGCTGTGACTTCTTTAAAAACTCAGGGCTCCCAAGCTACACTGTGGCTAGGGACAGACATTCAAAAAGCCTCAGTCTGAATTGATTCATTCTTTGCAGGTTAGTCTAAGCTGCACAACGTAAACTGATTAATAACTGAGTACTGCATCCAGTTTTGGGCTCCACAATTCAAAAAGGATGTGGAGAAGCTTGAGAGAGTCCAGAGAAGAGCCACGCGCATGATCAGAGGTCAGGAAAACAGACCTTACAATGACAGGCTGAGAGCCATGGGGCTCTTTAGCCTAGAAAACCACAGGCTCAGGGGTGATCTGGTAGCCACCTATAAGTTTATCGGGGTGACCACCAGTATCTGGGGGAACATTTGTTCACCAGAGCATCCCAAGGGATGATGAGATCAAACAGTCATAAACTACTACAAGACCGTTTCAGGCTGGACATAAGGAAGAAATTCTTTACTGTCCGAGCCCCCAAGGTCTGGAACAGTTTGCCATCGCAGGTAGTTCAAGCACCTACATTGAACACTTTCAAGAGCAAATTGGATGCTTATCTTGCTGGGATCCTATGACCCCAGCTGACTTCCTGCCCTTTGGGCAGGGGGGCTGGACTCCATCTTCTGAGGTCCCTTCCAGCCCTAATGTCTATGAAATCTATGAAATAACTGTATAGACATTCTCTGTTAAATCAGGAAATGCAGACACGAGCCTACAGTGGCTCAAGCCAGATGCCAGAGGGTGCTAGAGCCTGGCAGCCTGTGCCTGGCAGCCTCTGTCAAAGGGGAGGGAAGAGAGATACCCTCCAAGGCTTTCACTCCTCCCTACTGGAGTGGAGGGGATGTGGCCAGGCACCAGCCAGGGCTAGGAGAACACATGGGTTGCCAGCCACCAGCCTCGGGGGGGGGGGGGGGGGGGGGGAGAG
>NW_017729032.1:54302621-54305091 GCF_001723915.1 Gavialis gangeticus | reverse complement strand
AAAAAGTCCTCTCTCTGAAGCAAGCATGTATTGAACACAGCAATTTGCAAAGCATACAACAGGGAACTACCAAAAATCTTCGCCCAGAAACAGCCCAGTAAAACACAGTGCACACAACTTAGTCTAACTTAAAACATAAACCATGAAGACAAGAGAAAGCCTTGCATAAATCTTGCAAATCCTGAGAGCAGAGTGTCTCTTTACAGCCAGGCATTCAGAAAGGCTTTGTTTAGGTTTTACAGGTTCTGCTTTATAATGTAAACGCAGCTCTCTGAATTCTTTGGTCTGCAACTTGCAGCCAGAAGCTGTCTGCAACTTCTCTTAACTCCATCTCCATCACATATGTATGATGACTGTCAAGTCTTTGCCAACACTTCCCATCTCTCAGTCTGGTCCTGCAGGTCTTAGCTCTGGGCTCACAGATGTAGGTCTTGGATCTATATACAGGGCACATGCTCTGCTCTGCTCTGGGACTGTTGTGGAATTAAACCCTGTCCTGGCTGCAGGAAAGCTGGACAGAGGGAAGAATTAACTCCATCTCTGCCTGGCTGCAGGAAAGCCGAGGTGGTGCGGCAGGAACTGGAAAACCTCAGCTGTGGTCTGCAGGGTTTGCCAGTGGTGGTGGGAAGAGGGGACAGAGGGAGGAATTTACCTCAGGGGCCATGGCAGGCCAGCATCTGGCCACAGCCCACCTCTGCACCATGCAGAGTCCAGCCCAGAGAGCATGCCAAGATGCTGGGGGTCTCTGATCTAACTTAAACCACCAAGGGGTCTGGGACAGACATTGCATAAACTGGTTTGAGCGAAATCATTTAAGTCTGATACTACATTCAACCAGGTTTATCTCAAACCAGTTTCAGCCATTTTCAAACTGGTTTATGTTCACTGAATCTCTGTTCTGTTACAGGTTTAAACCAGTTTCTGATCACTTAAATCAGCTTATGTATAATGTCTATCCCTAGCGTGCATGCCCATGTCAATAGAGCTGAACCATGCAGAGCTACCAGAGCCCTAAAGGTGAAGTTGTGCTTTCCTGTAGCAGCAGTTGTCTGCTGTCTGAAGTTTTCTCAGCAGAAGGTTTCTAATATAGACAAGCACTCAGTCAGCAGGCTGTAGCTCTCTACAATAGTTTCAGTTTCTGAATGGTATTACATCACAGCCCTACATGGTTTGTGTTGTAGCAATCTAACCCTGAAGTGACAGGGGGCTTGGTAAAAGTATGCATTGAAGAAAAAGGTTGCACTTGTCTTGCCAAGCAAAAATGAAAAAAGTATTTTCGACTAGGGCCATGTGAATAGTTGAGTTTTCAGATCAAAAGCCAAAACAGAAAAAAAAAAAAAATCAGGGAAAAAAAAATTCATGCCAGATGTCATGGAAATCATTTTTAAAGGTTTTTTCATTGAACCAGAAAACACAAAAAATTGTTTCATGTTGAATGAATTGTTCCAGGCATTTGTGAGAAAAATGAAAGGAAATGAAAGTTGAGATTCACAGGATTGCTGAAGGAAGTGGCATGCCCCTTGTATCTAACAGCCCTGTACTTATGACACTCCAGGAATGGAGACCTAGGTTTAATTCCCCTGTCTCCTTGAAGCCATTTGAAGTTGTGCCTCCCCTTCCCTGAAAAGTGCCCTAACCCCCAGGCTACAGAACATTCTGGAATAGGCACTCAAAGTACTTTGTACTGATGGTCTTCCAGTATGCACCAAACAAAAATAACAAAACAAAACAATATTCCCCTCTGCTCTGAAAACATATACCACACATTCTTTGCAAAGGGGACTGCAATCCAAGAGTCTCATCCAGAGATGGTGTCTGAAATCTCCACAGTTAGAGAAGGGGAATGAACCTGGCTCTCCCATAATCTGGGTGAGTGATTTAGTTATTGGGCTATTAGACAAAAGCCCATCTTCTTTGCCTCCGCCAATTATTCTGCACAGAAAGAGAGAAAGAAAATCTGCCCAGCCCTGTGGCTAACTAAGTACCCAGGAATAGCCCAGGTTCTACCACCACCACCACCACCAAATTATGCTCCAAATTTTACAAATGTCAGTAGCACTCCTCTGTGTGTGGTGTAGATCAGAAGCCTACTTAGCCCGTTTTTCACGGACTTGCCCTAGTGTTGTCTGATTGAGCTATGGCTGGCTAGTTTCAGCCAAACCCCAAGCTTGTTTAGGCACTGGGTAATTTGTTCTAGTGCTTTGGCTGGGTCAGACAGGGCACAGTATTCTCAGCAAGCTGACAAACTCTTTCTTAGACTAAATTCAGGCTGAGAAACTCCTTCTTTGACCAAATTACATTAAACCCAAACCTGATTGCACTCAGATGAAGGGTAAGATGCATCTCTACAGTAATGGAACGTGCACTGATCTTCAAATATCATCATAATTAACTTTATTGTGGCTAACCCCTTATGGGTTTTTTTTTTAGCATTTATTTTCTTAAAAACATTTATTTCACAAGTTCAGTG
>NW_017729032.1:54295084-54297621 GCF_001723915.1 Gavialis gangeticus | reverse complement strand
GAATTAAATGCCAGCAAGATCAGAACTTAGTGAAAGATGCTATAGAAAAAAAGATATAATGTGCCAAATTCTCAGACGGAGGAAATCAGTACACTAATGTTGATTTACACTAGCTGAGAGTGTAATTTATATATTAGAAGCATTACATAAATACAGCCAATACAGCTATAAGCTGGCAAATATGGGATGTTAATATCACCAAAAAGTAAGATAGCAAGCTTTATCCATCAGGACTCTATCTTAACTCATGAAGATAAAAAGAACTTACTTCCTGCAGAGTACTATTTCTAATCAGCAATATGTTGATTGCAAACAGATTTTTTTTTCTGCAATGGGAACATTATAAGCCAAGGTCTATGAATCCATACACTTTTAATAATGTATATATTTTAGTACAGGATTTATTAAAGGAACGATCTAGAGGCTATACTTATAGCCTATTTGACATTGTCTCCAAATTGCACTATAGGTATATAGCTTATAATCAAACAGCCTTCAATTTTAAATAGTAAGATAAATGTGAACGCCCCTTTTCTGTATAGCTGAATGCTATGGAACAGACAGAAATAGGAGGTGAAACAAAAGGAAAAATAGTGTATATATAGGCAGCAGTAAAAAACACCACTTTATCTGTTTTTTTTCCTTTACACAATCCAATAAACTGCCTTTTAAATGGTTCCATTACAAGGATTCTATAACAACTGACTAATCTCTTGATAATTATAATAAATGCCTGTAATCAAAGCAGGAACCATTTAAAATAGGAAGAAAGGCTGTTTTCCATCAAACTCATTGTAGTTCTGTGACCTTTGCTGCATTAAGCTACATCACACAGCACCACCTATAACTGCAATGTAGCCTTGCAACCAATCTTGCTCAAATAAAAATAAAAGAGATGAGAGATCAATGGAAATGTGGATCGACACATGTTAAGAGTTTTTTACTCCCCAACTCTAAACCTTATAGAACATTGTAAAAATAAATTAATACGATTCCAGCAGGCTCCAAAACTGCAGAATTGAGATAGCGGCTCTTTGGTTTGATTTAGAATTTAATGTTTCTTTTGAAAAAACAGGGGATGATATTTTAAAAAGCCATTCTATATCCATATGTGCCGTGTGTCCCTACTAAAGCTTATGAAAGTATTATTTTTCTAAAAGGCAGCACATCTTAACACAAAATTTGGTATTGTATTCACATGAACCAACAATGATTTCCAGAGATCATTTAAGAAACTGAAGGCTGATAAAATTACGGGAAATGACTATATATGATCAGAATGGCTTTCATCTGCATTTTGTTAGACCAAGCATTGATTTCACTTTTCAGCTGTGAACAGCAAGAGGCCAGCTGTGGCCAAGGAAGGGAGTAAGCAATGAACTAGGGTCACAATAGAGGCTGAGTTGTCAGAAAATTTAACACTTTTAATGATTAAATCTCAGCAAAAATCTTCAAGTTACAACCATTTGAAAATTATATCCAGTGGGTCCCACAAACTGTCACAGAATAGTGGATTTAATTTATGACAAACTGAAACCTTTGAACTCTAGTTATGTGAATAAACAGAATTATAAGGAGAAAACAAACAAAGCAAGGAAAATATAAAATATACTGCCTTCAAGGCAGAAACAACTACATTTTACTTGGTATTCCCAGATGTGTTAAGGGGAAATTTACGACAGCATACTGAAAAGCAAGATTCCCATTGTGAAACCTTTCACATTTATTTAGCTAAGCACAATCATTGAAAATGACCTTTATCCAAACCCTTCACAGATGTCTTAAAATGATCTAAAACTATTGCCAGATATTCTTTAAATAACATTACTTAACAAAAAGTCATTACCCCAGGGCCATATTACACTACTGGCAAGTAAACACGAATCCATTTTCAGCAACATGCTACAAAGTTTTAATGAAATATTGATAACACATTGAATACCACCTATTAAAGAGGAGCCAAACAATACAAATCACCCTAGATTGTGGTTCTGGTAATAAACATTATTTTCCTGTTTCTGGCACCCTGTTTGCCACTTACTAGAAGTCACTGGCTACAAAACAATGAAAAAAACCCACTCTTTTTTACTTTTGCATGCAAAATCCTGTATTAAATGAGATGTCACAATTATTACAAATGAATCTGCTCTAGCAACGTAATTTGAAAAGGCATCCCTTGTGCTTCGTTTCACAAAGAAACCTGGGGTGTTTCTCTAAAAAGGCAGCTCACTCATGAATTGCATAACTTTTCATGTAATTAAAGGTAGGCTGAAAGGAAAAATTGTACTGCAGTTTTCATTTCACTATTTTTTAGTTACTTAACTGAAATACAGATGCATTATTTGATACCTAGGCTTAAAAATAATGTTGAAATGCTGAATATCTGACTCTTTTCTTTCTACTTAAATGCTAAGCATAAAGGTTAAAACATTGCCTGAAGGGGATGGCCTCTTGCAGGTCAAGATCAATTGACAGGAGCTCGGGAAAGAATTATACTTGTGGATTCAGAATAGAACAATAGTTCACTTAAAAAAAAA
>NW_017729032.1:54286735-54290084 GCF_001723915.1 Gavialis gangeticus | reverse complement strand
AAAATTGTACTGCAGTTTTCATTTCACTATTTTTTAGTTACTTAACTGAAATACAGATGCATTATTTGATACCTAGGCTTAAAAATAATGTTGAAATGCTGAATATCTGACTCTTTTCTTTCTACTTAAATGCTAAGCATAAAGGTTAAAACATTGCCTGAAGGGGATGGCCTCTTGCAGGTCAAGATCAATTGACAGGAGCTCGGGAAAGAATTATACTTGTGGATTCAGAATAGAACAATAGTTCACTTAAAAAAATAATAATATTGTACTGCAGTTAAACTGGCACACACTGAAAAGAAGACTCTGCTCTATTAAGAGGATGATTAGTTCAGTAAATCATGGCTTTCAGATAAAGATGATTATGGTAGCCCCTTGATGTGTGAGGGTACAGGAGGTTCATTTCAGCACAAAGTAATTATGCTGACCTAGAATTTAACCATTTATCATGGCTGAAAGATGACACTCACTGTTAGCCAAGGGAAACTGCTACTCAAATGCTTCCATCTAGATCAATACACACCACATTTTTCTCCAGCAAAAAGTAATTATACAACAGAAAACTTCACAATCAATACTCACTCAGGCTAACTTACAGTCTGCAGTACAGACATGAAGGTATGGCACTGTCAACTGTCATTGAGGACTGCAGCATTACATCCAGATTAAGGTTGTTTTCTTTCTCTCATATCCTCTCTCATAATCAAAGACTTCAAACTCTATTTTCAACTATGCTGCACTGTCCTTCTGTCTTCCTGGGCACAACATTTTCCTACTTGATTCATTATAAAATAACTTACTGAACAATCAAATAATGTGTACAGGCCACAATTACAAATCAGTAGCTAAAACTGATTCATTTGCTAGTATTTTTAAAGCCTAACAACACAAAGTAAAAGGAAAACCGATCCATTAGGCAAAAAATCAATCCTCCTACTCACTGAAAGCTAAAATACTTCCTGGAGCATTAGTTTCTAAAAGCTGCAGTTGAAAATCTGACCTTTCTGAACTCCACAGATCAGAAAATGAAGAATCATGCACACCTGGAATATCAGATTGATTCTCTCCAGCATTAAACCTTTGTTTGTGTTTGTTTACACACAGGCACATGCATGTCAGTATTAACATGCCAGATAGTAGTCAAAATTAGGTTTTAAGACTTTAGGAATTGTTTGAAAATACATCTAAATGTCAGTTTTGACAACTGCTTTCAAGAAGGAAGAGCTTAGCCTTATAAACCAATCTAATACATCAGGAAAGGTTAAAGGGCAAGAAAAAATCACTACTTCAGTGAAAAAAAATTTGACATCCAATTTTCAAGCTGATTTATCAGTGGAAAGCTAAAATTGATAGTTTGCCATTACTGGGTAGCAGGCTGTCTAAGAAAGCTGTTACAAAGCCTTTCATTTTGATTTAGCCACATGGATCAATACAAACCTATACTGTTTCAATTTTACAAATATTGATTTTCTGATATAACTTCAGTAAGAGGACATTTATCATCAGCCATACTGAAATTATTGAAATTTATTTCATAAACGTTATATTCTCAACAAAATATATAGTGTTGTTGTGAAATTCAGTTTTAATTCACATAGCTGGCTAATCACTGTTAAAATGATACTCTCAATAAAAGTACTGTTTTTTCAGTTCACAGTTTTAGTTATCCTGTAAACATGTTAACTGAATCCATAGATGTAAGGGTAACAAAACTTTCACTGTTTAGACAATTTCATTTTCTGATCATTTTTTGTGTGCTGAACTTAAACAAAAAATTATATAAGGACAGCAACATCTACACATTTTCAAAACAGAAACTTTAGGTATCATTTTATTTTATATGTATGCTCTAAAAAGTCCAGTAACAACTTGGCATTGCAAACTGGCAATTTTTCAAACATCAGAAGATTAGGGGAAAATAAAGGTAAGAACAGATAGATATATTACTAAAAAATATAAACTCACTATCTCTATATTTACACAGACAATGTTCTACTACAATAAAATATTAATTTTCCCAGGCTTTTCTAACACACCATTCACACTGGTATGGAAGAGCTGTTTTAGTTCTCAGTATGCTAGGTATCCTATTTTAAGCCTTTTTGTATTATATTTTGTTGCATAAAATCCATCAGTTTGCTAAACATTTTGAGCTGCAGGGAGGTCATGTGATCTCTTGGAAGAAGATACTAAATCTGCAGTGTTGCAGTTCATATCTTGTTTTGTTCCAAACCTTCTGAAAGTGGTAATGTTTGATTCAAGGCTAGATGCAATTACCCCCGAACCCTCTTATGGTGAAAAAAAGGCATCAATGAACTTGTATATCACACTAAATCAACATTTTTTTCTGCCCCAAATAATTAACTGATACATGCTCCTAAAGCAGCGCATAAGTTTGTTGAGGCAGTGTAGTAGCATAGATACCTTATTCATACATCAAATAATAGAGAGGGTAACAGCAAGGCAAATGGGAAACTAGGCAGCAAGAGAAAATAAGTGAGGGGTAAGGATTTTTGCATATCTTTTACTGGATGAACTACATGTTTGGGATAGACTACAGAGTTCATCTAATAAATGATGCTACCCACAAAAATCCTTGCCATTCACATATTTCCTGAATCATAATGGGTACAGCAACACTCTTAATATTCACAAAAGAAAACATTCTCTAGGTATAAGAAAAACAAGAGAAATATTTCCAATGATCATAAGCAAAACTGATGCTAAAAATTGCACTTATATTCACTGTTGTGAGAACACAATCTGATTATCAGATCCAAGGAATAACAAGGAATGTTTTTGTTGACTCAGTAAGGAATTTCAGAGTCAGAACACCTGCCAACGATGCCAAATTACTCAGATTAGTAATTACTAAAGAGGACTCTGAGAAACTCCTAATTAATCAAGTTGAAGAGAAGACAAATACAAAATCAAACAAACACAATATAACCATGATGTCATCTGGCCCAGATTCCCATGGGTCCAAAAATGTGGAGGTGGGGGAATGGTGATACCATTCCCCTGTTGCCACATTTCTCCACCTTTGGGGAGACTTGCAGATAGCATGGCCCAACCTTGCATGTGGTGCCCACACCTGACAAGCAGCCCCAGGATCTGATCCTTGCAAGCAGGACCAGATGGGGTGACAATGGGGATCCAGGGCTTGATCTTAGCACGTGGGGTCAGGCAGAGGCAGCATGGACTCAATCCATGGCCAGAAGATTGAGCACTACTGAAATAGAAGACTGAAAAGATGGAACTATTTAACTTAAAAAGAAGAGGAGGAAGATCATGCTCAGGGGCAACCAACATGGGTTCATTAGAGGCTGGTCCTGTCAGACCAGCGTGG
>NW_017729032.1:54278933-54286029 GCF_001723915.1 Gavialis gangeticus | reverse complement strand
TGGGAGTAACGAGGAATAATGGCCATAAGTTGACTGAGAGTAGATTCAGGCTAGATATCAGGAGGCACAGACAGGGCAGCTAGGACCTGGAACCGACTTCCAAGGGAAGTGGTGTTCACTCCTATCCTGGGGGTCTTCAAAAGGAGGCTTGATAATCACCTAGCCGGAGCTGTTTGACCCCAGCATTCTTTCCTGCCGATGGCAGGGGTTGGACTTGATGATCTGCTCAGGTCCCTTCCGACCCTAACAACTATGAAACTACTAAGAAAGAAATGTGGAAGGAAGAAAGGCTTAAACAGGTAGATTGTACTACATGAATAAGAAATCACAAAATTAATCTGATTTCCTTCCCACCTTGTCTCATAAGAACTAACACATATTTGAAATTAAACAACAGACCAATTAAAGCAAAATTAGAACTCTTTTTATAGCAATGTAATAAATAAATACATATGCATCTCAAAGCCCTTTACAAGTATATGTCAATACCCCTATTTTATAGATGGGGAAAATGTGGCACAGATCAGGGTAAAGAGATTTGCTCGTTGTCAACTTAAGGGGGACTTATACAGCCAAGTATAAAAACCCATTCTTTAGGGGATAAAATTTTCACTTGTTGTACTCAATATTAAGCTTTCAAGTGGACTGCAGAATTAGATTTTTCAGGGAAGGGAAGCCCCCACTCGCAGCACTGATGCAGGCAAAGCAGCACTGGGAGTGGGGGTTATGCCTTGCTGCCTCCTGGAGTGAGCTGTGACTGCATTGTGCCCCCCCCCCACATGCTGGCTGGGCAAGCGGCAGCAGGGCAGAGCCCATGTGGCTCCCTCCACCAAGGAAGAGGCAGGCACAGCTGGAGGAGGCACAGGAAAAGTATGGCTGCCCTGCCCAGCCCAAATATCATTATCCACAAAAATCCTTGCCTCGCACATATTTCCTGGACCATCACAGCTGCAACATCACTAATTATGTAAAGAAACTACTGTACAATATAGGCCTAAGTAGTTTTTAAAGCACTATGACATTAATTTCTACAAAATTATTTTCCTCAAATCAGGTTATTCATAATCTACTTTTTGGGAAAACAGTTCACATTTTCCCAAAATCTATTTTTGGTTGATTTTCTTGTAGAAATATAGAGAGCCTTTATGACAAGCTGGACGTAAACACTGACCAGGATACAATCAACAACTGCAAACAACCAGGCGAGCAGGGCTCATAATGAAAACTAACAGATTCCCTGCCCTCTCCTTTCTTTTGAGACTCTCTTAAATCTACCTACTTTCAAAATACAGAGGAAACAACCTTCTAAAAGTAATGATGGTGATTATTTCACGTAATGGTTGAAACATGCAAATACAGCAACTGCATCAAGGAACAAAAATCAGACAGCAACTTCATAATGCTTAAGGGCTTCATATTTTACAACGCCAGCATTAATGGAAAAGTTAATGTAGCATTGAATAACAGTGAACTGCTCAGCTGCTGCTACTGCAGAGCAGTTAGATCATAGAAATAATGCATCATTTTTCTTCCTCTATTGCTTTCTTAATCCACACACACACTTTTCTTCTTAGCTCAATCTCTCAAATAATATCTATCCAGATATTATATATCCAGATATTGCAGTGCCTCTCAAGGTGGAAAAAATATAAAGTAAAAAATTCAAATAAATTTAATGTAAAAAATTTAAGTTAAAATACAGTGTAAAACAAAATCTGGAAAACAGCACTTTAACTTAACTCATGCTTTTATAAAAGTGTACACGTACAATAACTGAACTGAGTCCTGAAATGACATTCAACATTTGAAGCCTAATTTGTCTCCAAATTTCTTCACTCCTGTAAATTGAATTTAGAACCTTAACATTACTTAAATGATAGTGATGCAGATATATTTAGCTTTAAAAACAAATTTACAATATGCATTTTAAAACAATCCTAGGTGGGTAACCTAGAAACTTTTGAAAATGTGCAATAACCATCATGCAAAATAAATATATTCACAGAATTGTTGAAAAAGCGAGACTGATCTCACACTAGTTGCATGTAAACCTATGCTTTGTGTGCAATACATTTGCTTACCTTGTGAAATTTATCAGAACATTTTATTGGACAGTGACTGATTTCAGTCATTTTTCATTAGAATGCAACAGTTTACAAGAAAAAATAAATTTAACAAAATGAATAATTTCTATGAAAATTGATAAGATCTAATTTTGAACCCTTCCATTAGTCCCAGGCAGACAGAATCTTGGGTAAATGTGATATCTTTTATTAGACTGACTAAATAGTTGTAAAAATGTCCCAGGATATTCATGAATTGCTGAAAATACATATACTAGTTGTGCTGTTCACTAACGGGTGGGGTGGGGGGGATGGATTGCAATTATCTAATTAAAGGTAAAATTCACACTATGAAGGGAGCCAGTACAAGTTTTTCTGCACTGTTTAAACTTTGCTATGAGGATGTGAGAGAGTGCCTCTGCATCTCCTATGTACACTGAAAGGAAGGACCAGGGACAGATCCATGGGAGGTACAGTTCCACTCCCCTTTGGTTCTGGTCCACCCAAACTTTAAAGCCAACTGTTTGGCAGCAGTAGTAGCACATCTATTCAGGCAGCAGTGAGTGAGTCACTTGACTTCATGGCTCATTATAATCTACCTAATTCCTGTTAATTTTTCTTCACTTCACAGGTGTTAATGCCCTTCTTCTTTTTAATGGTCTTGGTGTTCCACTATCAAACTGTCCCTTCTTACTCAAATTTCTGTTTGCTAGCCATTCCTGGTAATGTTTCACTTCTATTTCACAGCCCCACAGACTCTTTTTAGCCTTTGTTAAAAAGTTTAACTCAGGTGTAGTAATTTAACTCAGGTGTAAAAATGGCTGAAAGTGAAATATTAGAGCCACTATCAAGACATAAAAGAAAGCTAGATTGTGTTTTACAGTTCTGAGTAAGAAGAGGTACCTTTAACTATAATGATTACGGAACTCACGAAACAGTATCTTTTCTTTGCTTAGTTTGTTGTGTTTTTTAAACTTTATATATAAAATCTAGAAAATTAGTGTACATTTTGATAAATTAGTTTTGTTCTTCTTTGAACTTAAATTGAACAATATAGCGCTAGACCCTGAGCGTATCAGTATAACTTTTAGTTTTTGTTAATTTTTTTCTGGAGAAAAAATATGTATTATATGCGATGATGTGCTACACTATCTGTAACAGAATTTGTAATTCCTGCAAAGCCAATAGTTATACATCAATACAGAAAGAAATTCCAAGCATATTATTTCTGCATTGAAATCATATTGCTATGATTTTTCCCTCAGGGAGCAGCAGATTCATCATGCTGTGTTCTGCTGTTTGGGTTCTGGGTTCTTCTTTTACATTAACTGAACAAGAGCAGCTACTACAGAGGTTCCCATCCCTGAGGTTGTGACCCCATTTGGGGTCACAACGATAAAAAATGGGATCACAAAGACATTCAACACCATTAACCAATTATGATGAAAACCACAGAAAGAAGTGGGGAACAGTGGGTCCCCCTTGCAGGCTGGCAGAGTTCCAGCCTGCAAGGGGCTGCTTGGGGGAGCAGGAGGAGGGCAATCAGGCATGGGGCACTGCATGGGAACCGGGCACTGTGGAGAACAGCTCCCTCCAGATAACTCTGTGTTGGGAGGGAGTGCAAATTGAGGCCCCCAAAGTGAGGGAGGGAGGAACAGAGGTAGTGGGGCAGAGCTGGGGGCACTGCCTAGCTGGGTCAGTGCATGGGGCCTGGGTCCAGGGCAGGAATGCAGTGCCTGGCTGGGGGAGCAGGACGGAGCCATGGGTGGCTTGTCCAGGGGAGTGGGGGCTGACTCTCTGCCACTTTACGCACTCCCAGGGAGGGAGGGATCGGGAGGAGGCATATGCCCCCCAGACTTGTAAATGGGGCACAGAAAGATGCAGGCTGCTTGCTGTGGGCTCAGGATTCCCTGCCCTGCTGCCCTCCTCTCAGGGCCTCCATGGCCCAGTGGGTGAGTCCTGGCATGGGAGGGCAGAGTGGGGCAGGGAGGCTTGGTGCTGCCACCACCACTGCTGCTGGATGGGCAGGGGGCACCTTGTCATGGCATTGTGTCCCCCCATGCCTCCCTCCAAGGGACTGCACACATTAGTGAGGAGCCAGCCCCCCAACCCGTTGGATGAGCCACCTATGGCTGAAACCTGCTCCCCCAAGCTGGGCCCTGCATTCCCACCCCACTCCTGGGACCCATGCACCATAAATTGTCACAACAAATTTGCAATGTTTAAATGGGTTCATGTTGAGGAAAAGGCTGGGAAACACTCAGCTACTCTCAAAAGAATGGAAAAAAAGCACAACCAACCTGAGTTCAATGAATAACAAATGTCTTCTTAATGTGGGTTGTTTTAAAATCATGCTGGCATCTTATACTTTCAAAGCTGATAGCAGACTTGAGTACAAAAGCTAGAGCAGACTGAACACTTGTTTAAAAACCTTGAAAATTCTGAAGGGCATAGTTCAAGGACCTTACAAACTCTATGGCAATACCTAGCAGAGAATATACCTTTTGTTAACTGGAAGGCATTTTCAGCATTTCTCAAATACTATTCATAGAAATCTCTGGTTTTCTGCTTAAATCCCTTTGCTATCCTTTCAAAACATTCCCACAACATTAATGCGGAACTTTATCCCCTTTACTTCCATGCCTTCACTCACCTATTCTCAGATAAACAATAGATTATGTAAAAAAGTTAGTTACTGAAGATAGGTTTCCTGGGAGGGAAAGAAGTTTAACAAGTACAAAAGAGGAACAACAATGCTGAGAAAGCTGAGATAGACTAAGGATCAGATCTGGTGGTGGCCATGCAAGTGGAGTATATATGGAAGATAGCTTTGAGAGAGCTCAGTCAGAACACAGGAATATGCAGCTTCTAAGCCAGGAGCAACACTGAGGACAATGAAGTTCACTTTCATGAACATTATATTCCTCTCTGTTATCATACTTCACACTTCCCATCTCCTATCAGTCTTCAAATTTAGCCAGAGTTCTGAACACCAAAAGGGATTAATAATATTTAGTAGGCCTGTGCGAAGCAGCTAGTATTTGCTTTGGATTCGGATTCGGCTGATTTGGGGGACAGTGGTTTGATTCAGTGATTCGAATCACTGTCCTGAATTGATTCGGCCAAATCTGATTCGGAGATTCAGCCACTGCCAAATCAGCTGAATCAGCCCCATCAATGGCTGCCCCACTGGCCCTAGCTCTCAGCTCTAAAAAAAAAAAAGCCCCAAACGCACCAGTTCTTGCCAGGCAGGGGGGCAATCCCCACTGCACCCTGCTGCATGGGGGGCTCTGCCATGAGCCCTCGACCCCCGCCCACCATGGGGGGGCTGGGAGAGCGGGCAGGGGTCAGGGGGCATTCAGGGGGCCTGGGGAAGCAGGCAGTGGAGTCTAGTGGGGGTCCCCTCATGCTCCCCTCCCACCTCCTCCAGCCCCCACCACCCAGGTCCAGCTCCCTGTGGGAGCGAGCAGAGACTGCCCAAATCTCCAAAGCTCTCTGAATCTTTTCTGAATTGATTCAGAGAGCTTCGAATTGATTCAGACCTTTTTATTGGTCTCCTGATTTGATTTGGATTCAGAGATTCAGTCACTGAATTGGGCTGAATCTTCCCTGAATCGAATTAGCACCTGAAACTTCACATAGCCCTAATATTAAGCTCATCATCAACTCTTACAGGCCTGCTAGGCCAAATTGTGTAATTCACTGGCAGATTTACAAGCCCATAGTCTCTGGTAACATTTGACCGAAACCACTGATTACTATTAGGGTTGAAAAGGCATTACTGAAATATATATTCTACTTTGCCATCTCTCCCACTGGTGGTGTTGACTGCTTGGCTGTCAGAACCCAAGGTGAATTGAAAGAGATGGCAGTTAGGAAAGTAATCGACCACTAAAAATGACCCTATTGACTTCCAGTACTTAAAAATAGAAACAATCCCTCTTTCTCCTACAGCCTGGGAAAGCAGAGAAGTCCATTGATTAGCTTATGACCCCTGGTGAGGGGTCTGCAGGTGCTCGACCACCTGGGCGACAGTGATCATCACCTGTTGGAATTCACCATCCAGTGCAAGGTGGCAAAGGCCTGCAGCAAGGCAGGAGCCCTGGATTTCAGGAGGGTGGATTTCAATGAGATACGGAGAATAGTCGGGGAGGCACTGAGGTCCCGGAGGGGAGGGGAGTTGGGTGTCCAGGAAGAGAGGTCGTTCCTTAAGGAGATGATCCCCCAAGCCCAAAGGGAGGTAATCCCAATGTGGATCAAAGGGGGCAAGAGGGCACAAAAGCCCCCATGGCTCACCAAAAGCATACAGGAATGTCTCCTAGCTAAAAGGGAGGCTACACTCAATGGAAGGGAGGGACCATTACCAAGGAGGACTATATCTCGGTTGCTTGGGGCTGTAGGGGGGTGGTCAGGAAGGCCAAGGCAGAGATGGAACTGGGACTAGCTACCCAGATCAAGGACAACAAGACATCCTTTTTTAAATACGTAGGGGGTAAAAAGAAGGTACCGGGGAACGTGGGGCCTCTGCAGGACATGCTAGGAAATCAAGTTGTTGCACCAGACAGCGAAGATAACCTATTTAACAATTTCTTTGCCTCCATTTTTCTGAGCAAGGACCAGGTCACCCCCCCCCACTGGGACCCCCATAGGTCCCAGGGGAGGCGCACGCAGGCCTAGGGTCAGTGAGGACCTAGTCAGGGAATTTCTGATGGGTCTAGACAAGTTCAAATCAGCAGGTCCTGACAATCTCCACCCCAGAGTCCTGAGAGAATTAGCAGAGATCACTGTGGGACCCCTGGCATGGCTTTAGGAGCACTCATGGTGGTCTGGCGAGGTGCCGGAGGACTGGAAAAGGGCCAATGTGGTTACCATTTTCAAAAAAGGGAGGGAGAAGGACCCAGGAAACTATAGGCCAGTTAGTCTTACCTCAGTCCTAGGTAAGCTTTTTGAGAGAGTTATCCTGGCACATGTCTGAGAGGGGCCAGCAGGGGAGATTATGCTTAGGAGCAACCAACACGGGTTCATTAGAGGCA
>NW_017729032.1:54272622-54277742 GCF_001723915.1 Gavialis gangeticus | reverse complement strand
ACCTACAGGTTGGGGAACTCCCTTCTCGTCAGTGCAGAGGCAGAAAAGGATCTTGGAGTCATTATTGATGCCAAAATGAACATGGGTCGACGGTATAGGGAAGTGGTCAGGAAGGCCAACCGCACCTTGTCATGCATCCACAGATGCATCTCGAGCAGGTCCAAGGAGGTGATCCTCCCCCTCTATGCGACACTGGTCAGGCCGCAGTTGGAGTACTGAGTCCAGTTCTGGGCACCGGCCCTCAGGGTGGAGAACATGGAGAGGAGAACATGGAGAGGAGGGCCAGTCGCATGATCAGGGGTCAGCAGGACAGGCCCTATGAGGAGACGCTAAGGGACTGAATCTGTTCAGCCTCCACAAGAGAAGGCTGAGGGGAGATCTAGTGGCTGTTTACAAACTGGTCAGGGGGAATCAGCAGGCATTGGGGGAGTCCCTGTTCCCCTGAGCACTACCAGGAGTGACAAGAAATAATGGTTGCAAGCTGGCAGAGGGTAGATTTAGGCTAGACATCAGGAGGTGCTACTTCACGGTCAGGGCAGCTAGGATCTGGAACCTACTTCCAAGAGAAGTGGTGCTTGCTCCTACCCTGGGGGTCTTTAAGAGGAGGCTGGATGAACACCTCACCAGGTTTGACCCCAGTACTCTTTCCTGCCATGGCAGGGGGTCGGACTTGCTGATCTGCTCAGGTCCCTTCTGACCCTACCACCTATGAAACTATTTTAAAATGAATTTAACTTGTGTGTATGCACACATGGAGTATTGAAGCATGGGAACCTTCAGATCTCCTTACTGGGAAACATTCCTATTTAAATCTATGTAAGCCCATCAGCCTATTTTTTTCAGCTGTAACTGAGGAAAGCACATATGATACAGAATCAGTGAAAGATGGAGTGATGCATCTCAATATTTTGTTTTAAGTGTCCCTTAGTCATACTCCTGTGCTGACTACTTAGCAATAGAGTCACTTGTTCTAGTTATAGCCTTGTACAAACATTAAGTTTCTCCTGGGAGAGTCACTGCCTTCCCAGGAGAAACAATAAGTGTACTTATGGTTAGGACAAGCAAACTGCCTGTCAAGAATGATGGGGGTGGGTGGAGATGGAACTCTACCCCCCATCCCCTGCTGCTCTGAGTCTGGCCCTACTCCACCCTCTGCATCACAGCTCCACGTCTGCCTGGCCCAAGTCCACCTCCCTCCCTGCCCACCACCTCCCCCTCCCTGCCAGCTGTTCTGGGGTGTGTGGGGAGAGGCAGCTGGGGTGGGGGCACCAGCACTGTGATCTCCTCCCTCTGTCCTCAGGCAGGGAGGTGTGGGGAAGCCCCAGTGCTCTGGGACCCAGAGCGTGTTTGCCACCGCCACAATTTTTCCCAGCAGTGGCTCAAACTTGGGGCTGCACAGCCAATCGCTGCTCGCCCTCTCAGTGGTGCATGTGCAGTTGTCCAAAAGTGTTACACACAGACAGACATGCAGACAGACTAAACCTTTTATTATATTAGAATTTTTCTCCCAAAGGAAAAAAGGCTGCTCCACAAGAAAAATAACCTTGGAACAACCAGGGTTAACTTATTCCCTGGAGAGTTTCTGCTAAGAGAGTGAATATTTGAATATGTTCTCTTCTCAGAGAAGCCATAGCATAGTCCTCCAGCATCCCCGGGTGCTTTGCTTCTGCTCCCCCCCACCCCCCGGAAGACTGTGTCACTTGCTGGATTCTGCTGTTCCAGTGGGGAGCAGAACATGTCCCTTCACAATCCTCACATTGTGGGAAACGCAGGCTGACCATAGACAGACTGGGTCAAACAATCAGGACTGTCCTGTGAACTGGTGCCATCTGTTGCCAGGCAGACCAAGGTAACCTGTAGAACATGCTGAGATGTGTATACAGGGGTTCCTCCTGGCTACACTATGTCAGCATAGCAAGCTCTCTATTCTTCAGGGCCTTAGCACTCAAATATCTGTATCTGTGGCTCTGGGTAAGTTTTTCTACCAGGAGAACAAGCTTGGGAGAATTCTCCCAGATTATTTGAATGTGTGTACACAGAGCCTACTTCTTTGGGTTTTTAGAGAGAAAATGTATGTATTAAGGATCCTTCATCAGTTTACTATAGGCAAGGTGACCATATGTTTTGGTTTGCCTAGGACAGTCCCAGATTCTGTAGGCTGGTCCTGGCTGGTTGGACAAAAATCCTGGCCAGAGCCCAGCAGGGAGGTGGAGCATCATGGTGTGCCAGGCAGGCAGGCACCACTGCTGCTGCGTGGGAGCAAGGAATGGAGGGACCTCAGATATGGCAGCAATGCCTTCCCACCCACCTGCCTGACACACTGTAGCAGGTTTGTGGTTAATTATCTCCTCACAAAGTCTCTCATGTATTCACTGTCTCTGACCAGCTCCCAGAAAAAAGGCACTCCAGGTAGGGTGCTCAGGCACTGCTGTGGTGACCTGCCAGTTTTCTCCCTGTTGGCTCTTGGTTTCTCAGGCTCTCAGTATCTCAGCTCCCAGCTCTTGCCTCTCAGCTTCTGGATCTCAAGTCACTTAGCTAGCTGCCTGTCTTGGCTCTCAGGCACTCAGCCCTCCACTCTCAGCTGTCTACCTGTCCCAGCTCTCAGGGTCTCAGCTCTTGACTGTGTGCCTCTCGCAACTCTCAGACCCATCTAGTTCCTTCCCCTTCTGGGAAGTTTCTCTCCCTTACTCTTTGGCTTCTTTCACCAGGAGCCCTTTTAACTTCCTGTGAGCCAGCTCATTATCTGGATCAGCTGTCCCAGTCCTAGGTAGCCTGTAATCAGATTTCACTGCCTGCAACTAGGCGGTAGCCCTTACCAGCCTGCAGACTGTTCCCAGGCCCCTTGAGCAGGCAGACTGCCCTCAGCCATCTTGAGCTGGCATTCTGTTGAACTGTGATATGTACCATGCCATGATTAAATATATCATCCCTGCCAGACTAGCCTGGGACTTTTGACTAATCGGCCAGGACCAGCCTACAGAATCTGGGACCGTCCCAGGTAAACCAGGATATTTGGCCATCCTAACTATGGGTAATACTTGGCAAATTATCTACTGACATTTTAATTACTTTAGTTGTGCCTAGTATAATTTAACAGCCTTTCAATATTAGTATCGTTAATTTCTTCATTCAGGAGTTAGTAATACTTGTCACTTATAACCTGTGATTAAATAGTTTGTTCCTGGGAAGCAGAAGTTTCAGAATTATTACAGATATTATGTAGAAATGTACTGAGCATTGTGGCCCTTTTCATTTAAGCATAAAAGTTGTCTCTAGAAATTGGAGCTTGTTTTAATTCCTAGAAAATAATCAAGTGCTACAAATTAACTTTACATGTTGTGGGGGCTTGAAGACAAAACTACAACACTGTTAGGATGCAAGAATTTTATCTAGAACCAAAGGAACCTAAAAAGTAATGGGGTAAATGAGTAGTCAAAGGAAGATAAACCTTAAATACAATTTTAATCTTGCACTACACATACAGACATTATTTTACAATGACTTAATACTGGGCGGAGGTTTTCATGGTCTCAATTTAGATATATATTTTCTAAGATTAATACAGAAAAATCTTAGATCACTCTTAGAAAACTGGAATTCTC
Organism: Gavialis gangeticus; assembly: GCF_001723915.1. Taxonomy (NCBI): domain Eukaryota; kingdom Metazoa; phylum Chordata; order Crocodylia; family Gavialidae; genus Gavialis; species Gavialis gangeticus. Next base: position 54,274,140 of record NW_017729032.1, on the reverse strand, counting down.
TAAATATAAGCACTATTGATGATGTATGGACTGTTTTGAAAAGGAGACTCAAAATAATTTCAGTTAGCTTAAGATCTAGTTTAGCAATGGTCAACATTACTGATACAACATATAAAAAGCAAACATACATGCATACTGTTTTCAGTGTTTATTTTCTTATACGGAAAATTGCAGAAGAGAACATAGATATTTATTTGGCAAATAGTCTATGTCCAGATATTCCAGCTGACAGTGATTAATATTTTTTTCTTTATTAAATTGTCTCCACTGATGTAGTTTTGGAGACTATTAAGCATTAAACTCTCCCTATGAGGACCGAGGAGTACCAAATAAAAATAGAAAAACTATTTTGTCAAAACATAAGTATGACATAACTTGCATCTCTAGACCACACGGGCACTTTTATACATGCTCCACAGGTGGGGGGGAACTCCAAGAGCCGTTTTAATTAAAGCTCTGCCACATTTCCTGTATCAGCATCCCCATACTTAAAAATGGTGGTGGAGTCATTTGAACTAAAGCTTATTTTCTACTGGAGAATTCACTATGTTCAATTGCCATGATTAATTGAATCTGCTATGATGTGCTGGAATTCCAGCATGTCAGAGCTGCCTCTGTTCCCAATGTTCTGACTGAGCACTGCATTTTGGATACAGACACTTTTAAGTGCACTCATTTGTCTCTCTGTGTAGACCAAATCCTGAGCTTTTCTGTTTTCCCTTTCAGATTGGCTCTCATGTTACCCTGTCCTCCTCTTCCCTCAGACAAAATATAGACAATAGAGTATGCTAACTATACAGTTAGAACATCATGAATTCTCCAATAGAAACATAAGGGGGGGGGAAGCAAATGCACAAACACTATGGGCAATAAGGTATCTCTCAAAAGACCTTTTTTTAATTAAATAGATGAATGGAGCATATTAATTTTCCTGGGTAAGACAATAATCTCAAGAAATACAATTTGAGTAAAACCAAAGAGTGAGCAAAATTCATTAATTAATGGCTTTGAACAACACTGTGGATAAATGCCAGTTTCACTGGAGTAAAGGGCAAGGTGCCTCTTTAATTCAGTGGCACCTGACCTTAGAAGGCCTTAATACTTCAGGCCTTATGATTCATGCTGGATAGTTAAATGGAACCTGCATCTAAAAGCAGCTGTTTAGAGGTAAACCAAGGACGCTCTTAATACCTCTTCTGAAAAAAAGCAATGATTATCAAACATATCTTCAAGAAAGCCAGTCACAGTGTATCTTCAGAAATGAAAAGGAACTATTTCAATGCTTCTAGAACATGAGGTCATTGCGGGACCCCTGGCATGGCTTTACGAGCACTCGTGGTGCTCTGGTGTGGTGCCAGAGGACTGGAAGAGGGCCAGTATGGTTCCCATCTTCAAAAAGGGGAGGAAGGAGGACCAAGGAAACTATATGCCAGTTAGTCTTACCTTGATCCTGGGTAAGCTTTTTGAAAGAATTATTCTAGCACATGTCCACGAGGGGTCAGCAGGGGAGATTATGCT
>NW_017729032.1:54263632-54267622 GCF_001723915.1 Gavialis gangeticus | reverse complement strand
CCTGGGGAGGAAGAACCAGCAGCATACCTACAGGCTGGGGAACTCCCTTCTTGTCAGTGCAGAAGTAGAAAAGGATCTTGGAGTCATCATTGATGCCAAGATGAACATGGGCTGGCAGTGTGGGGATGCAGTCAGGAAGGCCAACTGCACCTTGTCATGCATCCACAGATGCATGTCAAGCATGTCCAAGGAGGTGATCCTCCCCCTCTATGCGACACTGGTCAGGCTGCAGGTGGAGTACTGCAGCCAGTTCTGAGCACTGCACTTCGAGAGGGATGTGGACATCATGGAGAGGGCCCAGAGGAGGGCGACTCGCATGATCAGGGGGCAGCAGGGCAGGCCCTACAGGGAGAGGCTGCAGGACTAGAACCTATTCAGCCTCCATAAGAGAAGGCTGAGGAGGGATCTAGTGGCTTGTTACAAACTAGTCAGAGGGGACCAGCAGGCACTGGGGGAGTCCCTGTTCCCCCAAGCATTACCAGGAGTGACTAGAAATAACAGTCACAAGCTGGCAGAGGGTAAATTCAGATTAGACATCAGGAGATGCTACTTCACTGTCAGGGCAGTAGGATCTGGAACCAACTTCCAAGCGAAGTGGTGCTGGCTCCTACCCTGGGGGTCTTTAAGACGAGGCTAGACAATCACCTTGCTGGGGTCATTTGACCCCAGTACTCTTTCCTGCCATGGCAGGGGGTTGGACTTGATGATCTGCTCAGGTTCCTTCTGACCCTACTAACTATGAAACTATGTCAGTTATGAGGAAGAAATCATTTATTATTTATTAGAAAAGAAATTTAAGAGAGTCCAGCCTAATCTTCTTCATCTCCTAAGCCTACTTGTTGGCTCACCAACAGTAAGACCTTAAGTGGTTCAGGTATAAAATACCACAAGGCTGGCAAAATCATAGCCCGCAAACAACAACTGTCTTTCAAGAAGCTTAAATGTAGCTCCTGAAGAAAGTCATATATCAGCAAATTGTTCCTTAAGCTGAAGTGCTGCGTGCAGATCATTTGATTCTGATTTGAACAAGGTGCTTTTTACCCCCTCATTTATGCGTATCTCAAAAGGTTTGTGATCTTGGCTCTCAATTGGTTTTTGGCTAGAAAAGTCACAAGCTTGCCTACTTCCTGGAATACTGTATTGAAGACATCTGTAAGATTCTATACCACTGGACTGCCATAGTGGGAATACTGAAGCCACAACCAAAAATGTGACCTACATCTCTATTTAGGTAAACTGGAAAACAGGGGAAAAATGCCGCCACCAGCCCTAGAGTTGTGGAAGAAAATAATCCATGATGTACATCTGATAAAGCTAGAAACCATTTAATTTATTACAAAATATAACTGAAAACATAATTAATTTCTATACAAAAATGATTTTAAGTTCATAATAGCCTTGTTTTTTCACTGAGGTACATATAAAGTTACATTTTCTTTTGTTCAAAGTAATCATCTACCCCTTGACCTAATTTAGTCTTTTCTTCATTTTGTCTTATTAATTGCTCCTACTATACCTCCTATATTAAGTAGATACTTTGTACTACAGGTTCTCATTGAGGCCATAGGCCCCACCCAATTTAAAAAAAAAAAAATCGATGACCATGCTTGTAGCATCATCCAACTTACAACTTTCCTGCCTTTTTTTATTCCTAGAATACTCAACTCCATCTCTTCGATGCACTGAATACTGACACTAAGGAGAGACTTTTAAAGATGAAAAAACCAATGGATACCTTGAAAAAAAAAGAACAGTGTATGTTTTTTCACCCAAACCCACAAAGAAACAATATAATTTGTAGCTTTCTGATTAATAAAATAAGCCACATTTTTATGATCCATTTCAACTGGATAGGCTATTCTGGAAGAAATTATTTTTTTCTCAGGACACAGTCTTCCACAGCACCATGTAGTACCACTGAACAGGTACTGCTTCATGAAAGGTTCCCTCTCCCCACAATGGTAGTTACTGTGGTTAAGTCAGTAAAGGTAGCCATTTCAATTTTGTTTTTGATGGACACACGTCACCACACTGCTGTCTACTTTTTCTCTCTGACAGGTTTCAGTCAATTTATTTTCTGAGATTTCTGGCGCAGTAGTTCAGCAAGAAATGGTGCCACTGAAGGTGCTGTTAAAGTTCTCAAAATAAATTCCCTTCATTTCTGCTAAGCAGTCCTCAACTTTGAAAAGACTTTTTCTTTATACAAAAACTATAACATGCAGATGCTTTTGATGTTTATTTTTTTCTGTTAAATATATCATCACAAATGATATAGATATACTAGGGTCCATCTATACATGCAGGTAAAGATGCAGTGGGATCTAATGTGTGATCCACAAAATTGCACCGCTGCTATGCTATATGTGCCATTGAGTTTTACTGCCAGTGCAGGAGGAGCCCTATCCTGCACCAGCAGGAAGCTCCCCCTGCACTGGCAAGAAGCAAACTTCCATGGCTGGGAGCTCCCTCAGCTAAGGGGCTCCCAGATGCAGGGGCACCCCACAAAACCACATGACTAGGGACTCTGAATCCCAGCAGTTGTGGGGTGCTGCCGGGACCCAGAGTCAGTAGCTGCTGGGGCTAAGAGTCCATCCATTTTGGGACTCCCAGCCCCAGCTAGGCATGGTGCACCCCTGCAGCTGGGAACCCTATTAGCTGACAGGGCTCCCAGCTGCAGGGGAGACCCTGCTATACATGTAAATTAAAGCTCAGTAGCAACCAGCTATAAAGTTAGTACACATTTTTTTAGGTCTAACTTTACAGGTGGTTGGAGGTTTTTAAGGTGTTATAGGTACTCTGCACATATAACTGGTCTCAAGGTAATGTGTAGAGGAGGTCCTCATTTCAACAAAATAATATACTGCTCTATGCAAGATAAAGTCAAGTGTATATCAAAGTAACATACTCATATGGAATGAAATGTATAAACCTAACTAGATCCACATTAATGTATTATCTGTTCATGTCCATAATCACGCTGCCAATTATCATAGGACAGATCTATCATGATTTGTTTTAATTATTTATAGGGCATATGAGAGACTATATGGGTACAAATTAAGAGCCTAATACAGGAAAGGGATTCTCCAGCATCAAAAGCTTCAAAGTATTCTTTGTAGGTTGGGCCTAAAAGAAGAGTTGTTTTTTAGTCTCTGCATTTTCTCGTGTATGTGTGTGTACCCCCAGGTGCACACACACTTTTACAGTTCTTATTTCTGAAAACGTTTGACATCTAGAAAACCATTAAAGTGCAGTCTGCTCATGTGAAATATTTTTCACAAGCATTAAGCATATGGGTTTATTAAAGAAAAAACTAACAATCCTTCTGCCCTAAACAAAATTGCTGGAACCTGAGAAAAGTAAATTCCCAATAGAATAAATAAATGTGCACGGGATACATAATGAAATAAGCATATGTATAATCTGTAGGAGTCATTTAAAGTATAAATCATTTAATTTTCTTAAGTATTTTTACACCAGTCAATTACGTAGAACATACACAAAATAGCTTTTTAAATCAGTAAATATTCTCAAATTCACCAATGATGGCATGCTGCTCACACCTTTCTTTTTTCTGGTTCTTCAGATATTCTAACCAGTTGGATAGCTTACAACATAATGGTGGTTTTAAAATACTCCAGCAATATTGAACGTGCAAGTCATATTTATGGCACACGGCAGTTTATTCCTGAAGCTGAAACAATCATTAGATTCTGATGTTCATCTATTTTATTGAACTACCCGCAGGGAGCTTTATGGGCATACTATCATGTCAAGGTCACAGGATTAAGTGAGCAGTGATGACAGTAAACAAGCCTTTTCTGTATATTCTAAAGGGTTTTACTGAGTTACTTAAAATGCCATAAACATAAATAGTCTTCTATCGCTACAATGTATCTGTGACAGATGACTTCAAAATACAGCACTCTTGGGCAATGGCACTTTACAACCTAACCAAGAGCTTTTACTATTGACAAAAGATATCAATAT
>NW_017729032.1:54244044-54258632 GCF_001723915.1 Gavialis gangeticus | reverse complement strand
ACAGCAAAAAGTATTTTTTTAGGTGTGTAGGGAGTAAAAGGCAGGTATAGGGCAGCATAGGACCCCTACTGAACTAGAAGGAGCAATTAGTGACAGACAGGGGGACGGGACATATGTAGATGTGTAGGGAAATTACCAATGCTTATTATTTTATAAGCTACTTAGAGAACAGATAATATTCCTGGCAGAAGAAAGCTTGCAGAAATTGCATTAAATGAACATAGAATAATTTATTCAAATCTGCCACTGAACACAATCTTATACATATTGGTACAAATACAAAAATATAATACATTTGTACAAAAATCTGTAATTATTTTACAGACTTCCATGATTTATTACTGTACTTCTCAGAAGTGGGCAATACTTCTTAGATAATAGGTATCTACTTTATCAGTAAGGAAATTGTTACAAATAAGCTAAATGGCCTGCTCAAGGTCATATATGGAAATCTCTGACAGGGGTAAGAAACTTCTTAATCTTAGCCATCTTCTTACTTACATGAAAAATGATCAAAATAAGCCTAAATAAATTTACCTCTTCACTCCTTTATCACTTTTATAAATGAAAAAAATAAACTGCAATCACAAAGAGAAATTTTGAAGAGTGATTGGAAAGACTTAAGATGACAGGGAGACAAAGGAGGTTAAGCATCTGGAATTTCAGAAGGAAGAACCTGTGATGGGGTGGAAAGTAGTGTGTGATCAACACTGCTACTAACTATTCTGTTGTCTGCACTTGAAGGAACCTTGATTATACAGGGTTCCCAAACCTGTACACCTCAACCCAGGTCTCATCTTTGCTTACTGGGAATGCCATCTATGTTCTCCTGGTGAAGAAAGCAAGGCAATGTGAATCATCCTTTGTGAGAAATGGCTTCTGCTGAAATTTATCAGATAGAAGGTAAATGAGCGGCAGGAGGAAATGCATAACTGCTAAGCATCTAGAAACATAAAGAGCAAGTTGATAGGATGCATCTGAGCTGTCAGGGGCTGAGGAAGCTAGCTGGGTAGAGAGAACTGTAGTGGCACCAGCTTAGAAAGGAAGGCTTTAAACTAAGCTTAATGTGGGGCAGAGGAGGAAATAAATCAATACACTGTCATGGTCAAAGGCCTGAAATATGCAGACACTGGCAGAAAATGAGAAAATGCAATAGTGTGACAGGAGAGATGAGGGTGAATACCTCTTAGATGTCTATTCAGCAAAGCTGAAGGATGGGAACACACAGAGATCAAGAACAAACAAAACTATGATTTCAACTACGTTACAGAAATACAGGACTGCATACCCTTGGAAGGCTATAGCTTGTTCAGGAAGCTTAGGCAGAAGAAAAAGAGAGAAGGTATGTGTTGCACTTCATAATCAAGAATATATACACTTGCTGGAAAGTCTTGAAAGAGATGATGCAGATGTATTGACTGTATTTTACTGAACTCTGACTAGAAGGGAGGAAGAACTTGATCATTTGAAGGTGGAAAGTAACATGAGAGAAAGTGATAACAAAACAACAAAGTTAATGATTGCATAAAAGGAATCAATTAAAGCAGCAAAACACAAGGAGTAAAGCAAACTTTAAAAACTTAAGAAAATCGGAGGATTCCTTGTTTAGAAATTCTAAGGAAAGGAATTCAGGAAAGCTATTTATTATTCAAGGGAGAGAATATGAAATGCCCAATGGCAAACCATCCTGATGCAGGGGAACATAAGGTACAAGAAGAAACCAGTATGGCTGTGTCAGGAGCTCTAACGACCAGAAAATCAAAAAGGAATGGTTCAAAAAAAAGTAACAAGAACAAATTGCTAAAGATGAGTATAAAAGACTAAAATAAATGTATGTAGATTAAACCAAATGTGTTAGGGCACAAAACATGTTACAACTAGCAAAAGATATAAAGAAGTAATAAGAATAGGTCCTAGTTCTTTAAATATATTAAATATAAAAGAAAGCATGGTTCTTACATAAATCAAAGAGAAAGCTAGAGATGATGCAGAGAAGGCTGAAGTATTCAATTTTTATTTGCTTCCATCTTCACAAAAAAAGTTAAATATGACCAGATACTTAACAAAAATAATTTTAAATGACTGGGTAGCAACATAGTCCAGAATACAGAGAGAAGTTAAAGAGTATTTAGATAATATTTAACTTGGCAAAGCTTAGTTAAACACACCTTATGGTACTTGAGGACATAGCTGAAGCAATTTCTGAACTCTCTATGGACCACCAATTTCTGAATCACCATCTTTTGAGAATTCATGTAGGATTAGGGAAGGCTTGAGAAGGGCAAATATAGACTCTAACAATAAAAAGAAACATAGGCAACTGGTGGGGGGGGACACAGGAGGGCAGCAAATTCCCCCCCCCGAGATTGGCCCCCGATTCAGTACCACTCAGGATGGGACATTTTTTTTGCTATGCAGACCGGCAGAGTGTGTGTGTGTGTGTGGGGGGGGGCACTAAGCCGTGGCACAGAAGTATAGGAGTGGATATGGGACTTTTGGCCCGCCCCCAAGACCGCCCACAAATTGTGCGCCCCCAGACTCAGGAGGCACCTGTCACCCCGGAAAGAGAAAACATGATTTGAGTAATTATAGACCAGTCAGCCTAATTTTCATACTGAGAGCGATACTAGAATAAATTAGTAAACAATCAGTTTGTAAGTAAGTAGAAGATAAAGAGGTGAGAAGGAACGACCAACATAAAGCTGTCAAGAACATATCATGTCAAACCAATCTAATTTCATACTTTGACAGGGAAAGTATAAGTGAGGTTTTTGACACGGTATCACAGAATATTCTCATAAAGAACCTGGGGAAATATGGCACAGGCGAATACTATAAGGTGAGCACATCACTGGTTGAAAAAACATACTTAAAAGAGTAGTTATCAGTGACTCATTGTCAAACTAGGAGAATATATTAAGGTGTTTACTTTGGGGGTTTGCCTTGACTTCTGTTCTATTCAATAGTTAGATTAATGACTTGAATGATGAGAGTACACATAATATTTGAGTATGGCACTGAGCTGATAGAAGTTAAACAACCACAGGATCTTGAAAAAATAGAAATGGTCTGAAACACAGAAAATGAGAAACAACCAAAAACCACTAAATTTGGGAAAGAAATATACAACTACAAATGGAGAATTACTTGCAAGGCAGCAGAACTTCAAAAAAGAATTGGAATCTGAATGAGTATGAGTTTACAACCTGATGCTACTGCAATACGGTAAAATGTCATCCTGCACTATATGAACAAGAATGTTATATTTAAGACATGGGAAGTAATTATTCTATTCTCTTGGCACTGGTAAAGTAAGGCTGCAGTATTGTGTCTGGTTTTCTTAATGATGCTTTAAGAAAATTATAGACAAGAGGTAAGGGGAAAAAAAAGAGATTTAGAAAACATATTCTATGGGGAAAGATAAAAAGTCATCAGGATCTGGGGGAACGCCTGTTCACCAGAGCACCTCAAGGGTTGACAAGGTCCAATGGTCACAAACTCCTCCTAGACCATTTTAGGCTGGACATAAGGAAAAACTTCTTTACTGTCCAAGCCCCTAAGCCCTGGAATAGGCTCCCTCTAGAGGTGGTGCAAGCACTTACTCTGGACTCCTTTAAAAAGTGTTTGGACACTTACTTTGCTGGGATTCTCTGACCCTAGCTGACTTCCTGTCTTTGGGGCAGGGGGCTGGACTTGATGATCTCCCAAGGTCCCTTCTAGCCCTAATGTCTATGAAAACTATTAAATGGTTTTGTTTATCCTAGAAACAACTGAAAGTGGGAATCACAATATACAAAAATGTATTGTAAAAAATTGTTTGGATGTGCTAGGTCTACTTGATCCTGCCCTTAAGTGCAGCACTGCAGGGGGTAGACTGAATGATCTGATCACATCTTTTCCTACCCCTTTATTTGTAAGACTCCATGATAAAAAAAATCACTTCTCATTATTGCCCACTGTTGATAGAACAACTAGTACTTAGCATAATTTGCAGTAAGGTATGTTAGAAATTAAAACTTTTTTTTTTTTACTAGAGGTCCATTCTACTTAGAGATGCAATACATTCCCCTTTACTAGAGATTTTTAATGTTTTCAAAAACCTTTGTCACAGATGGTCTAGGATGGATGATCTTACCTCCAGGCTGGAAGGTGGACTAAATGAGCTCTTCATTGCCACCTGTATATTTCTAATTCAATTAATTGGGATTCAGGATTGTATAATTAGCATCCAAAGTAAAGAGGCAATGCTAGAAAATGATAAGGGTTTCTACCCTAGATAACTGTTACAAATGGGAAATTACTGAAATTTTATATTTTTTTAATGTGCCAATAAGAATGAGGATAAAGCAGGTTTCAGAGAAATGCATTTGGAATAAGATAACAAATAAAAATGATTTGCATTTCTAAAAAAGGTTGCCTACCTGGAATTAAGACATACCTTTTTTAATTTCCCCAGCTTATCTTTTTTTTTGTTGTTGTTCTTTGCTTCCCACCCTGATCTACTATGCAGTATATGGATAAACTGAGAGCTATAATTGTATATTGCAGAGTTTACAAGGTCAGCTGCTGAGAAGCAAAAGAAGAAAAAGTGCAAGCCTTAGGAAGTAACAAGAGAAATCCCCTCTTTCCCAGGTCTCCAGAGATTTCTCTCTCTGACTGAACCATGGGAAATGGAGAAGTAAGAGGCAACCGTCAGAAAAAAACATTAGGAAACTCAATCCCTGTTGCAGGTACCACACATTTAGAACAAGTTCTGGAATGGAAGAGGAACTAGGGGGAAACAATGAAAATTGGCAATTGGCAATTGAAGTCCTAGCGACTCAGAGACACTTTAAACAATTAAGCCTGGCTGGGAGAAGGAAACTGGGCTGCTGCATATGCTTTTCCCCGTTACTGGATGTAAGAAGCAGAGGTCCTACTCACTAGGGCTGAACGAAATTTCGCTGGCTGTTTCGTTTCAATGCTGTTTTGACTCATTTTGAGCTCAAAACAGTGAAATCAAAAGAAAACAGAGAGCTTCAAAACAGCCTTGAAATGAAATGAGGCAAGTCGAAACATTTTGAAATTTTTTAAATGTTTTGAGTTTTGAAGATCAAGCTGGGCTTGCCTTCAGGGAAACAGGAACTAAAGTAAGGAGGGTGGGGGGGAAGAGTGGAGAAGGAGAAGGGTTGGGAGGAATGCTCTCGTTATTGACTGTGTATCTGACCAGTGACTATGATCCTTCCCTGAGGTCTCTTCCAATCCCAGTGCTCTGGGGGAGGGATGGAAAAACTGCATAAAAGGCAGAATTGTTTGAACTGCCCTGCTTTCTGCCTTGGTGTCAGTTACTGAGCTGTGTCCTGGGCCCCAGAACCCAGACTCTCCCTGCAGCTACCTCCTTGACAGCTGGCAGGTTTCATGGCCTCAGGAGGACCTAAGAAGCCTGCAGTTTTCACCTCCCTATGCCCTATGACAGACACAGTCAGTTGCACAAGCACCCATGTCATGAATTTTGCTTGTCAGCAGCCAGAGGTGCAGGGCCCCAGAACCCAGAAGCCCCTGCACCTATCTCCTTGACCTTTGTGCCCTCAGCAGGGGCTAGCAGGCCTGCAGTTTTCACTCTGCTGTGCCTTAACACACACAGTGTCATCCATGTCATAAGTTTTGCTTGTCCGCAGCTTGAGGTGCAGTTTCCCCCAAACCCATGCACCTATCTCCTTGAAACTTGTCAGGCTTTGTGGCCTCAGCAGGGGCTACCAACCCTGCCGTTTTGACCCTGCTGTGGCTTAACATACATGTGACATGAGTTCTTCTTTCAAGCCTTTGAGGTGCAGTCTCCCTGAAACCCCTGCACCTATCTCCTTCAAACTTGGCAGGCTTCATGCCTCATAAGGGGCTACCATTCCTGCAAGATTCATTAAATCAGGCCAGAAATGACAAAGTTGTAGGCTGTTTTGAGCTTCCCCATTATAGCCTATGGGCAAAATGTCGAAACAATGAAACTGTTTCAACGAAATGAAATGGAACAGTGGTTTCGAATTGAAATAAAATTCAAAATGAAACACTGTTCTGTTGAAACGGAAGTCGAAATGGAATGGTGCTGTTTCACACAGCCCTACTGCTCACTATAAACCCTGGCCTGTTTCTTGGCCTTTATTACGCTCTGAAAACACCTCATGAGTATTTAGTTTTTCCTTACATTTGAGGCTTTTCCTGAGTCTTTGAGCTGCCTAGGGTTATTGTTTCTTCTCTTTATCTGATTCTTTCCAAATATTTAAATGAGAGGAAGAAAAACCTATAGCTGGTCTCTTAACATAGATCAGATCTTAAGATTCCCAAATTACTGGTACAATGAATAAAAAGATAACATTCACCATACAGAACAACAGGTTTTTGTTTTTTGTTGCTATGCTTGGCTATAGACTTTGCACCATTTACCTGGTCAGCTGTTAAGAAGTAGGAGAAGGAAAAGTGAGAGAGTGGAGAAAATATTGGTGCCCAAAGCTTCTCTCCTTGGCTAGGGACAAACATTATACATAAACTGGTTTAAGTGACCAGAAACTGGTTTAAACCTGTAACAGAACAGATGTTCAGTGCACATAAACCAATTTATGATAAACTGTTCCAGACCCCCTGCTGGTTTATGATAAAGCAGATTCCCTCAGCATCCCGGCATGCTCTCTGGGCTGGGCAGGACTCTCTGCTCCACAGCAAGGCTGGCCCCTCCCCTCTGTTCCCTGGCCAGAGCTCCTGCAGAGACTTGCAGGCTGGCTCCCCACTTCCCACCCCACCACCTCCTGCTAAGCAGGAATTTCCCCCATCCCCTCTGCCTTTCTAAGAGGTATCTGTGTATTAGCTAGCAGACCACATGCTGGTTACAGTCTGTGCTGTGACAAATGCAGAATCAACCAGTAGCTGGTAATGTCCCTCTGTTGTTTTCTAAATGGAGTGATAAACAGTGAGTCAGGGATGATAAACACTGCTATTAATTCCCTGCTGGGCTAATCAGAGCATCCTGCTGGGGCCTGGCCATACCCCCCCTCACCTCAGTGCTATGGAAGGGAAAGGAGGGCTGCTCTAGTGCCCCCCGGCTTCTACCCTGAGCCACTGCAGGCATGTGCCTGCATTTTTGGAATGAAAAGGAAATGTCTATCCACCTCCAAATCAGTTCAAGCTTTGGAGGTTAGATTAACTTGCAAAGATTGAATCAATTCAGGCTCAGGCTTTTTGAATGTCTGTCCCTAGCCCTTGAGTTTGCCTCAGAATAACGGCTGGGCTGCTCTTCAAACATGAGGCAAGAGGAGGAAACACTTTCAAGACTCTGGGGATGAAGGACACAGTGATAATTCACTCCCCACAGTGGAAGGAAGTATGTAACAGAAAAGGTTTCTTCCTTCTCCGGTGAAAAATAAAACATGTTTGTTACTCTAGAGATAAACAAGTCTCTCTAATATGTAAGTTTACTTCTTAACATTCACTCTATCTTCTGTTGCAAGGAACATAGTGAAGGTCCCATCAATGATAGAAGAAACTAACTATTATTCTCCCTTACTTTCAGTAAAAGAGTTTCAGAAGACAATTTAGTGTTTAACAGTACAATCCTAAAGCTGAATATTCTTCAGGAAAATATGGCAATGCATAATTGGCCACTTCTTTTGTTAGCAAAATTAAAATGTACTGAATGATCTGCTATAATTATACTAGCTGCTCCTTACCTCTCTGTAAATGGAACCCAGTAGCAGCATGATGGCCAATAGAATTAGTTCATCAATATGGGGATTAACAGCTTGAGCAGTCTGATAAAGTGTCTTAGATAAGTTCCTCAAAACTTTGGCCTGATCCATCTATATTCAGCACCAAGGAGAAGTGCAGGTCAAACTAAGACTACACCTTAATAAAGAGAAATGACAGACACTAAAGCAGGATGCTCACTAGCTGTTTATTGAAGTTCTTTTTATTGAAAAGAATTTATAGGGAAGAAAACACCAAAGTTTTAACCAGTGTTGCTTGTCCAAATTCCCCAGTGTAACATACATTTCAAAACAGACATGGAAGAGTAAGTTAGGGAAGCCAAATATCTTAAAGCAATTTCTTGCAGGTATTGAAGTCTTTATCTGAAATATGAAGATGCATTACATAATATCCTTGCAATTAGGGTAAGAAAACAGTAAGGCTAGAGACAAAAGCTACATACAAACTGGTTTAAGTGAACAGAAACCAGTTTAAACCTGTAACAGAATAGAAGTTCAGTGCACACAGACCAGTTTCAAAATGGCTGAAGCTGGATTAAAGATAAACCTGGCTGAACGCAATATCAGACTTAACTGATTTGGGTCAAACCATTTTATGAAACTTCTGTCCCAGACCCTTTGCTGGTTCAAGTTAAATCAGAGTCCCCCAGCATCCCAGCACTTTGCAGCCTTGGGCTGGGTGGTACTGTCTGCTCCAGAGAGTAGGGCTGGCCCCGCCCCTCTGCTCCCTAGCAGTGAGGGCTGGGTCACTGGCCTCAGTGCCCTCTCCCCTACCTAAGGTGTCCATTCGTCCCATTTTATAGAGGACAGTCTGGTTTTCTGCTACTCTTCTGTCTCTCCTCTATTGATATGAAACCAGATGCCTTTATGTCCTCTATTTTTCTCTTGAGACACTCAACCTTTCAACCAACAACTGAACTTTAGATTGTTTGTCTTCATTGGTTAATATATGTGTCATTTAATTAATCCCATGTTTGTATTGGTCCTGTGAATGTCAACAAAAACCCTATTTGTCATGCTTCCTAATGATGTCCTTACATTAAGGCTGCTGGATTGCCACTGTTAAATGTTAGTCTTCAAAATCAGTTTGACATCACCCTTAATTCAAAATGCCCAAGCAAAAGACATCCTTCAGCTCAGAATGGTTGAAAGAACATGATTTCATAGCAAAAATCAGAAAGGGGGAAAAAATCACTATGCACTAAGTGCAACTGTCCTCTATTGTTGAGGTACTTTGATGGCCACCCTACCCCGACCCCAGGCAAAGCCTGACTGGGGCCTGGGGCCAGGGAGGGGTGTTAAACTTCCTTTTCCCTGAGTATAGATATGCCCTGCTAATCTTACTGCTGGCTGCAATTGTGGACTATAAATCCCAGAGACACCTGGAAGCAGGAAGAGGAAGTGCTGAGGCATCCTGAAGAGTCCTGCTGCTATGACTGTAGACTGCAAATTCTAGAGCAAATCCCTTGTGGGCAGCGGGAAGAGGAGCTGAACACACAGCCTATGCTGGCTGTGCGCCAGGGAGCCATGCTCTAGTGCCCCCTGGCACCTGGCTTGAGCCACTGCAGGCATGTGTCTCCATTTCCTAAAACAAGAATGAATGTCTGTTCATTTGCTTATTGGTTCAATCTTTGCAGCTTAGACTAACTAGCAAAGACTGAATCAATTCAGCTTCAGGCTTCTTGGATGTCTGTATTTAACCTAAAGGATGTAGAGATTCTGCCAAAGATATCAAAGATCAAGAGTTCAAAATATCTGGAGAATGAAAAAGCTAACAGTGCTAAAGAAGGATGACAGATTTAGACTAAGAAATACTGTACCTTCAGTCACCAATACCAACAAGGTATTTATTGAGCTTATGGTATTTTTATTACGGAAATGGTGTATACAGTAATTGTGCTAAAAGCTTAAAAAAATTAGTTTGCTTCTTTACATTTTAAAATGGTAGAATCTGTCTCAGAAATAAAGATCTTTAAAAGGTCTTTTAAGAAAGTCTCAAACTCTTGCTATCAAACTCTGTGGGTACCCACAAAAGTCATAATATGTTTCTGTCATTGAAGTAACCATTGAATTACCTGCAAAATCTGCAGCATTATTTATTCCACCAGAGTCAACCTGAACACATCTATTCTACACGAGGTAGTTATAATCTATCTAGCCAAATGGCAAAGTCCTCATAGAAAATGTAATAAAAAAGCCTTGCATCAGATATATCAAGCATAAAATTGCCTGTAGGCTGGATTTGACCTGAAAATCCTTCCCTCTGGTCCAGAACTCCCTCCATAATTTACAACTGCTAACCTGCTGCAGCTAAAAGAGTCCATGAAGGAGTCAGAGGTCAAGTGGATGAAGCTGTGGAAGAAAATTCCATGTGGATGATGACAACCTGAGCATCGTTGGCAGCAGTATTCTACACAGAAGCTATATAGGTGGGGGCAGGACTAGCACACCCTAGCACCTATGCATAAGGGAAGCTCCTTCCTAACTGAGTTCCTGTCCTCTCCTGGTCCCACATGTTGCAAGCTGGTAGCAGCTGGCTCTCAGATAGCTTCTCAAGTCCACCAGTTCAGAGAAGGAGAGCTTCCTACCTTCAGCCACTACCCTTCCAGAGAGCAAGCAATATCTATGAAAGCATTTCTCAACCTTTCAATACCTGTGGAATACTTTTTTCTGGATTAAAATTGGCAGTACACTTCACGCTAAATTAAGAAATGGTATAGAAGGGGCCTTGACGCTGAAAAAGTTGAGAATCATTGATTTAGCTGGTGCCACTTAACAGCAGTAGGGGCAAGACCTCACTCTGCTGTGCCCTGTTCTTTCTATTGTCTGCCCTCTCCTGACCTCTGGTCTGTACCTCATGGAGCAAGGGGACTGCCCACTGCTGAGCCTATTCTTCCACTGTCTAACTTGCCAGCAACCACCTCTGAGCCCCCGATGGCCTTGGAAGCATGGTAGAAGTGGAGGAGATGAGCTTGGTTGCAAAACATGACTATATCTGTGCATCTGTTCATCTGCCTACTCACAGTACAGTCTGTTGCTGGAAGCATGGGGGGCAGTGCAGAGGGCTGGAAGGTAAAGGAGCTGTTTGGGTATGGGGAAAGATGGGGGAAATTAGTGACAGCCCCCAGCAGAGCAACCAAGGCGAGTGCAGGTGCAAGATGGGGGATGAAAGCATTTATCTCTTCATACAGCAGCATCCTGTGGTACACTTCTGTCACTTGCGGCATACTAGTATGCTGCAACACATGCTTTGGGAATCACTTATCTACGAGGTAGCTAACAAACAAGTAAAAGAAGAATTTATAGAAAGCTCAGAAAGCATTTAATATGCAACTGGACATGGAGATGGGCGGCCCTGATACTGCATTTAGGGGCAGAAGGAAGACGGCTCACAACTAAGCTAATTCTTTCAAAATGTAATCCTTTTTGCATTATTTAGTTGGTCTCTAAAGATGCATATTATACAGGCAACAGATACTAAATGCCTGTTGCCAAGGACATTCTTTATTCCTAGGTCAAGGCCCCACCAAAAAGGTAGTTTGGTCCTCACTCAGAGTTTGACACCCCTGCCTTCCAGCATTTATAACCGATATACTATACATCTCCACGTTTATCACAGGTGTGTGCAAATACAGAAAGCTCCAAACTAGAGTCCTGCTTCAAAAAATATTTTAAGAGAATAGATCAAACTGAACCTTACTTTTTTAAAAGACTATGTTCACAGCACTGAACATTCTTCCATTGTATATTAACTATACAATTGTATAAATGTACAATTCTTCCATGTAAATTACAAGCAACTAAAAAAACCTTTGACGAATTACATTTTAGAATATAATGTAAACCTAGATACTTTTATATTGTTATTGCTTGGTTTAAACTTTGTTGAAACTTGTAGGGTTAAACTTCACTTAAGATAGTTCTAAGAAGCAGTGTTGCTTCTTTATTTAAATCAGGAAGAGAAAACAATACTGGCCTCCTGGCAAAACACAGGGACATATCACTATCCAAGACAAAGACGGATATAAAATCTTTTGGCATTTGAATTAAGTGAACAGAAGGACTGTGGTTGGTACCATTCTTAAGAGGCAGACAGAAAGAGAAAAAGAAACCTGAGAAGCAGACAAAAAATGCAGCTTGGAAGGACAGAAAAAAGGCCACTGGTGGCAAAACTCCAAGAAAAAGTTGAGAGCACTTTTGAGTTAAGTGCTGGCTGAAGTAAGCTTTGCTTGAGCAAAGAAGCTATCTCCTGTTAACGAAACCTGACTGTGTACATACTTTGAGAATATACAATCTATATGAAAGATGTAACTGACAATAGTTTCTAGGGACAGATCTATAATTTTAAAAAGGGGGTTACACATGGTGAGGTACATCATCACATATGACACAACACAGGTTTTTCTCCAGGCAAAAGTAAACTAGAATCTTTACTAATACGCTAGGGGCCTACTGCAGTACTATTCAGCTTAAGATTGAAGCAAAAAAAAACTTTATTGGAGTGGGTTATTTGCAGGGCTGTGAAATAGGAGCTTCATTACTAGGAGCAGCTAACAGAGAGCATCACTGCAGAACAGAGGACATCTTGATTGGTGGAACATCAAGACCATTAAAAAGAAGAGGAAGTTGTTAAAAGCTGTGAAATAACCAGTTTAGAAGGGATCAGGTAGATTATACTGAGCCATGAAGTCAATTGACTGCCTCAGAACTGCCAGAGAGTTTGTTTTAAACTTTGGGTGGACCAGAAATCAAAGGTAGTTGTAAGTGCATCAGTCCACTCCCCTCTCCCTCGATCCATCCCGGTGAACTTTTCCTCCTACTTGAAACAACCTGCAAGATCCTGAATTTTCACTAAACACCCAGGTAAAAAATAAATGGATTACATAGATTTCATAAACATTAGGGCTGGAAGGGAACTTGAAAGATGATCAAGTTCAGCCACCTGCCCCAGGGACAGGAAGTCAGCTGAGGTCACAGGATCTCAGCAAGATAAACATCCAATTGACTCTTAAAGGAATCCAGAGTAGGTGCTTGCACCACCTCTGGCAGCAGTCTGTTCCAGGCCTTGGAGGCTCAGACTGTAAAGAAGTTCTTATCTCCAGCCTGAAATGGTCTTGGAGAAGAGTTTGTGACCATTTGACCTTGTCATCCCATGGGGCGCTCTGGTGAATAGGCATTCCCCCAAATCCTGATGTACACCCCTTATATACTTATAGGCAGCCACCAGGACCCCCCTGAGCCTGAGCCTGTGCTTTTCCAGGCTGAAGAGTCCCATAGCTTTCAGCCTCTCATCATAAGGCCTGTTTTCCTGACTTCTGATCATGCACGTGGCTCTCCTCTGGACTCTCTCAAGCTTCTCCACATCCTTTTTGAATTGTGGAGCCCAGAACTGGATACAGTACTCCAGCTGCAGCTTCACCAAGCCTGAATACAGTGGGAGGATGACATCTTGCCATTTGCTAGAGAAGCATCTATGGATGCAATCCAGAGTTTTGCTCACTTTGCCGGCTGCAACATCACATTGGTGGCTCATATTCATCTTGTGGTCAATCATGTTAAAGGGACCCCCAAATCCCTTTCGGCCATGGTGCTAGCAAGTGTAGCACTGCTGAGCCTATAAGCGTGCTTTTTCTTCCCAAGGTGGAGTACCTTGCATTTTTTGGAGTTGAAGACCATCAGGTTTTCATCCGCCCATTTTCCGAGCCTGTCAAGGTTGGCCTGGATCACTATCCTGTCCTTGGGTGTGGATGCTTTTCCTCTAAGTTTGGTGTCATCAGTGAACTTGGCCAGTCCACTTCTGACACCAATGTCCACATCAATAATGAAGATGTTGACAAGGATAGGCCCAAAGATGGAGCCTTGGAGGACTGCACTGGTCACGGTGCACCACAGCGATTGACTTCCGTTAACTACCACTCTCTGGGTCCGACCTCAAAGCCAATTCCCCAGCCAGTGGACTGTGATGTAGCTAAGGCTGCAACTGGCCAGTTTTTCAATATTCTCAGGGTCATCCTGAAACACCTGAAGGGTAGAGCCATCACCCCCCTCCCACTCCTCAAACAATGCAATACACTTTTGGCAAACCAAAAAATAGCAGCCACAACAATACAACAAGGATTTTCCCCCTTCCCTGCAAGTTTAGGAAGTTATAATCAATACAGTGCACATTTTTAAAATAATATTATTCACCACAGAAAAGTAAAGGCAAAAAGATACAGAAGAATAAATTAGTTCTCAGACAAGTTCAAAGGTTACAAATGGGTTGGTAAACAGTAAGGGCTGGACTGCATTAGGGTTATTGATGCTTATGGACACTTAAATTCACTCAAGATATGGAGCACTCACAAATCGAAGTCCCCCAGCACAAAAAGCAGTAAAACTGTAATCTAAACTGGAAGTCATATCTGATTGTGTGCCTGCTTTTAAGTCAACTCTCTTTAATGCTATTCATAGTCTACTCCTTGTAGAGTTCAATTAGCCTAATTGAAATACAGCAGTGGTATTTTATTAAAAGTGTGTGTTGTATGCAAGAAAATATGGCAGTCAGTTGCAACTACTGTAAAAGTTTATGCAATTTTGAAGTATGAAATCTTAAAAAGCAATTCTTCTAGCCTTTTCTTGCCCTACTCTTAAAATCTCATCTGCCCTTTCACATTTGTTTTTTTTAGTGGTTATAGCATTCAATTTTATTCTTTGTTCGATTATCGAAGACCAGACAGCTAGCATTGTGACATCTATTGAACATTTTTTGTTTTTTTTCTCCAAAGGTAGCATATAAAGAGAGAGAAAACCTAGAACTAAGATAAGCAGAATTTATTGTACAAGCCTCCAAAAACTTGCAACAAAAACTTGTGGTTA
>NW_017729032.1:54234633-54239044 GCF_001723915.1 Gavialis gangeticus | reverse complement strand
AAAGAGAGAGAAAACCTAGAACTAAGATAAGCAGAATTTATTGTACAAGCCTCCAAAAACTTGCAACAAAAACTTGTGGCTAAACCTGTAAGGAAACCAAACCTGACTTATTTCACCAGTTGGCTACTTTCTTATTTTAGAGTTTAAAGGGGTTCTCTTAATTCCAAAAGATCAACAGGATATCATGTATTTTGTATACAATAGGAATTAAAAAAAAAAAAAAAAAGGCTTTGCAAAGAAAAATTGGGGAAAATTTTGCATTGATTGTAAGATGTAGACATTCCATAAACTTCAGTATAATAACTAGAAACTCCAGAACATCTCTTTGTCAAATGCATTCAGAATTACTTGACTTGCTAAAAAGCCAGCAGTTGCTTGGACTCAGATTTGTGGAGTCTCCAGCCACCATGTAGATGCTTATGTATACACTTGCAGTTTTTACTGGATTGAGGGAATTAATGTTATTGATAAAGGAAGCAGCCACATACCATCCTTGAAAATTCAGGGGAGTAGTGATTGTATCCCAGGAAGTAATGGTAGAAGATAACTCTCCCATTACATTGGGGGGGAGGGGTGGTAATCTAAAGCTGTGCAAAACATCATTGTTCAGGCCTGTAAAATCCATAAACTTTAACTAACATTCAAAGAACATAACAGAATTGGAATTCTATCCTAATTTTAAATAGGTTCAAGATCCTATTTAAGTGCTTTGCATAAATAGGCTCAGATACTGATAATACAGTTATTCATTCTGGAACAGGACTGTTTTTTCATCAGTCCCATCACCATGTTTTAAGTGTTATTTTGTAGTTCTACCAGCACATATCTAAAGTGCACAATTTCTGTGAAGAATTATGTTAAAATTCTACCACCCTATAAGGTAAATATATTTTAATGTTCATTTGGAAAACATAATTTTGAAGAAAAAGCTAAGCCATATACCTCCAAAATTACACCCACTCTCACTTATCTATATATAAATGCAAAGACTATGCACATGAACATGTATCCCAGAATGTACCGTTCACTGTAAACTTTTCAGTGGAAAACCTGAATTTGTCAAACTAACCTCCTGGGGGAAAATAAATCATTTTCAATTAAACCTGCATTAGGAACGGTCCTTATGAACAGGACACAATTTCCAGTCTGCCTGATCCAGAGCAGAGACCTGAACCTGCAGTGCTTTGACCTACGAACTATTAGTTATTTTGGGGTCAATTTTTCTTAATCTCTCCTGTGGGAGCTGTTCTTCAGTAAATTAATAATTAAGTATTCACAGGCCAATGTGAAAGAGACTGACAGAGAAAAATGGCATGGGTACTTATGCAGAAGATACTGTCAGGCAGAGAAGGGGTTTGACCCCAAATTTCCTACTTTGCATAGAAGGGCCTTAGCCTCTTAGAGATGAGGTATAGATGGGGGAGGGCGGGGCACTTTTTGTGCATAATAATTAACAAGGTCTCAGTTCCATCCCAGTAAGAAAAAGTTTTTGAAACTTTGAAAACTTCCATAGTTTCATAGTTTCTAGGGTCGGAAGGGACCTGAGCAGATCACTGAGTCCGACCCCCTGCCATGGCAGGAAAGAGTACTGGGGTCAATCAACCCCAGCAAGGTGGTCATCTAGCCTCCTCTTAAAGACCCCCAGGGTAGGAGCCAGCACCACTTCTCTTGGAAGTTGGTTCCAGATCTTTAACTTTTATAGGATGGAAAAATAATTTTGGACCCAGCTCTAATTACAATCTCATTTACCATACAATTAAGCAAAGGCTATTTTGCAGGGTATATTTAAATACTAGTTATGGAACATACCTGATTTATTTTAAACTTTGAAAATAACATTTAGAATAATGAATGTATGACTACAGCTTACCTATGAGAGACAGCTCCCCAAGCACCATGCTTATTTGTCAGTATGTTGAGTATCTTTTGTTTCAGCTGGTTGGCTGTTACATGATCTCGATGCTTAGCAGCACTGATAAGATGGTCACACATCTTTTCCTCTTCTCTTCTGTCAGCAGCATATTGGGCACACTGTGACTAAAAATGAAAAGTACATATTGTATATAACAGAATCATTTAGAAACTGTCCTATCTTGTTTAGAAATAATTTTCATAATCTAAAAATCTCCTCTCTACCTGCAACTCAGGTAGAGAGCTCTTTGAAGTGCTCATTAAAATTAGTATTTATGTAAACAAGAAGCAGCTTCCCATTCAGACAAAGGTCTAAAACAGAAATGCAACATTTAGTTTTACAGTCTTTAATTGAATTAGCTGTATTAAACACTTCATGACAAAAGAGCAAAGTTAAAGTTTAAAATTAAGTAATTTAAAGCCAAGAAATGCAGAATGATGATGAAAATACATTGAATTCTACATCTCTTTGTTTAGGCCTTAAAATTGGCCATTTTTTTAATTTAAAAAAGTGACCCAAAATCTGCATTTTTCCGTGATCAAGATGAATCACCACTACACACACACACACACACACACACACACACACACACACACACACACACATTACTGGTGTTTCATTTTAATCATAGAAAAATGTGGATTTTTGGTTACTTTTTTTAATCTGAAAATTGGGGATTTTTTTTTAATCTGAGAAATCCGGGATCCCTGTCCATGACATAATACAATATAGGCTGGAAATTTTTAACAATGTAAGAAGTGCCATACTGGGTCAGACCAAAACTCCATCTCGCCTAGTATTCTGTGGCAGGAATGGATGTTTTGGGCTAGGTCAAAGCTTCCCAAACTCTGACAGATTGTACACCACCAATTTAAAATGATACAACCTTAAGTACCACCAGCAAATATTTGTCATATAAAGTAATTATAATAAATCTGTTAACATGTACCACTGACAGGTTGTCTGCGTACCATTGGTGGTCACAGATTGGGAACCGCTGGGCTAGGAATAGAAGTTACACATAAACTGGTTTAAATGATCAGAAACTGCTTTACACATGTAACACAACATAAGTTCAGTGCACATACACCAGTTTCAAAATGGCTGAAACTGGTTTAAGATAAACCTGGTTGAATGTAGTATCAGACTTAACTGATTTGAGTCAAACTGGTTTATGCAATTTCTGTCCCAGACCCCTTCCTGGTTTAAGTTAAACCAGAGTCCTCCAGCATCCCAGCATGCTCTACAGCCCTGGACTGCAGTAGGGCTGGCCCTGACCCTCTGCTCTCTAGCTCAAGCGGGGGAGGGGATGTGGCCAGATGTGTCCCAGCATGGCCACATTAAGGCAAAGTGTGCAGGGAGGGGGTTAATTCTTCCCTCCCCCCACTGCAACTTGGGTCTGCCTGTCTGTGGGCAAGCAGCAGAGGTGGAGTCTAGGACTGGCAGACCCCAGCTGAGGTCCCTGGAGTCAGAAGGGAGAGAGGGAGGGATTAAAAACCTCCCTCCCTGCCTGCCCCCTTCCCCTTAATGGGGCTGTGCTGGGACGGTGTCTACCCATGCCCCCATCCCTACCACTGAAACAGTGAGGGGGGGCAGCAGCCTCTGTCAAGGTACCTCAGGGAGCGTAAGCACGGAGGTGGTTTATTCCCTACTTCCTCCTCTGTCCCAGTACGTCTCTGTTAAGGCTAAGGAGGGGTTAATTCCCACTGCCCTCCCACCAGGGGATTGCATCCGGGGGGGGCAGCCCCCCTCTTCCCCCCTTGCCACCGTGGGGCAGGGAGGGGGGTTCTGTGTGGAGCTGTCCAGCTCCACAGGGAGATTCTTCCCCTTCCTCCTCCTCCCCCCACCCCACTACCGTGGGGTAGGGCAGGGGCCTTTGTGCAGTGCTTGAGGGGGACTTTTCCCCTTTGTCCTTCTCCTTCTCCCAGCTACTGTGGGGTGGGGAGCAGGGCTCTGTGTGGTGCTGCCTGGCCCAGCCTAGCCTAGCCTAGGTGTGGGGAGCATCTATCACTGAGGTGCAGCCTCTGGAAGGGTCCTGCTTCCACAGCCCGGGCCAGTCCTGCTCAGCTCTTGCCAAAGTAGCTGCATGGTGGGACCAGCCTGGGCCCCTGCATCGATAGCTCAGTGACAGAGAAGCTGAACCCTGTTAATGATAGCAGCTTGGCCTGGTAAGCACAGGCGGTGTCTGGCCAAGCAGCAGGCTACCCGGACTGGCTCAGAGGCACCACAGGGGCTCATGTGTCCACACTGAGCCCCCACACCGGGTGGCTGCCGGGCTCCAGGCCTGCCAGCACCTCTGAGCCGGCCTGGGTAGCCCATAGCCTGGTCAGCCACCACCCATGCACATTGGGCCAGGCTGCTCTCGCTGACAGGGCTTAGCCTCCCTGTCACAGCCACAGCTGCTGGGGCCTGGGCTGGCCCTGCCATGTGGCTGCCTCGGCTGGGGCTGAGCAGGGCCAGCTGAGCCTGTGGGTACAGGGCCCTTTCCAGTGGCTGCAG
>NW_017729032.1:54224907-54229633 GCF_001723915.1 Gavialis gangeticus | reverse complement strand
ACAGGCGGTGTCTGGCCAAGCAGCAGGCTACCCGGACTGGCTCAGAGGCACCACAGGGGCTCATGTGTCCACACTGAGCCCCCACACCGGGTGGCTGCCGGGCTCCAGGCCTGCCAGCACCTCTGAGCCGGCCTGGGTAGCCCATAGCCTGGTCAGCCACCACCCATGCACATTGGGCCAGGCTGCTCTCGCTGACAGGGCTTAGCCTCCCTGTCACAGCCACAGCTGCTGGGGCCTGGGCTGGCCCTGCCATGTGGCTGCCTCGGCTGGGGCTGAGCAGGGCCAGCTGAGCCTGTGGGTACAGGGCCCTTTCCAGTCGCTGCAGCTCAGTGACAAACACTCCCTATGCCCAGGCTCGGCTGGGCTGGGCAGCTCAACAGAGCCCTCCTCCCCACTCCATGGTAGCAGGGGGTGGGGGGAAGGAGGAGGAAGAGTCCCCCTCTGGGACTGGGCAGCGCTGCACAGAGTTCCCCTTCCTGCCCCATGTTAGTGGGGGAGAGGGAGGAGGGGCAAGAGTCCCCCTCTGGGGCCAGGCAGTGGAGCTGTATGCCTGGATTGCTCCTGGCTGTCAGGAAGCTGCTGCAGCAGGCAGGGCTTTTCCTCTGTTCCTCCTCCCCCACCACAGGGGTCTAGACATGCTTTCTCTTCCCGCACACTCTGAACCCTGCACACCAAGACCCCTCCTCAGTCCTGCCGGGGCCTGGTCCACCCCCCTTAGAGGAAGGCTAACTGGTAACCCATGAGATATTAATTTGAGTCCCCCAAGCTCTCATTTGGCTACCACTCCACTGCTGCTCTAGCTACAATAGCAGCCAGAGTCTCCAGGCTCCTCCCTCCCTCCTCCAGCTGCCACTTCCTGCCTTTACATGAGGGGGTGAGGCAGTGCAGGAAAATGATGGTGAGGCCAAGGCACACTGTGGGGTGAAGAGAGGGGAAGAATGCATCCAGAAGTGGGGTAAGGGGGTGTCCAATGGCATTCAGTGCTGCACTGGGGAGGGAGGGGGAGTGACTGTGTAGCATGCTTAATGTGGTCCATACCATGTGCAGCTCCTGGGGGCTTAGAAGTTGAACAGCCCTACTATAGAGGAAGAGCATTGAATCACGTATATCAAGAGTGATCTATCCTTACCCTAGCATCCATAATTATTGATACAGGGATGCCAGAAGATACATCTCTGGCTATCGTGTTTAAAAGTAAACAGCCTGAGAACCTAACCCACACCTGAGAACCTAACCCACAACCTTCATGTTATCAGCAATATAAAAGTTATTGAGTCTTACATATGGAAATACAGTCTTTTAAAGTCTCCATGAGATCTACAAATCCAATAAACTATAACTTGAAAAAAAACACTTGGAACAGTTTTATCATTATGAATGTTAACAGCTGAATCCCATCAAGCTTGAAATGTCATGTATATTTTCTATCTCCATAAATTACAATAGAGATGTAACTTACAAAGTTTTTCCAAGTAAAGCACAGTTATAGCAAGAAATTTATTATCAATATTTGTAACTCAAAAAGAACCTAGAATGAATAATTTGATCCATTTTTTTTCAAGATCCAGTTCTCAACTAAATGCTATTGAAATTGCTCTTCCATTAGATTGCTTCTAAAAAGACTTCACTGTCAAAACACTTTGTTGACTTTAGTTACTTTTCCTAATCCTTTTGTCCTTCTTGTGTTTCTCAGATATATTTTTCATTCTCATAACAAATACAATTCAAATTCAGTTTCTTCTCTTAATACTCTTCCTAGCAGAGATCTGTTAGCAAAGCCTCAACAGGGCAAAAGGATCCTTAGCAATTAAAATAAAACCCTCAATAGCACAGTGTTCTTACAGAGACATATCAGAAAAGCAACATTACATTCAAATTATTTTGAATAAATTACATTATCTAATGAGTCTTTGCAATTACAATTTGCCAATAAAATCCTCCCTTTTAAAACTAAATGTTCTTCAATTTATGTGTTGTACAATAATTCATTGTGGCTCATTTTAGAACACATTCAACCAAGATTTAATGCCAGCTAAACAGTGCAGTATATAATATTTATCATAACAGCATTACAATTAAGCTAACCTTATACTGGAGACAGTTTATGGCATTTCATGAATTCAGGTGGTTGAACTTCTATACACCAGCATTTTTATTACATTTCATGCCTGCATTTAGTAAGATTTTAACTAAATCTTCTATATTTAAACTATTATTGAAAATCATTTGCTTCAAAAAGGAATGACGATTACATTACTTCACAAAGGGTTAATTCATTTTTCAATTTATCTTCTTGTACAGGGAAGCACCAATTAGTACAATGATCTGCCTCAGTAATGAGGTTAATATTTCATCAGCTCATTGGACAGTAAAATTAAATTTTCATTTTTCTTCCTGAACAATTACAGAGGCTAACAAAATGGAAGTTAACTGTGAAGTAACCACTCTAGGATATCCTCCCCCCAAAAAACACCCCCAAAATGGGAAAAAAAACAAACAAATCAGACTCTCTCTGATAACAGTCAAAACCACAGGACAGAATTCACCAATTTTAATTTGACATGCCATTATACTCCTCCCACCCCCAAGTACACCCACAAAACCAAGATGTCAGGAGGTAAGTGACTGCATTGGTAATGATATCATAATTTTTAGAAATAAAAGGAAAACACCCATTCACTTCTACCTGCTGTGACCAAAGATTAGTGCACACACAAAAAAGCAGAGCATCAACAGCACCAACAAAGTTTAACATATTGAAACTTATTCAGAATTTAAAATACAATGGACATTTCAAAAATGTTTTGCAGTCACTATTTAAGTGGGATGCATGATAATATATTATAATGCACACAGAACGTTACTGCACTACAACATGTAAAACAGTTTCCAGCATGTGAGTACAATTTAATTTTGTATATATCAGATTCATCTCTAATACTTTTTTTATATTTCCTAATTTTCTTTTACCTGAATTGCTTACAGATTTTATTTTTCCTTGTAAAACAGAGAATTTTACAGGGTTTTTTTCTTGTGACAAATAAATAGAATGAAAATTTTCATATATGAGAAATGTCTTGGTTTCTTTACTGGAAAATAAGATTGACTTAAGGCTGTTCCTTTAGGGAATTTAGTTAATATTCTAAATCTTATTTGCTAACAGAAGCTGGAAGCTAATTGAATATTCTCATTTTGTCTAGAGTTCTGACAGATCTTATACTTCAACATATTCTTCAAAGAGCAGATAACTCAATCTTCTATTGTCATCTTAGGTTACCGCAAGATGCCCTGATAAATATCAAATGTTATTTATTGTTGAGGCAATATGAAATTTCACTCTGACATACACTTAATTGTAAATGTGATTTTATCTAAGTTTAAAATATCTAGTATATGCCTGGTAATAAAGTTGTTGCAATCCCACATGACAAGTGTCTGCTGTCTGGCCTGACAAAATGAAGTAAAGGTTATGTGTATTCAAAATGACAACAGATATCTCTGTGTCTCATACTTTTCAGCTAGGTCAAGGAGCACAAGAACTAGTACATCAAAGTGTAGGTTTAAGAGAGCTGCTTCAATGAGATAAAAACCTCATCAAAACTGAGATTACTGGATTCTATTTCTAGCCACAAGGTGCTTGTTGGCATTCTCTGACAGATGAATAAGTTATTTATTATCTTGTATGCTACTGAGTAAATCTATCCTAATTCTACTGCCAAACCACCCAACATTAAAATATATATGTGCATGCATATGTGTGTGCACATGCATAAATACATACACAAGAAAAAATTAAGAAGGGTAAGAACTACTGGTGTTAAAATATTAAATATGGACAATAAAATACAACAAAACATACTGGGCATATCTACACATGCATATTAATGTGCTTCAATAAACTTCAGAGTTTATTTTGCCAGAGTTTACTGCTCTTGGGTGCACGCCTTCATGCATGCCTAGAACCACAGCCACTGAGCCAGGTTGGAGCAGCCCCAGCTGGTAGGAGGATTGGGGGGTCAGCCTGGTGCTGCTCCCTGGCTCAATGTGCTGCAGGGGTAGGTAGCCACTGCACTGAAGGACCCCCATGCCCCTCCCAGCCTGGCAGCATCTACACATGAGCTGCTGTGGAGGTTTTTACTTTGCAGCAGGATTTACTCTAGCCTAATAGAGGTGGACATGTAGACATGAGACATTTACTTCACTTTTAATTAATCTACTGCGCAGTGAATGTCTCATATAGACTGCCTGATAAAAAGTAAATCAAACAATTTAATTTTAGCATTGTATCAAAACATGTTTAATAGGAACATGATTAATCCCACAATTACAACAAGTAACCAAAATAAACATATATGTTTAAAAAACCTTATTTGCATTTTACTGTACATCGCCTTTAATACCATAACTTGAGTTGGATTTCAACCACTCTGGATAAAGTAATTCACTGCACATTCCTTTTGTAAGGCAGAGCTGATTACATTAATAAATGTTATAGAACCCACCTCTTGCTTTTATTCTTCCAAAATAAAATGGAATAGAGCATTTTAATCATTATCTTATCTTCAGCAGTTAATGACTTATTTGTTTAGGGAAAATGCTTACTATCATTATGTTTCAATTTGTGAGTTATGCACAAATAAATAAAATTAAAAAGCACTAATAGCAAATATTTTAGTAAATTACTATTATATCAGAAATATTTGTTTTTCTAGATTTACTTCAGGCA
>NW_017729032.1:54221883-54224807 GCF_001723915.1 Gavialis gangeticus | reverse complement strand
CTTCAGGCATACTCACCTTTTTTTTTTTTTTTTTTACTGACCTCATGTTCTGTTTAAAGAAACAGATAAAGTAGTTGCACTACTAATGCTCTTTGCATCAGTAGTTGCAATAAATCAGGAAAGGTTTCCATGAACCTTAAGAATCTGCCATATCAAGTAAGTAGGCAACCTGAGTAAGGGGTTTCTTCAAGCTGTAAATGTTTCCATGGATTTCAGTGAGGGAATGAAAAAATAAACTAGTTCTTTGTGTTTTACATTTACCAAAGCTTTTAAAAGCTGGTTTTGAAATGCCTTCCATGTAAATTTGTCTCCCCTGAAAAAAGTTGTTATTGTATGAGGTTACAGTCTAGGTGATAGCTGAGTAAAAACAGAAAACAGGAATTCATCCACAGGCTTACCTCAAACTCTGCATGTTTGTGTACGTCTTCAGCTCTTTGTCGGTTCAAAATAAATTCTGCCTCGTTTGCTACTCGTACTATGTGGTCTTTCATTGCATGGCATAATAATCTAAAAGCAAAGCAAAGTTTGAAATTAATCTTTGTTTTTGGCTTTCTGCAAAAAAAAATAAAAATTAATAATTCTATATAAAATGGAAGACGTTTAATAGTCACTAAATTAATATAAGCTGCATATTAATTTACACTGGTAATAAATGTTTTCAGAAAATGCAAGTGTTTGTAAAATTTCAGACAAAATTCATTATGATAAAAAGGTTTATGTAATTTACTATAAAGCCAGAGAGTTTACTATCAGATAGCTAAAGAGAAAGTTATTTATAAAAGAGCTGTCTTATGGACCACCTCATATGGATGTATCAGCAACAAACATAGTCTAAATACAAGTAACATTTTCACTGGGACAGTTGCTTAAACAGTATAGATATCTCCTCTAGTTAATGAAATCTTAAAAAATGGAATTAATTTCTTTTTCATTTTTATTTATACCAGCATCAGAAAATGAGTACATGGAATACTTAGAATTGGAAAAACTTTTAAATGCTACCATTATCAAAAATCCTACTATTGCCAACCACAAGCATCCTTAAATCATGTGGCACATCTTCAAAACCATACTATTAAAAAAAAGTAAAATTATAAAAAATATCCTTACATGGTTCTTACTGAATCCTTAGGACATGTCCCCATAAGCAGGAACCTGCATTTCCCTGGGGACAAGTAACAGTGGCACTCATTGTGCCACTACTACTTGTCCCCAAGGAATGCCCATGCCGTGCGTTCTCTGGCGTGTGGCAAGTTGCCCCAGGTGGGATACAGGGAGGCTGGGGCCAGCAACTGTGCTGGCCCCAGCAGCCTTACCAAGGGTTCTGGAAGCCTTTGAGAGCTGCAGCCATGGTGCTCCTGCAGCAGAGAGCCTAGGCAGCAACTGGAGCTTGGCTCCAGCTGTCCAGGCTACATTTATGGAGATACCACTGTGTGAGCCACCCTGGTTTTTGTAGGCATGGATTTTTTTTTACCCCAGGATCTCCTAGGTTGAATCCCACCCCCTGCAAAGTAGCAGCGTGGGGAATGCCTGCATATGTAGCATGTGGTGCTGCATATAACATGTCCACACTCATCTGGACACGCACTTAGTGTGAAACCAATTTATATTTTCAAGGTTTTCCTCTGTGCCCATGACGGATGGAAACTTGCTTTAAAAATGAAAATAAAGATTAAATTATAACATATTTTTACTTAATGATATGATTCAGTGAACTTGGAATTCAACAAAAACACCAAATAGTGAAGTACTTGTAATAAAATTTCAGGAATTGACATATCTAAATAGAGTGATTCTACTCAGCACTCATGAGGCCTCATTTGGACTACTGGATCCAGTTTTGGGTCCTACACTTCAAGAAAGATGTGGACAATTTGGACAAAGTCCAGCACAAGGCAACAAAAATGACCAGGGGCCTGGGAGACGAGACACAAGAGGAAAGGCTGAAAAACTGAGGGTTATTTAGCCTGGAAAAGAAAAGACTGAGGGGGGATTTTCATAGATTCATAGATTGTAAGGCCAGAAGGGACCTCAGAAGATCATTAGGTTGAGCCCCCTGCATCAAACAGGAAAGATAACTGGGGGTCAGGTGACCCCAGCAAGGTGGCTGTCTAGTCTTCTCTTTAAGATTTCCAGGGAAGGTGATTGCACCACCTCTGGAGGGAGCTTATTCCACAGTCTGGACACCCTGATTGTGAAGAAGTTTTTCCTAATGTTGAGCCCAACTTGATCTTCTAGGAGTTTGTGGCCATTACTCCTGGTTTTCCCCTCAGGTGCCCTGGTGAACAGTTGTTCACCAAGCCGTTGATGTACTCCTCTAGTGTAGTGGTAAGCTGCTACCAGGTCCCCTCTTAGCCTTCTTTTCCTCAGGCTGAAGAGTCCCAGGTTCCTCAGCCTTTCCTCATATGGCTTACCATGCAAGACTCTGATCATACAAGTGGCTCTTCTTTGGACTCTCTCAAGCTTGTCCACATCCTTGTTAAAGTGTGGTGCCTAGAGCTGGTTGTAGTACTCCAGCTGCGGTTTCACCTGTGCTGAGTAGAGCAGAAGAATCACCTCCTTGGTTTTGCTGGAGATGCCTCGATTGATGCATGCCAGAATATTATTTGCCATACTGACTACAGCATTGCACTGCCTGCTTATATTCATACTGTGGTCTATTATTACCCCCAGGTCCCTTTCATTTGTGGTGCTAGTCAGTTTGGTGCTGCCAAGCCTGTAGGTGTGTTGAGGGTTGCCCATCCCAAGGTGGAGCACTTTACATTTCTCAATGTTGAACTTCGTCAGGTTCCTATCCGCCCAACTTGCCAGCCTGTCTAGGTCTACCTGTAAACATAGTCTATCTCCAAGCATGACCACACTTCCCCATAACTTGGTGTCATCTGCGAATTTGGCCAGTGAGCTCTTCACCCCCACATCCAAAT
>NW_017729032.1:54207753-54216883 GCF_001723915.1 Gavialis gangeticus | reverse complement strand
TTCTGTTTAAAGAAACAGATAAAGTAGTTGCACTACTAATGCTCTTTGCATCAGTAGTTGCAATAAATCAGGAAAGGTTTCCATGAACCTTAAGAATCTGCCATATCAAGTAAGTAGGCAACCTGAGTAAGGGGTTTCTTCAAGCTGTAAATGTTTCCATGGATTTCAGTGAGGGAATGAAAAAATAAACTAGTTCTTTGTGTTTTACATTTACCAAAGCTTTTAAAAGCTGGTTTTGAAATGCCTTCCATGTAAATTTGTCTCCCCTGAAAAAAGTTGTTATTGTATGAGGTTACAGTCTAGGTGATAGCTGAGTAAAAACAGAAAACAGGAATTCATCCACAGGCTTACCTCAAACTCTGCATGTTTGTGTACGTCTTCAGCTCTTTGTCGGTTCAAAATAAATTCTGCCTCGTTTGCTACTCGTACTATGTGGTCTTTCATTGCATGGCATAATAATCTAAAAGCAAAGCAAAGTTTGAAATTAATCTTTGTTTTTGGCTTTCTGCAAAAAAAAATAAAAATTAATAATTCTATATAAAATGGAAGACGTTTAATAGTCACTAAATTAATATAAGCTGCATATTAATTTACACTGGTAATAAATGTTTTCAGAAAATGCAAGTGTTTGTAAAATTTCAGACAAAATTCATTATGATAAAAAGGTTTATGTAATTTACTATAAAGCCAGAGAGTTTACTATCAGATAGCTAAAGAGAAAGTTATTTATAAAAGAGCTGTCTTATGGACCACCTCATATGGATGTATCAGCAACAAACATAGTCTAAATACAAGTAACATTTTCACTGGGACAGTTGCTTAAACAGTATAGATATCTCCTCTAGTTAATGAAATCTTAAAAAATGGAATTAATTTCTTTTTCATTTTTATTTATACCAGCATCAGAAAATGAGTACATGGAATACTTAGAATTGGAAAAACTTTTAAATGCTACCATTATCAAAAATCCTACTATTGCCAACCACAAGCATCCTTAAATCATGTGGCACATCTTCAAAACCATACTATTAAAAAAAAGTAAAATTATAAAAAATATCCTTACATGGTTCTTACTGAATCCTTAGGACATGTCCCCATAAGCAGGAACCTGCATTTCCCTGGGGACAAGTAACAGTGGCACTCATTGTGCCACTACTACTTGTCCCCAAGGAATGCCCATGCCGTGCGTTCTCTGGCGTGTGGCAAGTTGCCCCAGGTGGGATACAGGGAGGCTGGGGCCAGCAACTGTGCTGGCCCCAGCAGCCTTACCAAGGGTTCTGGAAGCCTTTGAGAGCTGCAGCCATGGTGCTCCTGCAGCAGAGAGCCTAGGCAGCAACTGGAGCTTGGCTCCAGCTGTCCAGGCTACATTTATGGAGATACCACTGTGTGAGCCACCCTGGTTTTTGTAGGCATGGATTTTTTTTTACCCCAGGATCTCCTAGGTTGAATCCCACCCCCTGCAAAGTAGCAGCGTGGGGAATGCCTGCATATGTAGCATGTGGTGCTGCATATAACATGTCCACACTCATCTGGACACGCACTTAGTGTGAAACCAATTTATATTTTCAAGGTTTTCCTCTGTGCCCATGACGGATGGAAACTTGCTTTAAAAATGAAAATAAAGATTAAATTATAACATATTTTTACTTAATGATATGATTCAGTGAACTTGGAATTCAACAAAAACACCAAATAGTGAAGTACTTGTAATAAAATTTCAGGAATTGACATATCTAAATAGAGTGATTCTACTCAGCACTCATGAGGCCTCATTTGGACTACTGGATCCAGTTTTGGGTCCTACACTTCAAGAAAGATGTGGACAATTTGGACAAAGTCCAGCACAAGGCAACAAAAATGACCAGGGGCCTGGGAGACGAGACACAAGAGGAAAGGCTGAAAAACTGAGGGTTATTTAGCCTGGAAAAGAAAAGACTGAGGGGGGATTTTCATAGATTCATAGATTGTAAGGCCAGAAGGGACCTCAGAAGATCATTAGGTTGAGCCCCCTGCATCAAACAGGAAAGATAACTGGGGGTCAGGTGACCCCAGCAAGGTGGCTGTCTAGTCTTCTCTTTAAGATTTCCAGGGAAGGTGATTGCACCACCTCTGGAGGGAGCTTATTCCACAGTCTGGACACCCTGATTGTGAAGAAGTTTTTCCTAATGTTGAGCCCAACTTGATCTTCTAGGAGTTTGTGGCCATTACTCCTGGTTTTCCCCTCAGGTGCCCTGGTGAACAGTTGTTCACCAAGCCGTTGATGTACTCCTCTAGTGTAGTGGTAAGCTGCTACCAGGTCCCCTCTTAGCCTTCTTTTCCTCAGGCTGAAGAGTCCCAGGTTCCTCAGCCTTTCCTCATATGGCTTACCATGCAAGACTCTGATCATACAAGTGGCTCTTCTTTGGACTCTCTCAAGCTTGTCCACATCCTTGTTAAAGTGTGGTGCCTAGAGCTGGTTGTAGTACTCCAGCTGCGGTTTCACCTGTGCTGAGTAGAGCAGAAGAATCACCTCCTTGGTTTTGCTGGAGATGCCTCGATTGATGCATGCCAGAATATTATTTGCCATACTGACTACAGCATTGCACTGCCTGCTTATATTCATACTGTGGTCTATTATTACCCCCAGGTCCCTTTCATTTGTGGTGCTAGTCAGTTTGGTGCTGCCAAGCCTGTAGGTGTGTTGAGGGTTGCCCATCCCAAGGTGGAGCACTTTACATTTCTCAATGTTGAACTTCGTCAGGTTCCTATCCGCCCAACTTGCCAGCCTGTCTAGGTCTACCTGTAAACATAGTCTATCTCCAAGCATGACCACACTTCCCCATAACTTGGTGTCATCTGCGAATTTGGCCAGTGAGCTCTTCACCCCCACATCCAAATAGTTAATAAAGACGTTGAAAAGTACTAGACCGAGCATTGATCCCTGCGGGACACCACTGCACACTTCACGTCAGGATGACACAGATCAGTTCACTATGCCTCTCTGGGTCCTACCCTGAAGCCAGTTTCTCACCCATCTGACTGTTTCAGAGGTAAGCCCACAATCCTCCCATTTTCTTGTAAGGACAACATTGGATATTAGATCAAAGGCCTTTTGGAAGTCAAGGTATACAATGTCAACCTGCTCTCTCGTGTCCAGGTGGCAAGTTACCTGGTCATAGAAGGAGATGAGGTTGGTAAGGCAAGACCTGCCCACTACGAAGCCATGCTGGCCATCTTTCAGAATCATACCTTCTGCAAGCTTATTGCAGATAGACTCCTTGATGTACTTTTCTAGGATTTTCCCTAGGATAGAAGTTAGGCTGATTGGCCTATAGTTAAACCTCCCTCCTGCCCTTCTTGTGGCTGGGCCCAACAATGGTCCTCTTCCAGTCCTCAGGGACTTCTCCAGAGCACGAGTTCTGGAAGACGTCTGTGAGGAGTTCTGGAATGACTTCAGTCAGCTACTTCAGCACTCTCAGATAAAGATCATCCAGTCCTACTGGATTTGTATATGTCTAATTGTATTAACTGGTCA
Source organism: Gavialis gangeticus (assembly GCF_001723915.1). Taxonomy (NCBI): domain Eukaryota; kingdom Metazoa; phylum Chordata; order Crocodylia; family Gavialidae; genus Gavialis; species Gavialis gangeticus. The sequence goes on along the minus strand of NW_017729032.1, from coordinate 54,213,369 downwards.
TACACCAATTCTATGGCAATAGTAGGAAGGCGGTTATTCCTACCGTGCTCATCCTCTACTCTACCTGGCGAGGTTTTCCCTTTGGTTTGGTGAAATATCAAGGCAAAATAGTCATTCAGGAGTTCAGCTTTCTCCTGGGTGCCAGTAACCAGCTCTCCTGAGTTGTTGAGCAATGGCCCCACACTCCCATTTGTTTTCCTCCTGTTCCCTATGTACCTAAAGAAGGACTTCTTGTTGTCCTTGATTCCCATTGCTACTCTAAGTTTGGTCACCGCTTTAGCCTTTCTTATCTGTGCCCTGCAAATGCGGGCTGTCATAGAATAGTTCTCATTGGGGCCCGCCTTGAGCTTCCATTGTTTATAGGCCTCTTTCTTCTTTCTTAAGAGAATCGTTATTTCCCTGTATAGCCAAGAGGGCTTCCCAGCCCTTCTGTTATCTTTTCTCTGCATGGAAATGGATTTCCTTTGTGCTTCAAGGATTGTGTCCTTAAGAAACAACTGCTCTTCATGCACACCTTTTGCCTTTGGTCCCTGGTTCCACAGCATTTGCCTTGCTAGTGACCTAAGCTTGTTGAAATTTGCATTTTTGAAGTTCAAGACTTCAATCCTGTTATCCGATTTGTCTGCCTTATGTCGGACAGTGAACATGATGGTGTCATGGTTGCTGTCACCCAGACTTCCCTCTATATTTTAGTTTGTCAACAGGTTGTCTCCTTTGGTCAGGACCAAGTCTAGCAGAGCATCACCTCTGGTTGGCCCATGCACCTCCTGAGTCAGGAAGAGCTACTTGACACAGGTCAGGAAGGATCGCAACTGTTTTAACTTGGCTGAGTGTTCCTCCCGGGAAATGTCTGGATAATTAAAACTGCCCATGACAACCATGTCACGTGCACGTGCAGCCTCAGTCAATTCTTGGGTGAACTCTAGATCAAGTTCTTTCCCCTGGTTTGGTGGTCTGTAGTATACACTTGCAGTTAGGTCTCTCTTGCCATGCCCCTCCCTCCCCCCCACAACTTGACCCAGAGGGTTTCAAGCTGTCCATTTTTGGAGCCGATGTTGGCCTCCAAGGAGGTGTACTGCTCTTTCACAGAGAGCAACGCCTTCACCTTTCTTCCTCACCCAGGTTCCTTCTATTCAGGGTGTAGCCCTCTATAACTACACTCCAGTCATGTGAGGAGTCCCACCAGATCTCCGTAATCCCTACTAGATCACACTGGAGAGTAGAAGGGTTAGCTCCTCCTGCTTGTTCCCCATGCTCCTGGCATTAGTATGTAGGCACCTGAGTCCTTCTACTGAGGCCCTCATATTCCCATCCTGCTGATGGAGAACTATTCCCTCAGCTCTCCCAGTGATAAAAGTCTTCAAATACCACAACAATGATTATGAAGAGGATGGAGATGGTTTTTAATCTGGGTCTGTAGAAACAGGACAAGGTGCAACAGACTTGACATGGAGCAGGGGAAATTTAGGCTAAAGATTAGGAAAAAAATCCTGACTATAAGGCTGGCAAGTCCTTGGAACAGGCTACCTAGAGAAGTCATGGAATCTCCATCTTCAGAAACTTTTAAAAGCATGTTAGACAGATACTTGGCTGGGATAGTTTAGTTGCGGATGATCCTGCCTTGAACAGGGGGCTGGACTAGATGACCTTTCTGTGGTCCCTTCAAGCACCACTTTCCTATGATCCTATATCAGGATTACATAATAATCAAACCAGCCATACTGGAAGCACACTTAACAAATTATAGCGATCCCCCTACTCTGATGATAGGGCATTTGGGTAGGATTTTTAAACTATCCAAAAATCCTGCATAACAGTGGCCTAATTCTTCTTTCATTGAAGTCAATGAGAGTTTACTATTGATGGTTCAAAAAACTGCTCCACTTTACCATATCCATAATGCTGGATTTTGAGTGGATGACAGAGAAGGCAACAAATTGGTTTGCGTGGTGGGAGAGGCAAAATTAAGGCGGTGATTACTTCCTTTCCCTTTCTGCAAGCACCCAGACTTTGTGTTGGCTGCAGGAGGGAGAATGGGACCACCTAATTGGCTTGTGCATGCCTCTACAGGCATGCCTCTACAAAGCCTCTATTAGGCTTTTCCAAAATTTCTTGTTCTCTCTTACCTGCCCCATTCCCTCCTTCCCCTTATTTGCATCCTGGGATCTTTGGAAGGTAGCAAGTCTAATAGATTTGGCCTCTGACTGATATTCAGTTTAAGGCACAATGGGATCTAAGTTGCAATCCCAAGAATTGCACCTTTTGCAGATGCATGGCAGGATGCATGATTTCCAGATCAGAGATCCCTACTGTGCCCTACTTGCCAGTGCAAGGGGAGCCTGATTCCCAGGTTCCTCCAGCACCCACAAGTTGAAATCCACGTGCTGGCAATTGGTAGACTGGCAGCTGGGGTGGGAACAGAACCAGGATCTGAAACCAGCCCTGGTCAGGTGTCCACCCCCAGCTGATAATCAGCTGACTATCAAAAGTTTTTTTTACAGGTCTCAGCTCAGGGGACTTCAGGACTAGGCTGCTGCAGCCTGATCCCAGAGTCTCCATGTGCCAGGACCTTTAAAATGCTGTGTGCTGTCCAGCTCAGTGGTACATGTAGTTTGAAAGGCCCCAGTGCACAGGGACCCCATGATCAGGCTGCTGGAGCAGCTGTGTCCTAGACCCTGGAGTTGACTCATGTTGGATCTTGACACTCAGTTGAGTATTAGGTTCTACAGGCCAGCCCCAACCAGTCACACATTTAAATTAAAGCATGGTACAACTCAATCACAAAGTTGTTATACATTACATGTGTAACAACATTGTGGCTTGTTTGCTGTATGGCTGGGTTACTACTTAAGGAACGATTAAACTGTTAATCATGTTTTAAATGTAACATACCTCAGGGGCCTTTGAGATCAGGAAGGAATTTCTCCCACAGGGCAAACTGACACGAAACCTTGTCAATCTTCTCTTTTCTGGCAGCATCAGGGATGTACAGTCAAGAGCAACAGAATTTCTAATATTCTATCAGAAAAACTGTTAGCTCATTACATGCTGTGGCTACTGTCTAGTCCAGGTAAAAGCTAATAGAATCAGCTCCCAGAGATAAATGAGAACAAGTATACCTTGTGGCTCATAAAAAGGTGAGAGAGTTGAATATTCTGGGGGCTGCTACAGCACACCCCCTACCACCCTGATGTGCTGTAATCCTATATACAAGAGGATAAATATATCAGAATAAGCTGAGAAATGTCTACCCCAAGTTATTGATTTTGTTTGGTTAAATACTGCAAGCTCTTAAACCAATCAAATATTGGATATAAGGGAGTAAGGCTGTAGACCAGGGGCAGGCAATTATTTCAGGTGGAGGGCCGCTTACAAAATTTTGGCAAGATGTCAAGGGCCACATGGGTAGCCCCGCCTCTTGACAGGTGCCCTACCTCTGACCTTTGTCACCAGAAGTCCCTCCCCTTACCCCTGGAAGTACTCCTTTCAGCAAGGGGTTTTGCCATCCCAGAACCAGAAAAATACCAAATTATATTAAAAAAAATGAACATCTAAAACATTCATTTGATTAAAAATATATATTTTTGTCCTGGTTTGCATGCGTTTGAGTAATGTACACAGAGGCGATTGTATATAATAGCTTAAAATGAAGTCATACTCTTGTATATTGTGTGGGGGTGGCTATAGGTTTGTTTGGGGGATGTGAGTATGTGGGGTGTGGGTGTGTCTTGTGGGGGATAGGTGTGGGGGTGTGGGGTGAGGGAGCATGTGGGTATGTGTGGATAAGTGGGGAGTGGATGGGCACAGAGTTTGTGTGGGGATGGGGGTGAAGGTGGCTGGGCTGTATGAGGGGGTGTGGGTATGGGGGGTCTGCGTGTATGTCAGTGTGAGGAGTGCTGTAGGTGCATGTGTATGGTGGTGTGTGGGACTCACCATATGAACACACGCACAAACACACAGACCCTCCCTACACACACACACACACAGGCCCTCCTTACACCCCCCCCCCGGGTACTAGTGCATCCCCGTGCTGGAGCAGGAAGGCTGGGAAATGGCTGGGAGTAGGGTGGGGCTGGGCTGTGGTATCCTGTTGTGGACTCCACCTGGGTCCTACTGCCCCTGACTCCTGCCATCTTTGACAGGCAGCCAAAATATAGAGCAGAAAAATATATTCTAAATTTTTTTTGGGGGGGTGGGGGTGGGGGGAACGGGCTGGACAGAATGGCTTGGTGGGCCGCATCCAGCCTTCAAGTTAGATTTTGCCCACCCATACCATAGACAGTGCCTGTCTTCAGGCTTAAATTAATAATGTGGCTTATATCTATTCCCTATGCCTGTCATTCTTATGTCTGAGTGTCCATTGCAATTCCATTCTTTGGTATTTGCTCTTGGAAAGATTTTGGGCAAAATTCCTAATCTGAAAGACAACTGAAAGACTGATGCTTTCTCCATTTTATTCTTGGAGAAAAACCGTTCTATTTCCTAAGCCATTCTTCACTGAAAGAATAATGATAGACTACTACAGCACAGGTGCCTTGAATCTATATTGTTTACAGATGTGACTGGACTGTAGACAATATAGCAAAACACGAGCTTGTTCAACAGTCTTTAGTTAAAGTGCACCCACCGCCATTTTAAAGCATGGGGATACTGAATGCACAAGATACGAAGGCTAGCAGAGCATGCTAATTAGCACTCTCTAGTAGACTCCGTTAAGTGTACTACGACATGCTGTAATTACAGCATGTCAGAGCAGGTGCCCCACATGTCTACAGGCACCCTAGTTGTCTGCATGTTGGTTAAAGTGCATAGAATCCTTTTTCTGCAGTGGAGTGACTATCTGTATTCGGTATAAAACTGAACTGCCTATGTAGTTTGCCCTTGTCAGTGATGGGCAGCCAGCCAAAATCTATGTTATCAAATGTAATGGTGTCTAGCATCTAACCTTGGTTCAGAGATATTCTATTTAGACTTGCTCAAAGATGCTTAGAAGGCCCCACAGATATCTGGGACAAGTATGACCATTATTTGAAAAAAAAGTCCTGGCCAGTATGAGCGCGTCCACACATGCAAGCTTATACACTCACAGCAGTTCAAATAGGAGCAGCACAAATTTGTGCTGAAGATTTTTGCCTCAGCACATGTGCCTGGACATGCACTCTGGTGTGGGGCAAGTTGTGTCACTTGGGGCAAAATGACCCTGCCTGGCTTCTCCCAGATAGTCAGGGGGAGCTAGAGCCTGAGGAGCAGCAGTAGCCACTGGGTGCTTAGGGTCTGCTGTGGCCAGAGCCCTCCATGGCACCTCAGACAGGACACCACCTGTGCCACTTATCATGGGTCCGGCCCGGCTTGGCTCACCATGGGGCCATGGGACTTCAGGTAGTCCTGGACTGCTCAGGCTGTCACCTGGGACCCATCCCTGCTCACAGAGACTGCACGTGGCAATGGGCCAGGCCTTGTCTCCAAAGGCCCCATGTGCCATCAGGCCCTGAGCACCCGATGACCACTGCTGCTGTGTGCGGGGGACTGTGGCCCCTGTGGAGGGGAGCTGTGGGCCCTGCAGGGGACCTATGCTCCCTGACCAGGCCCTCCACCCCTACAACCATAGTCCCCCCC
>NW_017729032.1:54192271-54207649 GCF_001723915.1 Gavialis gangeticus | reverse complement strand
CCCCCACACATCCACAAACCCCCCACCCCCAGTCCCTACCTAGCAGGGACAGCACATGGGTCAAGCCACCTTACACTGATCCTTCTTGCCTCCCCCCAAGTCTCTAGAGATCTGAGCCCTGGTTTGCCTCAGGGCATGGTGGGGAACTGTGCCTTGGACTGCTTTTCTCCAGAGTGTTTTTATTTGATACCTGGAAATCCAGATATCACATTTTGAGCCCAAACTGCAAATATGCAGTGCAGGGAACATTTTTTCATTCTCAGTGTGGCTCTTGCAGCATGTCAAACTGGTTTGAGATGTCACAAGAGGCATGTGCACACTTATCTGAACACGCCCCTATGAGGCTATCCCAATGACCAATGCTTCATTCCCTGCAATATATGGGGGATTAGAGGAACTGGATGGAAAACTTGTATGATTCCTTGAGACCACTCAAGGAGAAAAATGTCTAGTAGAGAGCCCAGAATCTGGCTTCCTCTGGAACTGAAAATGCAGACACTACAGGAAATACATCTATAATAGGGTGTCGCTCTAATGGATTCTAGGATAGACTTCCATAGTGACCTTTCAGAAATGACAATATATGTTTGCTCAACAAATCTGTTTGGTCATTCCTAACCCCCGGAAGGTGTAAAGCTTTTGAAGATACCCCCTATTAGTGGTACAGTAACATCTGTTATTTGGTATCCCCAAGGTAAGGGGTTTGCCAGTTATGTAAAAATTCTGGTTAACTGAAATAACCCAGCAGGGGCTTTCAGATAATGTGGAGAAGTGGGGGGAGGAGGGAATGTGGGGGCCTCACATGGAGCAGGGGGCATGGCAGCAGCTGCCACACTTGAAGCAGCAACAGTGCAGGATAGAGGGTGGTGGTGGTGGCCGCCGTGTGCAAGCTTTTGCCCCTCCTCCCCTCATCCAGCTGGTCAGCCAGAAATTCCAGTTAGTAGAGTGTGCCGGTTAATAAAATCCAGGAAAACAGGAAAACTGTACTAACCACAACTTGATGGTTCCCTGGCAAAGAAGAGATGATCAGATGTCTCCTTGCTTGCTTATACAGTGCAAGACAGATACTTTGTCTGCCAGGATATGCATTGTGGAGCTTCACAGAATGGGTAGAAATATTATGCAGGCCAGTCTCAAAGCTCTCCAGCTCCAGTACCTTCATGTGTAAATTTATGATGTCTTATACTAAGTGAGTTTCAAGTGGGCTTCCTAGACTGTCCCTGTTGTGTCTGCAATTAGGGTTACAGCTGAGTAGGGGATAAAGAATAGCACCTTTTCCTTATGTTTGTAGGATCTACTCATCAATCAAACTCTTGTGGGATTCATGGGATTGCAATCCTTCTACTCATGTGGTATTTAGAAGTGGAACATATGATTCTCAGTCACAACTGCAAGGGCTTCAAGTGAAAGCAAGTGTGCAAGGTATATGCAAACTGACTTCTATACCACAAACAAAGCTGTGTACTTAAGAAGCATTGCTTAGACTGAGCTCACATAAATTAGTCCCAGAAAAGGGCATGCTTTTTTTTCCAGTCTTGAGGCTATTTACTCACATAGAGTGCATGATTCAGATGCCTAAAGATGGAGACAGCTGCCTAGTGGGATTTCCAAAAGAAGCTACCTGCCTGATTCCAATAGGCACCAAAAAGCACTTAATAATCTGGCCGCAAGTAAACAGAAAGCAGTGAGATTTACTAGTATTCATTGTTGTTGCTATTAGCTTTCTGTAATTTTTGTAAAGTCAAAGGGGCCAATCATATTCTCTGGGTACCTATGCTATAAATGAAAACAATATAAAGCATCACTAAATGATCGCTCATGAATTCCAGTCCCACGGGCCACAAGTCTATTTTTAACTTGCGAAATGACAGATAAAAGATAACTAAGGGAGTCTGAGAGAGAATGAGATCTAAATTCAAGGACTCCACTAGATATCAGTTCTTTCTGGTTAATGTCAAAGGGGCTCCATCATCCCTACTGATCTCATCTATAGTCTACCTTCACATGTTTTTCTTATGCCCGTTCACTTGTCTCATCTGCAAGATGTTTCCTTTTTTAGACCGCAAGTTTTCTGAGACAAGGGCAGCCATTTGTTTTTACTGTGTCTAACGCAATGAAGGTATTACCACTATGTGGGCTACTGTCAAGGGGTCCAACTGTTGGCTGCATAATTACTTTTTGACTGAAGAGATCAGACCCTGTCCTCCTGCCAGTCTGGAGCTGATACTAATGCTTAGGAACTTCATTATACTGATGGTTAGAGACACAATTACTTGCATTTCAGGCATCAAAGTTGATGCAACAGTAAAATAATTCAATTTGAGACTATCTTAAGATACGGACAAAGTATAGGCAGTTAAAAGGGGACAGAGACTTACTGCCTACTAGTACATTTCCATCTGCTTGTTCTTGACTTTGAGTAAGTGAAACCTGAAAAACTAACTCTCATTTCATTCAGGGCACAGGTAATGAGCTTTACGAAACATGCCATGCCTGTTGGAGTGAGGAGGCTTTTGAAAATCATGCTCTCTTGACTGGGTCTGATGTAGCTCTTGACTATATGACCGACTCTGTTAATGTGAAACAGAAGTGATACTCACTGCCAAGGAGGAGTAGGGTAGGCCATTCCCTGCTGTACCTTGGACACTTCTTAGCATTATTTTTCTTTTGTGATGGAATGGAAGGATGGTATGCACTGTCTTCACTAGAAATTAAGACAGTACAGCTCATGATACAGATCACTTTTGTAAATCCTTTAAGAGTGCAGTGCAGCTTTAGTCCTCCAGGGAGTGCAGAACATTACCTGTCTGGTTACTGAACAGCCCTGAGCCTTCAAAGCCAAGTCAGAACGTATATCTTACTTGGAAAATGTTATGACTTGTGGTACAGAGCATGTGCGTGGTCACTTACCACAGACCTAGCCATTGTGATAGAGGTATTCACTGATGTTATCTGAAAAGCTGCCTTGGCTACCAGTTGGTCTTCCTGAATTATGTCCTTAAGCTGCTCTCTGTTGTCATAAAGGAGCTTCACCTTGTTTTACATAATGTCATGTGTACCCAACAAGGCCTAGAAGCTACCCACATACAGTTGCAATGAAATTAAAACATACAGTTTGCTGCCAGTGGGGTCTATGTGCTTTTGATTGATTTTGACTTCTATGCAGCCAACACAACCAAAAAAAACAGGCCGGGGTAAGTGCCGAGGTCCTCAAAAGACTGTAGGGATTAGCTGGTGCCTCTTTTTGTCTCATTTTGCTGTTGATTTTATCATTGGTTCTTGATAGACCTTGGGCCAGAGCTTGGGACAGACTGAGGAGTTACATGTTAATAAGTGATTGTGGCTGGACAAGAAGGTAATAGCATGCTCAACAGCTAGCTAGTGAGATGTCTCCAGTATAACTAACTTCTTGATCTCTAGAATGCTGGAAGTTCTCCCAGGGAGCTCCTGGAATTCTTTAAATTTTCTCAGAACACTTCTAAAGATACAGTTTGATCCAACAGCTAAGAAATAAGGAACGTCTTGTGGTGAGACTCAGTGGTGGAGCCTGACTTCTGGATACTTACAACAGAGAGACAAAGAGGGCAAAGTTAATACAATATGCAACAGGATGACCTGGTCCACTAGTGGGTAAAGCTAGGGACTGGGGATTTCAGGGCTAGAGGTCAGAAGACACATGTCAGGAACCAAATACCAAACCAGGATCACGATCTGGGAATCAAAAGCCTAGTTATCAAATCTGAGGGACAGAACATGCTGCAAGGTCCAGGAACAGAGCCAAATTAGGATGAGGAGCCAAGAAACAGATCCACAGGGAAATCCAAAGCGAAAATCCAGGAACAAGCCAAAGGCAGGGTCAGGAACCAGGAAAGTTAGAGATGTTACCAAGAAAATTGCTGCTCAGGCACTGGAAACTGGTTTTGCAGCAAGGCTCAGGTGCTAAAATAGTTCTTTAAAAGCAGCCCCAGAACCGATCAGATGAAAGAGCTGGGGGTCCACTAGGCTTGATTAGCTTGTTAAGTGTGGCTGACTCGGTTACAAGGGCTGCAGGGCAGAAGCCTGACTGAGCCTTACACAGTTGATCTGGTTACTTGGGCTGCAGACAGGAATCTTACGCAGTGATGGCCTACCTGTGGCAAGGGCAACCTCCGTGTATGGCTCACAGCAGACTAGGAAAGGGGCAGGAAGCAGACTGGACAGCAAGCACAGGCCAGGAAACAGAAGAGAGCAGCATATAGCACAGGAAGCATGCAGAAAGCAGCAGAAGGCAAATCAGGCAGAGGGAAGGAATCAGAGTGGTACTTGTCAGGGAGGAAGGAGGACACTGCTGCCACTAATATAAATTAGTCCAGTGCCACGCTTGATGGGCCAGTCATGGCTCAGACTTGTTACAGAAGCCCATACACCTTCTAGTAGCACTAATCATAAACCTCAGGGGAGGCATGTGTACTCAGTGATGGGTATAAGACGCCGGTCACAATGAAGGGGAAGAAATCACCCTAAGATACCAGCAACATGCAAGGGGCTTTTAGCACTAGCGTTTGTATTAGGTACAAGTCAATATCCTGGCACCAATAGTCAACCTGATTCTAACCTCTTCTGAGGCCAGGACTGATGGCAAATGTTTTCAGTGAAGCTGGAACTGGTGATAGAGGAATCTGGTGCTAGAAGAATCTTGCCTGCCTGTGTCTTTAGACCAACACAGCTACAACCAAAAACAGAGGAATCTGTTAAATTTCAGACTCCTTCTTCTCCTCATCCTTAATGTACAGGACTCAATGGACTTCCCTTCCAAGGTATAGCAGCATATAACCTTGTGATGGGACATGGATCTCTCTAGAATTCCTCCTTCATACTAAAAGGAACCATCTCTTGGTGGCTGCCTGGCTTCAGCATTGGATGTGTTGATGCTGGCATCAGCACTGATACTGAGATTGGCTTCAGTGTTGGGGACATAGAAGTTGGATCCTTCCTCTTCCTGTGCTCATCCTACTCATTACCTATTTGCTTGACAGGTGTAAATGATACTGACTTGTCCACTATCAGGACTCTGGAGTTTATTTCCTCATTTCTTTTATTGATTGTTCCAGAAAGTGAAGTGTAGACTCATCTCTCAAGATGAACATGTTCTAACACAGAGAGAAAACAAAATATCAACTTGAAATATGCCATAGCCCTAGAGAGGAAATATCTGGTACTCATCCTTTGGGTAGGGAGGGGTGGGGGAATAAGTTCATTGCATGATAAGGATTGGCTTAATGTCCATAGATTTCAATTATGTTATAATAAGGAATCCTAAGGAGTGGCGTGTGTACAATTCAGTCCGGATGGGTCAGATCAGCTCAGGGCAGTCAAATGTAGGAGATCAGAAGTAATTCTGGAGATTCTGAGAAGTACTAGGGAAGTTCAAACTGAGCAAAGAACCAGTGGGCCAGATGCTTATTAGATTCTACCTTGCTGACAAGCATAGCAAGATGAACTGACGGCAGATATACTGCCATCCTTCTCTTGATGCCCTCATATGGAACCATGAAATGGCACAGGGTACATGCATGGCTCCAATGGACACTACAAAAAAAAAAAATACTCTGGTGTTATAGGCATGTGACTTAAGTGCACCTAGTGTGGGACACAAACTGGCACATACTTGAAGACACACAATGGCACATACTTGAAGATGAGTAACAGATATAATTGCTTTAGTTTGAAAGGTCATTTTCGTAATACCCTGACAGATTATTTACAAAACATTTTGTGCCAAATAATTTTCACAGGTATGCATTGTATATCCTTATTCAGTAATTTCACTACTTTCACTTTTAGGTATCCATAGGTTGGCTCAAAGCCAATGACTTTCCATATAGTTTAACATATATATTTTGACAAATGAATGCAAATATGAAATTCTAACTTTTAGGGAGCATCTTAATAGCTATGGACGGGACTTGTGAGGCTTATACCATCAATACCACACATTCCCTAGGGGAGACTGATTTAAGAGGCAGAAAGCCAATGTTCAGAGGTACAAGAACTAGAATATACTTAAATAATTTGCAGAGACAATATTATTTTACAACTTGATATTTAATTTTATTTTTCCCTGCAGAATTTGTTTTGCACATAGAAAATTTAAAGTTGTAGCTGGAAGCTACTATATTGAAAAATGTTACACAATGCCTATGGACAATACTTGGCAATCATAAACCATTTTTTTCTTCTTCAAACATTAACTCAAATTCATAGGAACCTTTTGAGAGAAAACTGACAGAGGTAATATAATTTGTCAAAGCTCAGAGGGAATAAGCAAAAAATTCAGGATTAAATTTAGGGGTTTTTGGGTCCTTATCTCATACTCCTAAACTAGGAAGGCACTTGCCAGATTATCATGTAAGTCATGACACCATAAATTAAAGTGGTCTCTATAGCCTCTATAGTATAACGCTACCATTATTAAATAAAAACATACCAAAATGTAATAAAACAGAATATTTAAGAGCAGGTTACTGTTCATCAAGTGACAGGAAGCTGTGTATTAAAGCTTCAAATCATAAAGTGAAAACAATTAGCAAAATTAAATGTTTTGTTTCATTATATTTCTAGTGAATACACACACACACACACACACACACACACCAGTGATACAATCCAAAATTAGTGAACACACACACACACACACACACACACACACACACACCAGTGATGCAATCCAAAATCATAACCATGTTTAAATGTTTTAATTCAGATAAAACAAGAGTCAGACACTCAGGTAGGAGGTTTTTAAATATCAACATTTTGAACATACAAAGGTGTAAAACTTAGATAAAAATTGTAACTCTGTTCCCTTGAATTTTTAAAGGCAAAGCCAAGTAGGGTTTACTTGAGTGAAACTATTGATTTATTAACTGAAACACTGAAAATCTAATCCACAAAGTCTTGAAAACTATCCTTAACCTTCTATTTTGTACTTTAATAATTTAAAATCCAATCATTATTGCATAGTGATTATATGCAATTTTACATCCCATTAACCCTGCTTTGTTTTAATTATAAAGATCCTTTGTTAGTTTCCTTTAAATGATCCAGTTTATAATTTCAGGCTGTCCTAGGGAGCACTTTAATTCAGCTGCACATTCATCAACTGTTTATGTCTTGTTAATTGTTGACAACTGCACAATTGCATTCTCTAGCTATGATTGATGAATTGCATTCACAGGTTTAGCTATTAAGTTGAATAAATATTTATAACAATTTCCACTTAAAGGATTGTTATTTTTATCCCCATAAGGATAAATTAAAAACTGATGTACTAACAGTGGAAGAGAGCAAGTGTTTTAGTAATGCATGCACACACATCCCTTTCACAAAAAAATATGTCAAGCAATATGTACCTACAGATAGTCTGATTTGGTAATCACTTCACTAGACCTAAGCAGAAAGTTACTGAATACTATATCATTTCTTTTTTGTTTTTGGAATTTGACTTCTGGTTGGGAATATACAGCTTCCTGATGTCTCACAGTAAATAATTATGATTTTTTTTAAAAGCAGACTTGAGATATGTTCACCACTGTTACTTTATCAGCAACAAGTGTGCAATAATCCGATCTATTTTTACAAGAGATTACTGTAGTAAACAAATATAATGAAACCAGTTCTTCAGCTAAAAGGGTAAGTTTTAAAAGCCATGAGAAAAAAGGCAAGATACTTGGACAGTACTTTTGAGCCCAGATTTATTATTAATTCAGGGGCAATCTTCATCATCATTATATTTATAGTGTGGTATTATACAATAGATGACCCCATCAGGATTAGTGTTCATTTTGGTAGGTGCCATACAAACAAATAGTCCCAGATCAAAAGAAATATCATTTGAATGGCCTAAGTTTCTCAAGTGGTAGATATTATTATAAACTCTACTGCTTTGAAGTAACTAAGCCAATCTATATCAACTGAAAATCTGGCCCCAGAGGCATACACTTATTTTCCAGACAGTCACAAAATCATAGGAAATTAGGGTTGGAAGGGACCTCAGGAGGCCGTCTAGTCCAACCCTCTGCTCAAGGGAGGACCATCCCCACCTATTTCATCCCAGCCAAAGCTCTGCCTAGCTAGGTCTTAAAAACCTCCAAGGACAGAGATTCCATAACTTCCCAGTCCTATTTCCTATTCTTAAAATAAGAATTCTTATTCTTAGAATAATAAACAGCCCTGTTTCCTATTCTCTTTTCTTATTTCATGGTTGTTCCCTAGTCATTTGTTGAAAAAGATGCAAGGATGAACTAGTGAAATTATAATTGGACAAAAATCTCCTTCTTCAATAAAAAGATCATTTGAATACACATGGGATGTTTCAGTGTGTTAACAGATACATAAAATGAAATACAAAATGAGAGTATAAAATAAACTGGCCAAAACACTTCAACAGGGATCTTATTATGAAGATTTGCTTTCAGCACCACATCTCATATCACACAAGATGTCTAGGTTTAAAATGATTCTACTTCCTGGCCAGGAGAAGCCACATGTCAGAGCTGATGCTTATATCTGCCTTATGAGAATCCACTATCAGTTAGCCCAGTGATATAGAATACTGAAAAACTATGGTGTAGTCTAAAAGATAAAAACAGTCACCAACAGAAACAATATTAAAATTGTTCTAGTGTTAATAAAAAGGAAACTTAACTGCTTGCAAAACTAGGTAGCTCAAATAAACATGATGTTCCATGTATTTTACCTTAGCATCAAGTACCCTAGATAAAATATCTCGTGAACTAAGAGTATAAAGTGCATCTGTACAACAAATACAGTGCTCTTAAGACAGATGGAGTGGCAGATGGGTTTACAGATTTGGCTTTCTAGATCCTCTGTATAAAACAGCCTTGCTACTCAGTATGATGGTGGGGTTCAAATCTCAAATAAAACCTTAAATCCACACACAGAGCTCAAGGTTTCTTTAGTCAATAAATACAAATGTAACATGTTATATATCACTACTTTAAATATTCTTTATGTAGAGTACATACTCAGTAAATCTCTTTTAATTAAAAAGGCCTTTTTTTCAAATCTTTCTGGAGCAGATGGTGAGAAAGTATTATCACCCAGTGGAATAAAATGCAAAATGACTACTTGTCCAAAAGCTGTAAAATTAATTACCTTCCTTCATTGATGAGCTCAATAAATGCAAGTCCTGCATTCTTCTGAATAGAATTTTGCCATTCCTAAAGGGATAAAATGTAACATGGTTAAAAAACAGAAAGGGATTTCAGAAGCATGCCTGAATTTGACCTTGATGAGTGTTTAAGGGTTATCTGAAAATGTTGTATTAATTTGTCTGTCCACCACATACTTTTGCTTTTAACATACAACTTTCTACTTCTGACAGATAACAGGAACAACTGGTCAGTGGAAAGGGAGCAGCCAATGCAATAATTAATTTAAAAATATAGCTCATTTAAAAATATGCAAATATCTAATCTCAGTCATAAAAAGAGATCAAGAAAACACCACAAAACCAGATTAAAAACACAAATAAAATCAATGGTAGATTAAGAGAGCCTGAGAAAAAAACATTCCCAAATGACTAAACTAGACCCAGGCTACAGTCAAAACTGCTCTGGGATTAGAACTTAAGTTCAAACAATGTTTTTCTCCCAATTCCATTTTTCTGAGGGGGAGGGGATGTGAGAGACTGACCTATAATTTTAAAACTGTAATAATTGTGTGATACCAAAATATATAACTCAAAATTAACATTAGCAGTACAAGAAAGCTTCTGATAGATTATTTTTCTGTATCGCAGAACAACCCTCTTTTTTCTTTGTCCTGCTGTCACAATAACTAACTGTTTTTTCCTGAACTTTTAAGCCTCCCAAAAGTTGCTAAATGTACATATTAGGTACAACATACAAGCAGCAGCATTGCAAGCTGGCTCATTCCATTTCAGTGCCACTGTCTCTTTAACTCACCCCCTCAAGAGGCAAGAAAGCAATTTTTTTAATTCAGTCCTCTCCACTAAGAACCATGACAATGACAGCTAATAACTAAAATTAAGGCTGGAGGTGGGGGGAGGAGGTGATTGTGATAAGGATCTATAAAATAGAAATGAAGACCACTAGAAGGCAAGGTAGATGTGCACCTTTACAGACTAACCAAATAAGATATATAGAGAGGGAACACAAGATTTCATGAACCCAAGTTCATTTAATCAGGTGCTGTGAAAGGACATGCACAAGGTAGAGTGTAAGAAGGACAGAGAAATTAGAATACAACATCTAAGGGAAGGGAAAGAGAGAGGGGACAGGGGGGCAGTGCTAGGGGAGAAAGGCAAACAAGTAGTAAACCAATAGGAACAAAGAGGGTCACAAAAACTAATCCAGGTAATGAGATAACAATCCACAGTCTCTTTTAAAGCCATGCTTAACACAGTTCAGTCTGTGGAGGTGATTTCTCATTCCACAGTTTCCTGTTCACTGTTTTTTAAATCTTTCTGCCTGAGAACAGCCAGGCTCAGGTCAGGTTGAAGCATTCTGCCATAGGTTTTTGTGTCTTTTTGCTGCTGATGTCAGATTCATTCTTATATGTAGAGATAATCATGTCCGTCTAATGTAGACAGCAGAAGGACACTGGATGACCTGGATGACACTGGTACAGTTACAGGTGAATGAACCTTGGATGTTGTACTCTGTTATTAGCTCCAGTGACAATGTGGTATGTACAGATGTAGGGACATGGCAGGCATTTGGGTAAACTGCAAGGCTTAGTGCCTTGGTGAGGATGGGAGTCTGTTAGTCTGTTGACTGAGAGACCCTGTTTGAGGTTGGCGTTGTCTGTAAGGTTTGTCCCCAAAGGTTCCTTTGAGAAAATCATCCTTTTCCAGAAAGGGTTGGAGGTCATTAATGATGCGTTTAAGGTGTTCAAGGTGGGGGCTGTATGTGACAACCAGAAGGATCCTGCTGTCTTTGTCCTGGGTTTAGTATTGCAGCAGGTTGGAGCAAGGTTCAAGTCTAGCTTTGTTGATCTGAGTGTCTACAGTTTGGGGATTGTTTTGTAACCGTAAGAATCCCTGATCTAAATTCTTAAGGTGCTCGTCCTGGGTGGTGAGGTCAGAGCAGATTCAGCTATAATTCAGAGCTTGGCTGTAGACAATTGTGGCAGTTGGTAGGTTTCTCATACAAAGTGCTGGCAATGTGGCCACAGCAAACCTTCACTGTAGTGTCTACGAAATCAGTCTGTTGTGTGGAATATTCCAGTGTTAGCTTGATGGAGATGTGGAAGTTGTTAAGATCCTAGTGAAATTTCTCTAGAGGTTTCTTCCCATGTGTCCATATTATGAAGACATTATTGCTGTACCTGAGGTGTATCAGAGGGATGAGAAGGCAGCTACAGAGGAAATAAACTTTACGGTCTGTCATAAATTGTTGGCAATCTGAGGGGGGAAGGGGGATATATGTGTGCGCATGGCAGTATTGTGCTCTCTATATATCTTATTTAGTTAGTCTATAAAGATGCATACATACCCTGCCTTCTGACTGACTTCAGACTAACACAGTGAATGAACTCTGCTCATGGATGACTACTGAATAGCAATTCACAGGTAACACACCTTGCCCTCTGTCCATCATGGGCTCAAAGGTAAAAGACCCAATGTTTCATTAGGTTACCAAAGCCCACCATATCCCTAGTAAAGTTTCAAGGCTTTATATAACAAATTAAAAACAGCTTTCTAGAAAATTACTACAGTTACAAATAACGTTTGTGGAGAATTTCATACATGCCAGATCCAATCAGTTGTCGGACTGGATCCAGACCACAGGCCAAATTTTGCCCATCCCTGGTCTATGCCCTATCAAAAGATAGCAATACAAGCTGCTATGATGTGAGTGTTACATCTGTTTAATTCTTTAGCAATACAAACATAGCTAAGCCACTCCATCTTTAACTCTGCTTCAGTTTGGGTCAAAGTTTGAGTGACTGAACTACTGTCTCATTTGAATCACTATGGAATCATGCAGATACAGTTAGATTGTAACACTTCTAGTGCACTCCTGACCAGCAGTTCCCCCTCCCTTCTTAGAGTGGCTAAAATATATAACTCATAACTTAATATCTGAAACTGTCCAATAGTTCTCCTCCACCCCTCACCATTTTAAATTCCTATTTTAAACCCCAAATTTTAAAAATCTGCCTAACTATTCAGGCAGAATTTCTACACACTTGACTTGTGCTAAACATATTTATGTAAATGATGAAGGCATAGTCAAGAACAATGTTAAAAAAAACCCTGTTCTTCTACTAAACTTAAAAACGTCTTTAGCTTTTTGAGGAAGGATGTTAGCATACCAATGCTTTGGACAGGATCTTGACATTTACCTGGAGGATAGAAGTTGTGTCAATGAAGTGCCTTTTGCTTACCCCATGGAAGTACACCAAGATTTATCTGTGCTCCTTCTAATAATCCATGTTACTGAGCAAAGCTTAGGCCATGTACAGGCATTATATTTCTACCAAGACAATCACTGCTTTCTCAGTAGAAACTAGGAGCATCCAAGTAGCCATTTGATTTCTCCCAGGAGAAATGTGCCTCTCTTGGAAGATCTCCCTTGCAGGAGATACTCCCTTTCCCCTTGTCTGATCCAAGAGGTAAGTGAATACAGCAATGAGTTCCCATACTTTCCCAGGCCACAGTATGCCTGGGCAGGGGAACGGGTGGCTCACTGCTCCAGACCCCTCCTGGACCAATTTCTCAGATGTTTCTGCTGCCAAAAACAAATGCTTGTTCAAGATCTTACCGTCTCACCTTTACCAACCTTACAAATAAGATAACAGTGCATAAAGTCACCCCTTACATAACTGGAACAGAACACAGGCCTCTTACTATGGCAAAACTTATCAATTTAGTCAAATTATTTCAGAAAGTTTGGGCGAATGTTATATGCCTATCTGCTTGTAACTACTACAGTACGGCATATAGAGTATGTTTCATAGTTTCATAGCTTCTAGGGTTGGAAGGGACCTTAGCAGATCATCTAGTCTGACCCCCTGCCATGGCAGGAAAGAGTACTGAGGTCAAACAACCCCAGCAAGGTGTTCATCTAACCTCCTCTTAAAAACCCCCAGGGTAGGAGCCTGCCCCCAGGATAGGAGCTCTCTTGGAAGTTGGTTCCAGACCCTAGCCACCCTGACCATGAAATAGCGCCTCCTGATATCTAGCTTAAACCTACCCTCTGCCAGCTTGTGACCGTTATTCCTGGTCACTCCTGGCAGTGTTCGGGGGAACAGTGCCTCCCCCCAATGCCTGCTGATCCCCCCTGACTAGTTTATAACAGGCCACAAGATCCCCCCTCAGCCTTCTCTTTTGGAGGTTGAACAGGTTTCCAGTAGGGCTGTGAGAAATTTCACAAGGTGTTTTGTTTCAGAGCTGTTTTGATATGTTTCAAGCTCAAAACAGCAAAATCAAAATGAAACAAAAGCCTTCGAAAGAGCTTTGAAACGAAACAAGGGCACTCAAAACATTTCGAAAGTTTCAAAACATTTCAAGTTTCGAAGCCAGGCTTGGCTTTAGTACCAGTCCCAGCTGGCGGCAGCAACCTCCTGTCATCCGGCATAGATCCAGGGGCTGTGCCCCCGGGGAGGATTCTGGCACAGCCCCGAGCCCTCCCGGGGGGTGTGGGTCCACGGATCTGCATGCCAGATGACAGTATGCGCTTGGTGCTGACTGGGGCCAGCGACTGTAACAATCTTCCCGGTGCTGGGTGCAGACTCCTGTAATCCGGCAAGCAGATTGGGGCCCCCCCACACCCCCGGGAGGAGTCCGGCAGAGCCTGACAGCCCTCCTGGGGGTGCAGGCCCCCAATCTGCCTGATGGATCATAGGAAGCTGCTGGTGCTGGCTGGGACTGGCACTGGGCACAGCCCACACCCAGCACTGGAGAGATTGGTGCTGCTGCTGGCCCCAGCCAGCAGCAGCAGCATCCTGTCATACAGCAGGCAGATGGGGGGCCTGCCTGCACCCCCAGGAGGGCTGCAGGGGCTGTGCTGGACTCCTCCTGGGGGTGCGGGCCCCTGATCTGCCTGCCAGATCACAGGAGGCTGCTCCTGCTGCATTGGACTGGTGGCAGCACCAATCTTCCCAGTGCTGGGTGCGGGCTGTGCCCAGCGCCAGTCCCAGGCAGCAGCAGCAACCTCCTGTCATCCGGCAGGCAGATCGGGGGTCACACCCCTGGAAGGGGTACAGCACAGCCCTCTGCCTGCCAGATGACAGGAAGCTGCTGATGCCAGCAAGTGACAGTTTTGCTTGTCGGCACCTTGAGGTGCAGTTTCCCATAAACCTCTGTACCTATCTCCTTGAAACCCAGCACGCTTTGTGCCCACAGAAGGAGCTACCATCCCTGTACGTTTCAGCCAAATCAGGCTACAAATGACAAAGTTATAGGCAGTTTCATGCTTCCCCATTATAGCCGATGAATGAAACATCAAAACACCGTTGAAACAGCGAATGTTTTGATGAAATGAAATGGAACAGTTCTTTCAAAATGAAACAAAACTTGAAATGAAACACTGTTCCATTGAAATGTCAAAACAGAAGTTGAAGAACAGTGCTGTTTTCCATAGCCCTAGTTTCCAGTCCTTATGAAGAACACAAGGCATACACTGCACCCACAACATTTTGGTTGCTGCTTTCAGTAGTGCAGGATTTCCTTGTCCTACACTGCTGGGGTAGATGCTAAATTGGGAAGAGCACCCCTTAGCCCTGTATTGGGTCAGCATTAACTCAAAGGTGAGAGGATCCTAAACTAAGTCAATCACTCTGCTTTTTGAACAACAAAATCCCAGCACTGCACAAAAGCATTATTGTCTTCAGCGACTAAATGAAAAATGAAGCATTTCCAGTGGGTCACCCATACCACTTCAATATTACAGCTGTACAGTTACCTGTTTTCTAGCCTATTTACTAATTTTTAAAAGCCCAAAGAAGGTGCTTGCCAAAACGCCTATTACTCAAATGCAATTTCTTACAGCAGGAAGATATGTCTTTTCAGCAAGCCATGGTGATTATGAGATGTATTTTGTGGGCACACTATATCTGCTTCTTTCTTTGGGGCATCGCTAACAGGTCCAGGGAGGTCTTGCTCCCCCTCTATGCGGCGCTGGTCAGGCTGCAGCTGGAGTACTGTGTCCAGTTCTGGGCGCCACAATTCAAGAAGGATGTGGAGAACCTGGAGAGGGTCCAGAGGAGGGCCACTCATATGGTTGAGGGCCTCCATGGCCAGCCCTATGAGGAGAGGCTGAGGGGCCTGAATCTCTTCAGTCTCCACAAGAAGAGACTGAGGGAGGATCTTGTGGCTGCCTACAACTTTATCAGGGGCCACCAGCAGGGACT
>NW_017729032.1:54185861-54191989 GCF_001723915.1 Gavialis gangeticus | reverse complement strand
AGCAGGGACTCAGGGAAAGTCTGTTCACCAGGGCCACCCTTGGAGTCACCAGGAACGATGGCCACAAGCTGAGGGAGGATAGGTTTAGGTTAGATATTAGGAAGAACTACTTCACTGTAAGGGTGGCCAGAGCCTGGAATAGGCTTCTCAGAGAGGTGGTGCTCTCACCTTCCCTGGAGACCTTCAAGAGGAGACTGGATAGGCACCTGGCTGGGGTCTTATGACCCCTGTCACCCCCAGTGCTCCTTCGTGCCCATGGCAGGGGGTCGGACTAGATGATTTGTCTAGGTCCCTTCCGACTTATTGATTCTATGATTCTAGGACAAGTACACCCAGAATGTGCCTCAGGAGATAGCCATGCCCACACACTGGCCTGGAGACAGCCCTCTGTATGGCTGTGCCACTAAACAACAGACTTGGGAGAGCTGTTCCAGGGATGAAGACTAATCACTTTGTACTCCCATCCCTAGGGCTTGTCATGCATCTTGCCTTGTCATGTATCCTAGCTGTTCCCCACTGTTTTCTTGAAATCTGTGCAGAAGTGTTGGACAAAATGACCCTTCAGGGCCTTTCCAAGCCCATGATTTTAGAATTCTATAAATACTGTAAAGAAAACAGCCTTACTTAAAAAGCCAGAATTTGTGTATGAACTCTAAATTCCACCTTCTGTGTATATGCCTTACAATACCATATTTACACTACACAATCCCATTTTATTTGTTGTATCATTCAGCACATGGAAAGAACAATGTATAGGGCAGAAGTTTCATTAAGAGAAAAAGGTATTTTCAGATAGGTAATGCATGGGCTGGGACTGACAACTGACTTTTCTCTCAACTCTTGTATATACTTTTTGTAATCTTAATTTCTTTTAATGCACTTTCTTGTATATAATTATTAGCATACTTTAGAATATGTCAAGAAGGAAAAATATGCCTAGGGCCTGCAGCTCCTGAAGAAATACAGATACATCAGAATGTCTTTAATTTAAGAAAATGGTTCTAGTCCTTGGGGTTACAAAAAGTTTAAAAGCCCAAGCCAGTCTATGCCAATACTGTAGTGCACACATACTTGCATTAGTTTTATGTTAGCTAGCTTAAGTACGGTAGAACTTGGGTACTTCACAGGGCTAGGTTTCTTACTCCACAAGTGAAGATGATAGTTTGTAAAATAACCAAAAGCACACAGATTTGCAGCAAATAGCTGGGCAGGGGCTCTAGTTAGGTGCAGCTTTCATTTCATAGGACCTTCCTTTTCCAAGCAGCTGTGCAGGACCACTGTTGAGATACAGCTAAGTGGGGAAGAAGTGCACTTAGAAGTAAAACTGTAGGAAACAGTTTCATGACTTGTCCTAAATTTTGGAACCTGCTACAAATTAAATGGGTTGAAAACCACCTGGATATAACTGATCCAGGTTCTACTGTCTGGCCTACATCTGGTAGCACAGAGCTCAGTGTGGACTAACCACACAAATATTTACCTTAGTGCTTAAATGGTTCTGCAGGCCTACATTTCCTGAGCCTGCAAACAAAAATTCAGAGACATGAATAACCCTCCTTCTTCAATCTGAGATAGTAACTGTGTGTAGTTGTGGTAGATGTCAATGGAATCCTAACAAGAGTTATCTTTATGTAAAAGGAGATAAACACAGGCAGTAGGCCACCATTCTCCCTTTGCTTGGTGAGTTAAGCACAAAGGGGTCCCACTTCTCCTGCACCTGCAATGGAAAGCCATGTGCTTCTCTAGGAGAAGGGATCTTCCCTGTGAATCCCAAGGAACAAGACATACTCTCTGGTTGCATCTCTTGCTTGATGACAGATGATGGGTATGACACTCAGGGAGGGGGGCAGTGAGGTGCCAGATTACCTAAGGTGTAATATTAAAGAACTACAAAGCTTTAGATCCTTTTGCTAGGAAAATATTATCAAGAGGAGCTTAATTATCATTCATAGGTCACATATTATAAACAATAAAAAAATACCAAATACAAAAAATATTTTCCTAAATGTCCATAGTTTTTTCTGTAAATACCCAAAGAGGCCACTGTCCAGTCCTGATATAATCTAAGTACTTAGGACTACCCACTTCCAGTCCCTTGGAGAAGGGATATGAAACCTTTTCCAACTGTGGGCAGTTCAGAGGGTGAGCAGGTACTAGAACTCCACTGCCACTGCCACTTTTTCCAAAGTGATGTAGGGAGAGTGCCCTCAGCTGCTGCTTGTGTCACTTCCAGGGGGGCGTTTCTCAAGTCCGCTGCTGCTTTATCTGGTCTCTGAGAGAGTCCACTGAAACTAGCCCAGGTGCAGCTTGTACAGTGTGAGGGAGCCCAGGTTTCTTCCCACTCAGAGCCCAGCCTTTCAATCTCTCACTTTCTCTAGAACTCCGTGGCCCTGACTCAAGGAGCAAGCAACCAGTTCTGCTCCTAAGAGAAGGGCTTCATCTTCTGTTGGGGGGCAGGGAGGACTGAGCACAACCCAGAGTTCCTAGCAGCACAGCAGACAGTCTTGTTTGTTTGTCCGTTCCTTATACTTTTTGCTATGATCTTTGGAATACTATGGAAAAATGCATATTAAAATCTTTTAATAATAGTAAAAAGTAAATACTAGTGTTCAATACTAAAATTCAACATAGGAAGTATTCTGACAAATTAATTTAGAGACCCTTAAAGGTCTCAGAAGTTTATATTATGAAGCATGTTCTTGTTCATTCTCCAGGACTAAAACTAAAACAGCTTTGTATCTTGAGTTCTAGCAATTGCTCACTCAATTCTCATTCTGCTGAGAGCTGAAATCTCAATTAATTTTAGCTTTACTGTAGTTCTTTTTTGCTGTCCCAACTTCATCAGTCTGCATATTTTATTTCTTTCTTCATTCTTTTGCCACTGATTCTTTCATTCTGAGATTTTAATAACCCAGTTAAGTTCCTTAATTCCTTCATTACTGTATTTTAAGAGTAACTTATTGGCATAGATACAATTTAACTATGCAAGTTATTTTGTTTATGTTTTTGAATATGATTGAAAATGAAGTCTGTAAGATCATCACCACCTTTTCTGGGAGCATAGTTAATCTAATTTTATACAACTCTCTTTCTAATCCTCATGAATTCTGTGTGGTTTGCCCTTTGTTTCAATTTCATACTGCAAATGCTTGTTAAATGACTAATTACATCATATCTTCAAAATCATGCTCTGAACCACTCCAGTGGAAATTTCAAAGCAAAACTCAGAGGAAATTTCATTAAGGAAAGTGTTACAAAGCCTTCCATCCATGGGGTAAGAAGGGGGAATGAAAAAATGGTTTTAAGACAGAGCTTGATAAATATATTAATTGGATTATATGACACAGTTGCTTTCAATAGCAGGGGACTGGATTGGACCCTGAAGGTTCCTTTCAGCCTTATGTCTGTAGTGAATGGTGCTAGAAAAGGAATAAAATCTAAGGAAACTTCCCATTATTAATCTGAATGAAGAGAGGAATCAGAAGATTCCAGCTCTTTCACCATTATTTTTAACATCCTCCCCATACACACTCATTTCCTATGGCTAGCAGAAGTAAGAGAAAAATATATCCCTCAGCTATGTTTTTCCAGGTTCTGCAGCTAGCTATTGATGAGTGACAGAATAAAAAGAGAAACTGAGTTGCTATTGGTTAGTTCTTTGGTTATATTTTGGGCTACTTTCTATTAAATGCTCCTCACTTTGTACATGCTTATTCACACAGTAAGGGAGCTGCAAAATGACTGGCAACATCCTCCTGGAAAACAATGAACAAGTACCAGGGATTGCTTGGGATAAAATCATACAAAGCATAGGCGACTGGTAGAGGGTGCACAGGGGTGCACATGCCCCCTCAACAGGGCCAGTGCCTCCCCAACGGCCAACACTGATGCTGTCGGTAGGGCTAGTGCCCCCCCTGACAGGGCCAGCACCATTGCCAGCTTCTGCGGGTGCCCCCCCCCCGATTCAGGAGGCACCAGTCACTCATGATACAAAGGAAAGAGATTCAGGAACTTCTGAAGCAGCAAAGTTGTGAATCTTATTTGCTATATAAGATTTACTATAGTACAAAATTCTTGTAGTGAAGGCGGCCATTCAGTCTCACTAATTAAAGACTGTGGAGACTAGCCTTCTGCTGTGCCACTCATTTGTGGAAGCTCATGTTCACATTTTTCTTTCACTCACTCTACCTTTTGGAAGCACACAGAACCATTTCCTTTCGGTTCCAGGCAGTGACCCTCCCTCCCCTCTCCTAAATCTCACCAAAACAAATAATCTAATATTACTGGAAGCACCTACTGGTAATTTACAGAAAGGAGTGAAATGCAAAATAGTCAAATATTTAAATATTTAACAAAGTCTGTAAGCTCTGAAGAGACTGACAGATCTAAATTGAGATTATAATATTAATTTTAATTGCCTTTATGGAATTCTAGTGCATCTATAATTTCTAGACTGTGCTTGATCTACTTCACAAGAAAAAAATGCTCTCAATTTCAAAGCTGCAAGTTGTTTTTTATTATCTGTGGTATTTGCTTCCATATGTGTGTAATCAGTCTAAAAGCCAGCCCCATTATAATTCAACTAAACTTTGATGTTAAGGGTAGGTAATTGATTAGAGGTATTCCAAAATACACATACTTTTTCGGAAAGGTGGCAGACTATTCCTTACATTGTGTTACTCGGTGAGGTGGACAATGAGAACTAATATCCTACTCTCCATTAAACCTGTGCTCTTGGAACTGGCTGGCTTCCTTCCACCCTCTCTCCCAGATCTTGAAGCAGGGGTGTCAAGCCCACTCTGCAACTGTTCCAAACTGCAGGGCTCCCAGCAGACCAGATCCACCCCAGAGGAAGGGGAAAGGAGCTAGCAGCTGGACAGGAGGTGCTGGTGATTGTGGCAGCAGAAAGCCTAGAGGTGATGGCAGATGGACTATCAGTGGGACAGGAGGCGCCAGTGGTGGCAGGAGCTGTGGTGGGGGGCCAGTTGCAGTAAGACAAGTAACTGCAGGGTGAGTGGGGCAATATCAGCACAGTCCCTGCTTGCCCTCCTGATGCTGAGGGCTGTGGATTCTGCAGCAGGCCCTGGTGCCAAGGGCCATGCCCCCAACTTCCAGAAAACCACTGGTAGCACAGCAATCTGGATGGAGCAGCTCTGCAGGCTGGATCCAGCCCATTGGCTGTATGTCTGACACCCTTGCCGTAAAGGAATACTCCCTACTCACAAGGCCTACATGTTTGGCTCTTTGCTAAGAATTTTTTAAGTGCAAGGGGCCTAACAGGACTGTCAATGAGATGCACCATGATCGATTAAGAAGCTGGAATATGGCAGGTACTACAATTATCTGTTCAGGACTATTCCAGAAGGGGCTAGAGTTTGCACCTAACATGTTCCTACTGGGACACAGATATATATCTTCTTCTGATATATCCTGAAGCCCCCAGGATCTTCATGAAAACCCAGGTATGAACAGAAGAGCAAAGGATACTTGCTAATCATTGAGGGTAAAACAGAGAAATAGATAGTGCCCAAGTAAACAGGCATCTTAAGACCTGTACCCCACAGTACAAGGAAGCAAAGGTACCAAACAGAAAAGAATAAATATGAAACTAAGATTAAAAGAAGTAGAGGGTCAGGAGATGGACACGAAGGATGGGTCAGCATATATGAAAAATTATCCAGGGTAATTCTGATAAGCATGAGGAATTAACCAGAGTAATCAATGACATATCTGATGTCATGTTCTCTTTCCAGAACAGCCTAAATTTTAGAGCGCAAGATACTGAGATCAGGAGAAAACTTTTGTTTAAGGCACAGAGGTAGAAGTCTTGTGTGAAAATAAGCTCTCTGTTTCTTGTATAGGAGAGAAAGTTAATTTACATATTATAATTCAATCCTATTATAGTTCTCATTTTATATTTTATTGCTTGGTGTTTGTGCTTTGGTTTTGGAAAGGATATTAAACCATATATGTACATGCATTTAAGTAAAGGAGAAAAACTGTCAAAGTTATAGGGCTGACCAATATAGATGCTAGATACTTGGAACAAGACTCTTTTGGATATCTCACCTAAATATAGTTTCATAGTTAGTTTCATAGTTTCTAGAGTCGGAAGGGACCTGAGTAGA
>NW_017729032.1:54176521-54185850 GCF_001723915.1 Gavialis gangeticus | reverse complement strand
AAGATGAACATGGGCCAACAATGCGAGGTCACAGTTGGCATGGCTAACCACACCTTGTTGTGCACCCACAGGTGCATCTCCAGTAGAGCCAGGGAGGTGATCCTCCCCTTCTATGCAACACCGGTCAGGCCACAGCTGGAGTACTGTGTCCAGTTCTGTGCGCCCCATTTCAGGAGGTATGTGGACAACATAGAGAGGGTCCAGAGGAGGCCACTCGCATGATCCGGGAACAACAGGGCAGACCCTACAATGAAAAACTCTGGGACCTGAACCTGTTCAGCCTTCACAAGCAAAGGCTGAGGGGAGACCTGGTGACCGTCTATAAACTCACTAGGGGGGACCAGAAGGGTTTGGGGGAGACATTGTTTCCCCTAGCGCCCCCTGGCATAACAAGGAACAATGGATACAGATTATTGGAGAGTAGGTTTAGATTAGACATCCGCAAGAATTACTTCACAGTTAGGGTGGCTAGGATCTGGAACCAACTTCCAAGGGAAGTGGTGCTGGCTCCTACCCTGGGGGTCTTTAAGAAGAGGCTTGATACCTACCTGGCTGGACTCATTTGAGTCCAGTTTTTTTTCTCCCGCCCAGGCGGGGGTCGGACTTGAAGATCTACAAGGTCCCTTCCAACCCTACTTCTATGATCCTATGATAAGTTAGACCATCTCAGAGGTACAGTCAACTTAGATCAGGTCAAACACTTTTAGACCAATCTAACTGTCCTGAACTTCTGTATGGTTCACACTTAGATCAACCCAACTAAATGTAAGGTCTGCACCTGGGTGAACTAAGTTAGAATACATAGCCATTTTTAATGTAATCTAACTTGCCCCTAACCTCCCTGAACGTCTGTATGTACCCCAAGCATGTTGCCACAACAGCCCTACACAGAAGGGCTATTACCTCTGCAAACACTGCAAAATGCAATTCTAATTTTTTTCCTCCTGTTGAACTACAAGCTCATATCTGCTTTTCCATATGCTCACTCAGGTTGCCTTTGGCATGTTCTTGTCCATGTTTGTTTTCTAATTACTCATGTTTTTAGATACTATTTCTCAAAATATGGCACATTTTTTTCTTTTACCATATAAAGATGCAAGACAATCTAAATAGATATAATCTCATTTGAAATGTTAGCTTTATTAACCAAAGTTTTTACTGTGTTCAGGAAAATCCAGATGCAAGTTCCAATGTGCTTAATTTGTTTACTAATTTTATAATTTCCTCTATAAATAGGGTGACCATACATCCTGGTTCGGTTGGGACAGTCCC
Organism: Gavialis gangeticus; assembly: GCF_001723915.1. Taxonomy (NCBI): domain Eukaryota; kingdom Metazoa; phylum Chordata; order Crocodylia; family Gavialidae; genus Gavialis; species Gavialis gangeticus. The sequence goes on along the minus strand of NW_017729032.1, from coordinate 54,184,578 downwards.
AGATTTTGTAGGCTGGTCCCAGCCAAACCATGAAAATTAAAACAGAAGTTCTGAAATTGCAGGGGCATGGGGCGCAATCCAGTGGGAAGGCAGAACAACATGGTGCACTGTGCTGCTCCACCTCCCTGCTAGGCTGTGCCCCATGCCTCTTCCCACCTGCCTCTGTCTCCAGCAGTGCCATTGACTTGGATGGGGGGAGGAGAGAGCAGTGTTCCAGATGTCCTGGATTTCCTTATAGTCACCCTAACTATAAAGATGTCCCTGTGATCTGGCAATATTTGTTCTCTGTAAACTATTTTTGTTGTACAGTTTCTCACAAAAACTATTTCAAACTCTATTTACAGCTTAATTACAAGATGGCTGTTTTGGAAAGTTCTCATCTCTATGAAGATCTCCTAAAAATGTCTTGGTTAATTAATCAAGAACTTTTTACTTTTTATAGGTGAATTCCCCTTCACCAATCATTGCTCCAAATAGCATCCCTAGGGAGCTCCTATATAAGGATGTGTATTGTCTAAAAGCCATGCTTTTCCTCAAGAAAGGGAATCAAGACTAAACTACGCTCTCCCCCTTTTAAAATGTTTCCTTTCTAGACCCTTGGGTTAAACTTAGAGCACAAAAAGTCTCTTTTATTTAATCAAGAGAATAAATTCTTCAGAACTGCCAAATACTGAAGTTTGTCAGCTATTTTTTCTATGAGCATTAGAGTTTCAATGCAATATGTTGATTTATTACATAAAGCTAGTATTTGGTGATTACATGATTTACTTTTAAACAGGTGAACTAGTAATGCATCTTAAATACTAAAACAATATTTTCTATTAAAGAAAATAAACCCCTCATGTTGACAGATGAGGTACAGAAAAAACGTAAGTGATATCTGATAAGGATTTATTATAAAAACTTTAAAAATCCTTTGGGATAATATCACTGTTTCTGCAGAAGCTGTACCTCTGAAGAGAGGAGACTTGCAAAAAATCTGGAAGTAATTATAAATTAATGTACTATTTTAAAAAAAATTGGAAAAATACTGAAATCTAAATCTGCTATATATCAAAGGAGGAACTATACTGTAAAAATTAATGTGGAGCACTTTCTTTTTAAAAAATTGTATGATTTATTTTAAAAAGCTGCCACTCAAAACAGTATCACAGCTGTGAAATGCACAACAAGGCTATGGGGAACAAAGACTAGCTAATCAAGGACAGATCTTGTCAAAAGAACACATCTTCATCCTTTTTATGGGAAAATATACTGCATCCAAAATGAAAGTGCCTGTTTCGTGCAAGTCACTGCATATTTACCATGAATTTCCCAGAAATATATTTTATACGTAGAATATATAGAACATTCATTTTATTCTGCATATAGGAAATCAAAAGATGTAAACACATCCAAAATTAAGCTACTTTTTGGTCTAATGAAATGAGAGGTATGACACCACCAATTTTGTAAAAGAAAAGCTACAGCAGACAAAGAAGTACTGAAAATACAAAGAAGAAAAATAATTTTTGAAACCCAGATAATGCATCATTCCTACAGGAGTTCCTTTAAAGCTTAAAATGTATTTTTCACAGAAACTCTAAATTCCTTGGGGAAAAAGACTTGATTGCATACTCTTTAGAGGCTAAAAGGCTGCCCATATGAACTGAATTATCCATGACATGTACCTTCAGACATTTGTAATATGATATTTCATGTAAATTTAGACCATACCTTGGACTTGGGCCGCTGGCAATGTTAAGTTTATTCAGGAGCTCAGATAAGAAAAAAAAAATCTGACATCCTTGCTAATCTGTAGTCGTTAACATGGAATTTCCAACATAAAGAGCATAAAAGCATCTAATTTGCTGTAGCAAATGAAAGGAAAACAAACTGTGCATTTCCCTTTCCTTTTTCTGTGTCTAAAGTTACTGAGTTCTATGCAAACAAAATCTTACTTTTCAAAGGTTTCTAGATCATCATCTGTCCTTTGAAAGACATGCACTTCAAACTTCCACAAGTAAACTGGAGAATGTAATTCACTTTGAACATCCATTTTAACTATATGGATTTACTCATGTTATCAAAGCAGCCTTAGTTATGTCCTATATTATAAAAAGCTGAACATTTATATAGGATTTCCAAGCTGTATTTCTCAAAAAAGCTTTCAGAGAAGGATGGGTATCGCCATCATCTTGTGGCTAATTCTGTAGCAGCACTGATAAAACAACCCATAACTCCTAACTCCCAGTTCTCTTTCTTATCTGTGATTACATTACCACCCTATATCCACATTTCTTCTTCTTTTATACAATATTTTCCACTATTTTTTCACATAAAAATTCTTTCAGACCTACTTAGTGTACCTTTTTGACAACTGGCTTTAAAAGTAAGCAGAAAAGTCAATACATCTGTATTACAGAAAAATACTGAGATTGCAAACCTGATGGTTTTGTGGCATTATTTGAGGTAAATACAACTCCTAGGCTGATTTGATTCATTGCAAAAGGGGAGAAATATTTGAGCTGGACCCATACCCGAGAGCTCCCTGGGCTAGGTACAGGCATCCAGAAGGCCCAAGATGGAATCCATGTAATTTACACGGTTTTCTGTAAGCAGCATAGTTTCGATCAGTTGTGACACACATTCGCCCTTTGGGTGGGGAGGAGCAATCTTAGACTGGGTTCCACCAGCCTCAAACCAGGCTGCGTGTGCGAAACTTCTGTCCTGTTCTGTATATAGACCAGTCTGTGATCATTAAAAGTGTAATGTCTGTACCTGGCCTTGAGCAATTCATACAAAATACCTCAAGACCTTTGGCCCAAAATAACAACATAAGGTTAGAACGATAATTTAAAAAGTGCTGGGTAAAAGTGGAAAACAGGGCACAGTTGTCCTTAATTTGCAGGCCAAGGAGACAACCCTAAAACTCTCACAAATACCAATTGTGGGACACAGTAAGAAATCCTTTTTATGTGGGAGACTGGATGAGGGAGAACAGCTCACTGGTAGAAAAACATTAACATTTGGCAGTGTAGTAGAAACTGAATTACTATTCTGAAATGTAAGAGAAATGGAGGGAGCATTTTTAATTGTTTAATCAGTGTGTATGCTTTTTTAAGCAAGTAAGCTATGAGTATTATCTTTTAAAAATGGATGGTTCCACATTTGAAACATTAACTTTAAAAAAATTCACAAAGACATATCCAATTGATTTAGCTATATTTGTTACAGAGCTTCTGAGATGTCTAAAGGAAAAGCACTGCAGAAAGAGCTTGAATTTCTCACTCTTCCTTTCAATCAATATTTGAGGCAAAGTTTCATCTCTAGGGCCCTTAATGGCAGGAATTCCTGGAGCCAGCAAATGAGTAATGTTAAACCTATGATTAGATGATGAGGCCATCAAAGACACTAGACCCTAATGCTACATTCCATTTTATTCCTGTGAATTGCAGTAAAAGCAAAGGCTAAGAAGAAAGCATTCTAAGTTATTCCTCTCTACAAGTAAAGGCTTCAAAAGCTGTTAAAAAAAAAGTACCATGACATGAAACTCAAAGGCCTTAATGGATTTTTTGGAATTTCCCTTGAACCCAGGATTTAACCATTAGGTAACAAATTTTTCAAGTGCCCTGCAGGAGAAGGTTTGAAGTTCAAACCCCACTGAGGATTCCTGCCAGTGATGTATTTTTCTTTAACTTCTCCCAAACCAATATCCATCTTGGGTAAAAGAAAAAAAACAGGATCTAATGATTTCCTTATGGGCACAAGCTTGAAGAAATGCAACCTATGGACTGGCAAACAGCAGGTAAGTTAGAAAAAAAACTGTGTTCAGTTGTAAATGTTACTAATTTTCAGCAAGCTGTACTTTTGAAACAGACTTCATTTAAGCTGCCGGTAGAAACTCGTTTTTATTACAAGTTGTAAAACATATTTCCAATATGCAGTAGATTCTACAGTGGAAACTAAGCGCAAGCACTTTCTTAGTATGAATAGTCTGTTTAAACAGGCACATTGTTTTTATACACTAACCCTGTATGAGTTTAATTTCTATTTAGTTTTTGTGTGGCTTTTAATTATATGAAATAATTATTTTTGGAGACAACTTCAAACCTGCAGGAGACTTGGGTTTTGTTAGGTCATATGCATTTACTGTAGATAACTAACGAAATCACAGAATGTTTGTTGATTGTTACTAGTATTACTAATTTTAAAAACAATTTTATGTATGAAACTTATCCAGTAGCCTTTTTTGAGAAATATAATTAAAATTCAGAGTTATGTTATCAAACAGAAATTATTTGTTTCAATACATTTTTAAAATGATGCTATCAGTTTTATTTCCATCTTTCCAGATTTCTCACCCCCAAATTCTAATGCTATATTGAATAATTTGAATATATAAATATTTGCTAAATGCAAAGGGAGCTTATTGAAAACCATTTCCCCCAGCTTTTTAAATACTAGAAGCTTACATTAAATGTGCAATAATTTATGACAAGCAACATTAAAAGGTGAAAGTCAGTGTGTCCACTGTCCAAGTCTTGCAAGTTACTAATTCAATAAGATCAAAGATCAAAATAAAATTATGAAAAATAGATTCTGAATTCTCCTTTTTGAACCTATGCTAACATAGGAAAAAGTACATAGGCATGTATACAACAGTAAAAAATGTACTGTGTATGGACATCTCTCTCTTACAAGTAGTATATAAAAATTACTCTATTCCAAAATTGTGTAAGAACTGTACACTCATATACAATAAGAAACCATATTCAGATGGGAACAATGACATTTACGGTTTCATCATATTTACATAGAAACACTAGAAAAAATGAAAAGAATAAACAAACAAACAAGAATACTAAACTCTGAAACTTACAGTAATATGTCATTGTGCGAAGAAACTGATTAAAGCCAAGAAATGCCTTACCTGTGAACAAAGCAGCATAACAAGTTCAACCACCGAAGTACTTGATTTCATGCAAACCAGGCCTGCAACAAAATCAAAAATGAATTTAAAAAGGCTGCTTATATTAAGCTGTCAAAACTTGGTAGTTTAAAAATACTATACGATTGAATTAATTTCCCCCAAAGCTGTTTACTAGGCATTTTTAATCATTCAAATTTACTGAAACAAGTTTCAAGTGCAAACTGCTTAAGACCTTTTGAATCAGATATGTAGATCATACACCTGTATATACAATATACAGAAAGCAAGGAAAAAATCCGTGTGAACTGATCTCATCATGTTTATACACAGGGTTTTTTAAATTTAAGTATAGGTTGTAATTTTAAACAAGTCTTGCAGGGTGAGTACAACTCTCTGACTAGTTGAAAGCAATCTTACCCATGGCTCATTCACCTGGAAATGCATTGTCAATACAATACACAAGAACAATCACTGGGGTCTTAAACCTGCAAGGTTTTATGCACACAAGTAACTTATGTCACAGGACTAAAGTCCTTAAAAAATCAGACCTTTTCCAGTAACTATTCACATTTCCCCTTTACACGTGGAAAAAGTCAAAGGTTCAAGTAATAAGAATTATCATCATTGTAATAGCTACTAAATCTATTTCTGAAATAATACATATAGATGCATACTTGTAATTAAATGTCTTAGTACAAATAAATAGTTTTTTTTTTCAAGCTATGGGTTAAAATGAAAAAGGAAAATATATTTTATTTATACAATGAGGTATAAGAAAATGATTTTTAAACAACATATATTTTGTCTACATACACATACAACTTAGCTTTGAATAGCTACAATATGGCATGTTATTATTTATTTGCAGTTTTAGAATTTTAGAGTTAATTTTGGAGAGCGCCAGTGCCACATCTATGAAAATAAAATATGCATTGGAAACAACAGATTGGTTCATTTAGAATATGGTAGAGGCATGCAAATTTTGGTGTGAACTCTGAACATGGCACATATCAAATTTTAATACATACATCATGATGGGTTGGTATTTGAATGCATCCTCTGTAGGGTATTAATTTTTTTTAAATATATATATAAAAACATGACTCATACTGCTAGATGGTAAAAGGAAAGTTGAAAAGCAAATTGATTTAAGTAGGTTTCAACAAAGAGCCATTAGAGACAAAAGCACTCCTACACAATTGCATGTATATTTATTACAGGTAGTGGATAAATACCCTTTTGTGCCCACTTTGCTAACAACCCCATCCTTATTGTACAGTAAGACAGAACAAGCTGTAAGGAGGCACTACAATTCCATTCTATCAGATCTATGAGCAGACAGTTAACTAATGAAATAAGAGGCAGATGTGAAAAGCTCATTTAGGGAGACAATTGCTGTAATTGATCAGTTATACTCATGCTCAAGTGCTGCTAGAGAATCAAAAAGATTAATGGGACACTTATTACCTGCAAGCTCCTTCAACTACTTGAAACCTGACAAAGAAGAACTACACAGCTAACTCCACATACTTTGCGTGCATGAAGAGTCTAAAAAAAATGATAGATAGTACTGTTTGAAGCCATGAAAAACCACCTTTGGTTCAGCAGAATTAAAAAATCTGTTTATTAAGCATATATATTTTATTTCATATTAAACTGTTAGTGTGCATGATTTTAAAATGAAATAAACTCTAGTAGAATATCTCCTCACAAAACAATGTTCTAAATTACTTAAATAATTTAAAGGTATTTTTAAAAAGAGAAAAAAGTGTTTCCTTACTGAGCTTCCAGTATCATTAAAGCAGAGTAAAGGCAAGATAGCTGAATCAGATAACAAGCAATTATCTTTTCAGCAGCAACTTTTGGGTACATTTTTATGCAATAAATATACTTAGCTAGCAGAAAAAATATATTCTTTCCACATTAAAGAAGCACAGTTAACAAACTTTTTTTTCTGTATTTTTCATTACATTAAAACATTTAAATGTCTGCAGGCACATATAGTAGCCAAGCAATGTGCTGTGCTTTTTTTGTGTGGCAAAAAAAGAAATAGGTGCATCTTAAGTGACATAAAGATAAATCACAATTGTCATGATCACCAGAACAGGACCCTGATTTCCCGAAGAAAATCAGGGTCCTTTTCTGGTGGGCAACGTAGGTAAAACAGAATCCTTGTTTGAAGGAAATCATAGACACTCTGTGTTAATGCAAGCGCGGGTATTTCTAGTAAAGTTTATCATACTATATCAGACTTCTAGAAATCCTGATTAGATTACTACAGACTGACTGAAATGAAGCCTTGCATTCTACTTAGCAACATTTCTCTGTCTGGATTAAATGTAACAATTTCTGAACACTGCATTCAATCCGTTCCAAAATTCCAGGGACTGTTCTAAGCATTGATACACAGAACCATGATTTTGGAGCAAATCAAGAGGGGAAAATGGAGATGCACAGAGCCCCTGACATCTGGCTAGCACACCCATCAGCTGTAACCAGGTCTGTAATCATCTAGAGATCAAAGAACCAGCTGATGGGAACCATTAACACCTTCCAGAATAACGTCACCCCTAATAGAGTTTAAAATTTTGACACCCACAATAATGCAACTCCCAGACAGAAGAGAGAGAGATACTTTTACAAATTACAGATTCCACTAGCTTAACTATTTACAAATGAAAATAGAAATAAAGGGGGAGGGGGGAGCTGGCATGCAGGGAGATTGTGGGGGAAGGGTGCATTAATCCACTGGAGTATATAGTACACTCAGTGTACAGCAAAAATGAAACCGGCAGACCTCTAGATATGGGCAAGAGAAGAAAGGAGCAATCACAAATGGACTGGGAGTTACACAGACCCAACTTCTGAGTGGATAGAGATTGTAGAGCCCCCAGCAACATGCTGCACAATCCCTAGGTCACCTGCCACCTGCATGCTGTGCCACATGGGTCCCTCCCAACCCATCACATGGTAGGCTTTCCCCTGCTGTACAACATCGCGTGCGGGCCCAAGGTCTCCCCAAATCCTCCAGCCATGGGCTCTTTTGAACCTGTATGTTATTCTGCCCTACCTGGTCAGGGCAGAAAACAGAAGCTGGAGAAGGGACCAGGAGCCTAGAGACCCAGCAGCAGCAGGAGAATGAGAA
>NW_017729032.1:54168701-54176429 GCF_001723915.1 Gavialis gangeticus | reverse complement strand
GCAGCAGGAGAATGAGAAGAGCAGTGCCTGAGAGCTACATGTGGTCTGCTGGGCACCAGCTAGACAGCCCTGTTTTAGATAATGGCTTACTGGTTACACCAATTGACCAGGAGGTGGAAAAATTGGGTTCATCCTGAAGTGTTTGAAATCTGCTGCTCCTAACTTCCAGGAGGGTGCCCCAACCACCAAACTATATAGACTGGGGTAGGCAAGATTCTTTGGATAGATGTGATATCTTTTATTATACCAACTAAATGGTCTAAAATTGCTCCAAAATGTTAATGCTGGATTGTGGAATTGTAGGAATGCAAGATTCATGGGGCCAGGAACAGACAGCCCAGAAGACAGACTTAATCTGACCTAGTTAGGGCATTCTCCTGGGAGGTGAAGAGTCCTAGGACTTCTACTCCGTGATCCAGCATTAACATTTTTCTATCAAATGACTGTTTAATGTAAAATACAAACAACTACAGACAACAGGTACTAGAAGTCAGTATTCCCCGTTTCCAGCTCGAGTGCCCTACCAGGCTAGGTTCATGTTCCTACTTGTCCTAGCTCCTGGGCCCAACAAATCTTGCAATCTTTGCCAGAAGTGGCACAATTTCAGATGGAAGAGTGGAGAATGCTCCCATTCAGTATAGGCTTTAGCTTAGTGGTTAGGACATTATCTTGGGAGATGGGAGATCTGAGTTTGAACCCTCCAGAGGAAGACCTAAAAACAGATGTCTCACTTTGTGGGTGAATAGTTTAATCATAAGGTTACTGTATAAAAGGTGAGTGCTCTCTCCTCAAGAAACTTCCTTTTAAAAGAAAACAATGAGCCTGCTCCATTCTTTCAAAAAACAGTTGTGCACACCTATCCCCAGAAGAGGTCCCCTGGACTCTGGATTCCAAGTGGATGGAAGTGTTTGCCTGAACTTCCAAGTCAAGTACATAAGCTCCAGCAAAAAGAAGGACTTCAGACACACCTTTGTACTCAGCATTTCCAATTAGTTAGATAATTTCCTAGTCACTTTGTGGATTGCTATATTTTTCTGAGGTGTCTAACTCTCCCCTGCACTGAATAAAGAATGGAAGTCAAACTCATGTTTTGGATTCTACTGCAGGGGCCAAGCATCTAACTTATTAGGCACTTAAGTCTCTAACTCTAGTCCTAAATCTCTGATTAAATATCTTTTTTTTTAAAGAACACTGGCAGTTATAATACTGTTTGCTATGCTAAAGAATGAAGGGAGATACAAGCTTTGAGAAATGGTGACTTTTGTGTTTATGGAAATATACAAATCTATTGCATTTTCCCTTTCCACTGAATATTTCTAGAGATAAGACTAGTTATAATTAAAAAACAAAACAAAACAAAATAAAACCTCCTCACTTGAGTTCATCAGTTTTAGGTGGCTTAACCCTGTAGAATTTGTATCGAATGCTATTAAAGAAGCTAACATAATTACTAAAATACAAATAGGTATTTCCTGCATACATCAAGGTTAAAAAGGTCACTGTTTAACTGAACAGAATACATGCTCTCTATATTTGCCCTTCTTTGTACTTTCCTTCATGGTCTATTCTCAGTTCATTAAATATAACCATCAAAATTCAGCCATCTGATGGTAACAATGACCACATATATGGATGCAGAAACTGAGGGCACCAAGTGCATGACCTTAACTAATCTGTAATAAATGATGTATGGCTGTTAATTAGTTTGAAATGCTCTGGTTTACGTGGCTTCTTTTCCAGTTGCCTATTAGGACATACTAATTGTTTCTTTTCCTTCACTCGACTTGCATAAAAAAGATTAATTCCACTTTTCTGTTTTAGTTATGCCTATGGCATTAATACAATCAAGGATTCAAAAGCATAAAGCCATCAAACTGAACCAGTCAATCTGTATGAATTTCTATTTTTGAATAAATACAAAGGAGTTTGATAAAATCTTTTTTCCCCCAAAAAAACCTTGAAATAAGATCATGGTTTTGAACTTCTTTTTATTATTATTAATACAATGTGTGCAGGAGTCTAACTGAATACTGTCACAATTTCATCTGGTCTTTATCAAGGGTTGCCTGCATTTTCCTTCAGTGATTTTATTTTGTATTAACTTAAAACTTTATTGGAACTGGAATCAATTTTAATACTTGCATGAATATGTTAAAATGCTTTGAGTTTAGAAAAAAGCCTTAATTATCCAGATATTAGATGCCGCAAATATCTTTAACTCCATTATAGTTTCCAATCAATTGAAAATCTCAGGTATGTCTACAGACCTGCTTATTAATTTTAATTTGGTTCACAAAGAAAACCTGGCATTCACCATTCCCCTTCAGCATGAATTAAATCTCCAAGAGGTTCGGTTTAGAATACAAGCACTTCTGAAGTAACAGAGGAATGCTATTAGGTGTATTATTTTATATAAATGTAGAAAATACATTAAACTATAAGTATATTTTAGAAAGAATAATATTACTGTATAACTGAACTCTGAGAAAGAACTGGAATGGCTGAAGCATTTTTTCTTCCATCCCTATCTTATCTGGCTATTTTTTGTTTCTTTCCCATTTATATATGGCTTTCATGTCCCCATAATAAATATTAAGTCCCTTAATTTATCCAAAAGGGGACTGCTGCTGATTATTACCAGACCCTCCTATCCTGAAGTTGCTGAATAATCTATTTCTACCATAGGTCCCATCACCTTCCTGACCATGTGGCAAGAGATGAAATAGAGTGATATAAGCACAGACAACAACCACTAACCAACAGGTTTGCAAGCTTTGCTCTTAAGTTTATTATAGATATTTCAAAGTAGTGGTATTATCCTGATTAAGTTGAGAGATCATGCTGGTGACAGAAATGGTTGATTTTTGGTTCAGCAGCAATAAGACTTAATAAGAAACTGTGGTTTAAAATGGAAAAAAAAAAACTGCAAAAGTAGCTCTTCTTGTAGCATTTCTTCTTCCTGGGACAAAATCTCACAGAAATCATTTTCTTAAAAGATTTTGGCCACATTCAAACTGGAATTTTGGAAAAGAACTTTCTAGCTTTTCTAGCTTTTGAACTCAGCAAAAATCAAAATGATGTGGATGGATGCCTTTCAATTGGCATCCTTCCTTTCCTTATCCTGATAGTCGGATAGATATGAATTCAAAGGTCTGTTTTTTGCTCAACTGTATTGCTATATACACAGAGAGCAATTAAGTTACAAAAGAAATTGGGGAAGAAAGCCAGATTAAGGGTGTCAGAACAAAGGGTAAGTTGCAGATGTAGCTATAAAACATTATAAATTGAACAGAGAATTATCATAGTTGTTTGGATAAGAAAAGAAGTGTAAGTGGTTGTTGGAAGACTAAGGTGACAAACGTAGCAAAATTTAGCTACAGTACTACAGAACTGTAAGACATGCTAGCTTACAACCAGCTGCAGGTATGTAGTGGATTTTAGGGCTAGGGACAGACATTACACATAAACTGATTTAAGTCATCAGAAACTGGTTTAAACCTGTAACAGAACATAAACCAGTTTAAAAATGGCTGAAACTGGCTAGAGATAAACTGGTTGAATGTAGCATCAGACTTAACTGATTTGGGTCAAACTGGTTTGTGCAAAGTCTGTCCCAGACGCTTTGCTAGTATAAGCTAAAACAGACACCTCCAACATCCCAGCATGCTCTCTGGGCTGGGCAGAGCATTCTGCCAGAGCTCCAGTAGAGACTCACAGGCATAGCAGGGTCTGCTGGCTTCCCCATGTCGCCCTTCTCCCCTCCCCTCCCCCACTTAAGCAGAGATCATTTCCTCTCTCTCCCACAGCACAAACTGTAGCCAGCATGTGGTCTCCTGGCTAATAGGACTGTGCAAAATGGCCGTTTCATTTCAGTTTGGGATTTGGCTGAAACAAATTACTGTCCTCAGAAACGGTGTTTCAGATTACTGTTCTGTTTCCATTTGGCCGAATCTATTTCAGTTTCAACTCTACTTCAGAGATTCAGATTGGCCGGGGAGAGGCAGGCACAGCTGCGCACCTGCAGGTTCACCTTTGGGTCCTCTGGCTGTGCCTGCCTCTGCCCCAGTAGGGGCAGCCATGGGAGAGGGCCCCATGGCTGCCCTGCCTGGCTGCATCCCCCACCTGGCCCCAGTCTCCCAGCAACTTAAAAAAAAAAAATTGTCCACACTCACAGGCTGCAGCAGCAATGATTGGGGCCTCTGAGGGCTTGTGACAGAGCCCTCCCACACAGTATGGGGCAGAGGGGGGTAGCAGAGATCATCCCCCCACTTGGCACCCACGCAGCAGCTGTCATATTGCATGGGTGCAGCACAGCTTGGTAGGACGCCGCGCATTCTCTGGGAGCTGGGGTGGCTCCAGCAGCCAGCCAGAGACCAGCACCACTCAACCCCAGCTCCCAGACAGCACACAGTGCCCGGCTGACCCATGCTGCACCCACACAATGTGGGGGGAGGAGATCCCCGTTGTCCCCTGCTGTCCTGTGCTGCACGGGGTTACATGAGCCCTCAGAGGACCTGATCATTGCTGCAGCAGCAGGTGAATGCAGGGTTTTTTGTTTTTTTGTTTGTTTGTTTGTTTTTTAAGTACCGGGAGGCTGGGGCTGGGCAGGGCAGCCATGAAGGCTTCTCCCAAGTCTCCTCCAGCTGTGCCTGCCTCTTGCCAGGTGGGGAGAGCTGCAGGAGAAGCTGCCATGGCTGCCCTGCCCAGCCCCATCCCTCACCCAGCCCCAGCCTCCCTGTACTTTAAAAGGACTGCAGGGCTGTTCCAGACTATTCTGTGGGGGTGCTTCCAAAACATCTGAAACATTTCTGAAACATTTCATATGGTTTGGTTTTGTTTTGGACATGTTTTGTAGCCTTCTGTTTCATTTTGGATTTGGTGTTTTGGGTGCCAAAACAGGCCAAAACACCTACAAAATGAAATGGCTGCTGAAACAGCTGCACAGCCCTACTGGTTAATGCTGTGTAAGGCAGATAGGACAGTGTCCATTTAGGGCTTTCTGGAGGTAATCAACAGCTCAGATGGTAATGTCCCTGAATTCCTTCCTTTGGAAAAAACTTTTTAAGAAGAGCTTGTAAGGAGGAAGGCTTTGCTTTCTGATGGGGTGTTAAATGCTGATAACAGAGCTGAAAAATGCTCTGTTATCAAGTGGGGGGGGACACCTCCCTCATCATAGCATACTGCTGGGCCAGGCCACACCCCTCTCAGCTCAGCTCTGGGGAAGGAAGGGCTGCTCTAGTGCCCCTCAGCTTCTAGGTTGAGCCACTGCAGGCATGTGGGTACATTTCTGCAATATCTGTCTGGCTTACAAAGTGATTCAGCCTAACCAGGTTATACTAACCTGCAAAGATTGAATCGATTTAGGGTCAGGCTTTTTAAATGTCTGTCCCTAGCTTAGTAGGCAACAACAGACAACAGTTACCATTTTTGCCTTTTCAAAAGGTCTATGCCATGTTTGATACAGCAATATTTCAAACTGGTGCCAACTGATTAAAAGTGACTGTTAAAATCTGGTACAGACAATTTCCTGATTTAGTAGACCACGTCTTTCTCAAGGGAAAAAAGAAATGAGGAAGTTGAGGACTGTTTTCACTAAAACAAGAGGAACAGGGAGCAGAATATAAACTTTGTCAGGTTTGTATTGAAAACTAGACATCAGAACTGAGTATGTAACACAGTTTGTAGAAATTAAATTGTTAATAGACTAGATTTGGTAATAGACGAAAATCTGGAAAATACCCAATAATGATAAAAAAAAATTGCTAGGGGAAATGGGAAGAGGGAGGCATGGCAGCCTAAGAAGTATGCATTGATCAAAAATATGGACCTGCCAGAAGAATCAAGGGTCACTGATTCACATCTTCTGAGTAGCTCAGTAAAGTAGAGTGCCTATGGATAGTCCCTAGCATACTTTAAAGCTGTCTATGAAAGACATTTGGAAAAAAAGGCTCTCAGTACCATTACCTGTGCCTCACTCCCAGCTCAGGCAATTCCTTTCTTGGAGGCAAGGGAATGACAGAAATTGTCAGAAATGACAGTTTAATTCAGATAAATATGAACTTGATCTACTGTTTTCATACCTAATAAAAAATGTCATGCTTGTATTAGTTAGGTCCAATTGAAATACCATGAGCTATACAACATATGTAATTTATTCTCTAAAGCTGGCATTGTATACCTAGAGAAATCATCACCTTGGTTCTCAGACATCAACTCCTTAGGAAGTATCTTTGAAAGATTTTGAAATTTCTGGAATTTATATGCTAAAAGTACTATTGTGAGTATTGATAGGTCACATAAATAATACATAGTGCATCAGATTGGAAGTTCATTTTGGTTTAAACTGTAAGAAAGAGATCCTAATTTGAGGTTTATATAAGAAGCATGTGGGGAATAGCACTCTTTCTAAAAGAAAAAACCTGAAACTGCATAGATTTTAGCCATTATGGAAATGTAAAGTGGGAACACAAATGTAGAGCTGTAACAGGATACCCCAAAACACTAAGGGGAAATTTGATATAATGTATACATAATTAATTCCCCAAACTACAGGTTTTCATACTGTTATCCAATGATCTATAAGGATGCAGATATTACAAAAATTGGTGCCATACTACTCTTAGAAGTCTAGTCTCCTGCTGATCAACTAGAATTTTAGTTAAGTTCCATTACTGCTAATAGGATTCATAAATATAACTTCAATACATCACATGAAGGAAACAAAATCTATTTTTTTTAAACTACCACATTTTAATTTACTATACAGAAAAAAGAAGTTTTCAATCATTCACTTTGCTGTTTCTCACATATGGTAGTTCTTCACTAAGACAGCATTCTCCATTGATTTTCCAAACGTTTTTGTATCCATGTTTCTGTTTTTCCAGTAAAAATAGTAAGTCTTACTATTTATATTTTTTGCAACAATATAATGTATTAATTTGTTTAATCCAATTGACATTTAGGGGAAAGATCTTCAGCTGGAGTTTGTAGTCAGAGCTCAATTTAAAATTTAAGAATGTGACTTTCATTAACACTAATGGTATATATATGCCTGGTTTTTTATCAGTTACTAGAACTTGAAACATTAATTATAGGGCACCACACCAAATTCAGAATCATTTTAAGTGAATGGGACCACATTTGCATTGAGGTGGTACTCAACAACAATAAGAGTATTGGAACCTAAACTAAATTATTAGCAGCGGAATAAATAATCTGACACATTTCAAACTATTCTAAAGCTGAGTACAGACATTACACAAGTCTGAGGCTGAATCAATTCAATCTTCACAGGTTAGTCTTAACTGCATACACCGATAAGAAACTGATCAAACATTTACTTTTGATTTTGGATGCAGCCACATGCCTGCAGTAGCCCAGGCCAGTAGCCAGGAGGGCAGGGGGAGAGGGGAGCACCAGAGCATGCCTCCCTACTCAGCTAGAGCAGACCAAGCCTTCCCACCCTGAGGTGGAAGGGTTGTGGGGAAGGTGCAAAGTATCCTGGGATACTGGCAGACTGTGAGCTAACTTGAATCTGGAGGGGATCTGGGACATAAATTTACCAAACTGATTTAATCTAAATCAGTTGTCTGATACTACATCCATCTAGGTTGATCTTAAAGTGGTTTCAGCCATTTTGAAAGTGGTTCATGTGCACTAAACTTCTGTTGCATTACAGATTTGAACCAGTATCCAATCACTTATATTGGTTTATGTGTAATTTCTGTC
>NW_017729032.1:54162147-54163701 GCF_001723915.1 Gavialis gangeticus | reverse complement strand
TAAATTTACCAAACTGATTTAATCTAAATCAGTTGTCTGATACTACATCCATCTAGGTTGATCTTAAAGTGGTTTCAGCCATTTTGAAAGTGGTTCATGTGCACTAAACTTCTGTTGCATTACAGATTTGAACCAGTATCCAATCACTTATATTGGTTTATGTGTAATTTCTGTCCATAGCATAAAAGTCTTTTTCTGAAACATATATATCAGTAATGCAGAGTAGTCAGACCTCATGGTAGAGGTGATCAAATGAAAATAAATTCTGATATCTTAAAATTTGCTACAAAATAGAATTATTGTCCACTGGCCTGCTCTATTTTTATCACATATGCTCAGCTTGCCTACAAACATCCTTTTCATAGTGGTAACAGAATATGCTGTACAAGTCTCTTCATTTCAGACATACTTGTTAAGAAATGCAAGGCACTTACTACACCAAACCTCTTCCTGACCCAATCTAGGTTTGAGCACCTGCAATTTTAGATTTAAAAATCTCTGCTCTCCAGAGAAAAGATCCCTAAAGTTCATTATGGGCACTTTTACATGTGCTCCAACACATTCTGATTAGAATGTGCCAGAGCAGACTTGATAAATCGAGTCTCCTGGACCATTCCTATCAGAATGCTCCAGCATGCTCCAGCATCTTATGCATTCAGCATCAAATGAACTTTAGTTAAAGTGCCCCACTGCTATTTTGAAATGCGGGACACTGAATACATGAGATGCTGCCGGCATTTTAATTAGAGTAACTCCTGAGAGTCACTCTAATTAAAATGACCCCCCTCCTCTCCCCACCTATTATTATACATGGTATTAGCTGGATGTCATTATGATGGCACTAAATGTTTTACAGCATGTGGCTGAAGTTCCAGCACAACTACTACACTGTATAATGAACAGTCAGATGAAGAGATAACTGAAATCAAAATGGGGATGGCCTTCAAAATAAGAAAGGTCACATTATAGTCTCTCTCACTTCTCTCTATCATGCAACCCCTCTTTATTCTCCCCATCAAATATTGTGATTATATATGAACAAAAATTGCTAATAATGAACTAGGAACATATGTACAGTAACCATCAACTGAGTCAGAAAACTGCCTGAGAGAATAAAAGTATCAGTTGCTTAACTAATGAGAAACAAGCCTCTAAGCTAGCAGCTCCCAAACTGTGGGCTGCAATCCTAAATGGGGTTGCAATATCAGCACATGGGGTCAAGATAAATGTGCCCCCTGAGATTTCCGTGGCCACAGAGAGATGCGGGGCTGCAGCTGGGCCAGACCAGGTCTGGGCAGAAGTTCTGTGGCCCAGTGGGTAAGACTCATTGTGGGAGGGAGTGCCGCACCACCATCACCACCAAGGTGAGGCACAGCAGTGACAGCAGCACAGAGTTGTGTCCATACTGCTAGCGCATGGTCAGGGTGTACCTCAGCTCGGCAGCACAGTGCAGCGCTCCTTCCCTCCTATGCCAGGTTCTGCCCACTGGGCCACGGAGCCCCTGGGGTGAGGGAAGGAGGATGGAGAGTCCCAAGCCTGCAGCAGGCAACCTGC
>NW_017729032.1:54158399-54159905 GCF_001723915.1 Gavialis gangeticus | reverse complement strand
TGCTGCCTCCTTCAGGTGCCAGCCGGGGTTTGGGTGCTGCTGGAGGGGGGCAGGGGACTGTGAGCCCAGGCTCTGGGGCACATGGGGGGGGTTCGGGGCTGTGGGTACTGAGTGAGGGGTACCAGTAGGGCCAGGGGGCTATGGGTGGGGAGTGAGGGGCCATGCTGAGGAAATGGGGTAAAAAATGGGGTCACGCTGAGGAAAAGTTTGGGAAGCACTGCTCTAAACCTACTTTACTATCCAGTGAAAACAACTCAAACCAAAGTAGTTTTATCTATCCTCTAATCAATGCACCTTAGAAAAAGGCAGCTGCACAGGAAAATTTACTGCCTTCCACTCTTACTAATTTATCATAGTTTACTGGTGTAATTGTAGGAGGAAAAAACCTACCTAAAATAATTTCTACAAGAAATATAAGACATAGGAGTTACCATAAAATATTTCATAAAGAGAAAGAGATAAGCAGAAGCCAGGACACAAATTCCAACCATCAACACCAAAAAGTACACTTTCTGCTGGGGCTATGACTGCACCTTCTCTTCATCTTGGTGTCCTTGTCCAATTCTTTTCTCTAGCTGTCAAAGAAAGCTGGCCTCTGTCAAAGACAGTAGAGTGCACTAGATGGATCACTGGTCTGATTTGATGTGACAGTTACTAGTTTCCAGTGTCTTACGTGGAAACATAAGATCATAATTCAAATGTTTTATCTAAAAATGATCTAAAAAGTATTTTTTCTTCTGATATTTATCAACTTTTTGTTACCTTACTCATAATTTATTTTTTTTGCCATATTTTCTCACTTTTTCTTTTCTCACCCCTCTAAAAATTAGCACCACCATATTTTTAATTTCTTTTTTCATCTATATTCACAGCTATTCTCTGTTGTAAACTCCTCTTGCTGCTTTCCATGGTATGCTGCTTTTATTCTGTTTCCTCCTCTAGAGAGTTTTATTTGGCTATCCTGGCCCCAACCCTAAACAAGTTTTATTTGGTATCCCTTCATGGTTACCATTCAGATTGACAGATCAGTGGTAAAACTAGCTCAGCTGCAAGCAAGTAACCAGAAGGGCCCTAAGAAATACCCAGTTTCATAGAATTATACATTTTAAGGCCAAAAGGACCATTATGACAACTAAGTTGATCTCCTGAATTACAAGCCATAGAATTCTATCCAGTACTTTGATATAAAGCCCCCAAACTTGTGAATGAACTAAGATGTTTGAACTTTATTTAAAGATTCAGAAATGGAGATTTTACCTCACTCATTAATAGTTTAGTCCAGTTAACTACTCCCACAGTTAAAAAATCAAGTCTGAGTTCCAGTTTGGACTTTCCTGATTCCAGCTTTCAATCACTGGATCTTGTTCCCTCCATTGATATCTTGCTGAAAAGGGCCCTTAGAAGAGGGCCTTTTAAGTTACATTCAGAGAGTCAAAAATCCCAAGGTGTAGATTGAACAGATAAACAAGTGAACAAACATTCATTTTTGATTCCAGAAATGCAGCC
>NW_017729032.1:54158089-54158291 GCF_001723915.1 Gavialis gangeticus | reverse complement strand
TGGGGGACTTGCATCCTTCCTGGGCCTCTCTATGCTGTCACGTGAGAGCACCCCATTGTCAGCGGACAGGAACATGGAGGCAACGAACTTGTTGAAGAGTTCTGCCTTCTCTCATGCATCCGTCACCAACTGCACCTGCCCTGCCCCATAGGGGTCCAATGTTACCCCGAGACTTCTTCTTGCTACCTATATACTTGAAGAA
>NW_017729032.1:54156013-54157851 GCF_001723915.1 Gavialis gangeticus | reverse complement strand
ACTTCTTGTTATCCTTAATCCCAGAAGCTAATCTAAGCTCCAGTGCTGCTTTCACCTTACTCACCAAATCCCTACAAGCTCGGGTCAGGGAGGTGTACTCCTCCTTTGTCCCTGCCCCCTGTTTCCACTGCCAGTACGCTTTTTTCTTTGCCCTCAGGCCAGCCTGGATATCCACGCTCAGCCACGAAGGTTTCTTGGACCCTTTTCCCGCCTTCCTGAGCAGAAGAATTGCGTCCTGCTGTGCCCCAAGGATAGCCTCCTTGAGGAAGGACCACCTTTCCTGGACCCCCATACTAGCTACCCCAAAACTGCTTATAGTTATTTGCAGTTTAGTAATGTATGCTAGGCTAAATAGAAGTCATTTTCAAAAGATCATGAAATGATGGATCATCTATTCCAGCTTCATTTTTTTAAATGATTTATCTAAACTTGAAGGTTAAAAAACTGTTTAAAGTTAACATTTGGGATTTAGCCATACCTTCCTTCATCAGTTATCCCAGAATGGGGCTATATGCAACCACGATGTAGCCAAACCCCATGACTTCTTCTCTGTACCTTTTATAATATCTCTATGCCAAGTCAGCAAACCCCTCATCACTGATCTTTATTATTCAAGCTTTCTCCTCTCTGGTCTTTTCAGTACCTAATTTTCACTCCACCTCCTGGTAAATACAGTTGTTGATATTTACCTCACATCCTTGTCCAACCAGAACATTCATAGTTTCATAGTTTCTAGGGTTGGAAGGGACATTGATTCCTTCCTTTCACTTTGCCCTCTCCTACTACATTAAGTTAAAGCTCCCTCATCCCACAGCCCTTATTTACCCATCCTTGTTTCTGGCTGCATTTTAGTTTAGCCTGCCTGTCTGCATATATAAGCCACTCTGACGACTCTTACATGTTTTTCTTCCTGCACAGAGAATACACAGGTTTCTTGGTGATGCCAGGTTTTCCTCCATTAATTTCAACATAAATTGGCGAATGGGATGCACCCAGAGAGTGGTGGTGGACGGGTCGGTCTCAACATGGGAGGATGTGGGCAGTGGTGTCCCCCAAGGCTCAGTTCTCGGGCCTGGGCTGTTCAATATCTTCATCAGTGATTGAACAAGGATGTGGTGAGCGCACTGTTAAAATTCTCAGATGACACCAAATTACGGCGCAAAGTAGACATGCTAGAGGGCAGGGAATGTATTTAGGCAGATTTGGACAGGCTGGAAAAGTGGGTAGGACAAAATAAGATGTACTTTGACAATGATAAGTGCAGAGTACTGCACCTAGGGAGAAGGAATAACCAACATACGTACAGATTGGGAAATGACTTTCTAAGCAGCACAGCAGCAGAAAGGGATCTTGGAGTTATAATTGACTCAGAGATGAACATGAGTCAACTCTATCATATATTAACAGGTGCATCATGAAAAGGTCTAAGGAGGTGATACTTCCCCTCTATGTGGCACTGGTAAGGCCGCAGCTGGAGTACTGTGTCCAGTTTTGGGCATCGCACTTCAAGAGGGATGTAGATAACATTGCCCCACAGGACACGCTAGGAAATTTGGTCGTTACACCAGATGACAAAGCCAACATATTTAACAATTTCTTTGTCTCCATTTTCCTGAGCAGGGACCAGAAGAGTCACCCCCCCGGGCCCCCCTTAAACCCCAGGGGAGGCGCACCTAGGCCAAGGGTCAGTGAGGAACTAGTTAGGGAACTTCTGGAGGGACTGGATGTATTCAAATCAGTTGGTCCGGATGATCTCCACCCTAGAGTACTGAGGGAATTGGCTGAGGTCATTGCGGGACCCCTGGCACAGCTTTACGAGCACTCGTGGTGCTCTGGTA
>NW_017729032.1:54146002-54150768 GCF_001723915.1 Gavialis gangeticus | reverse complement strand
GTTATGGGTGCCGCACTTCAGGAGGGATGTGGACAACATGGAGAGGGTCCAGAGGAGGGCCACTCGCATAATCAGGGGGCAGCAAGGCAGGCCCTACAAGGAGAGGCTAAGGGACCTGAACCTGTTCAGCCTCCACAAGAGAAGGCTGAGGGGAGATCTAGTGGCTTGTTACAAACTAGTCAGAGGGGATGAGCAGGCACTGGGAAAGTCCCTGGTCACCCGTGCACTACCAGGAGTGACCAGGAATAATGGTCACAAGCTGGCAGAGGGTAGATTTAGGCTAGATATCAGGAGGCGCTACTTCACTGTCAGGGCAACTAGGATCTGGAACCAATTTCCAAGAGAAGTGGTGCTGGCTCCTACCCTGGGGGTCTTTAAGAAGAGGCTAGATGTACACTTAGTACACCCCAGTACTGTAGATGTACACCCCAGTACTCTTTCCTCCCATGGCAGGGGTTCAGACTTGATGATCTGCTCAGGTCCCTTCTGACCCTAGAAACTATGAAACTTTAACCTTGAGAGGGTCCAGAGGAAGGCCACTCATATGGTTATGGGCCTGCAGGATAGGTCCTATGAGGAGAGATTGAGGGACCTGGATCTCTTCAGCCTCTGTACGAGAAGGCTGAGGGGGATCTGGTGGCCATCTACACATTTGTCAGGGAGGGGGAAGCATGGTATAGGAGATACTCTGTTTATGAAGGCGCCCCTTGGACTAACTAGAAACAATGGCCACAAACTGTCAGAGAGCAGATTTAGACTAAACATTAGGAAGAACTTCTTTACAGTAACGGTTACCAGAGTCTGGAATGGGCTTCCAAGGGAGGTGGTGCTCTCCCCTATGTTGAAGGTCTTTAAAAGGAGACTTCACAAACACGTGGTTGGGGTCATCTGACCCCAGCATTCTTTCCTGCCTAGGGCAGAGGGTCAGACTCGATGATCTACTGAGGTCCCTTCCAACCCTAAAAATCTATGAAATCTATGAACGCTGCCCAAAATTGAGTTATCTAATCAGATCACCACCTTTTATTCATTGGCCATGTTCCTCTGTGGCTGATGTACTCATTCCATGTACAGTTTTTCAGTAAAAGCAAATAGATACTTATGTGCAATTTTAACTCCATCAGAGACAACTGTGCTTATGTCATCCGGCACTGAGCCTTCTACTTCAAATTTCCGTTACCCCAAGGAAGAGTGGAAATGAATTATTTTGTACAGGGTGGACTTCTTATCAGATGGGCATTACCTTGACAAGAAAAACCCAGGATAATTGTGCTCAGGCTGATGGGACTATAAATAGCAAGCTTTTGTGGATGCTTGAGACTAGATTCCATGCAGAATACAAAAATGAAGAAATCCTTTTGGGTGAAGCTGAGTGATAGCAATTCACAAATAGCTTTCAATTTCATGGCTCCACTGGCTAAGGGAAACAGGTTTCTTATCATTGGTTTGGAAGTATTCTTAGGGTTGGACAAGCCTGAGTTTTAGGGGACCTCATGAAACAGGGCAGGAAAGTCCTGTTCTTTCTGAACTTCACCAGAAATGACTGAGCTACAAGAAAATCTCTGAGATAAATATTTAACTCTCAGCAGGAGTAGCAAAGTTTCTAATTCAAACAAGACGTCTTTGGTAGGTCTACACTTTATGCTGAGTAACACTAGAAAAACATCAAAAGAAAAAGGTCTCGTCCATTCACACTCACTCTGCGGACACCCAGGCTCACAAAGCACCAATGCAAATGACTTGTCACAGTCCCTGAGGACAAGTCCCAGGACTGTCTGTTTCTTCTGCTCTTGAGACCATACCCTGCTGTTTAAACTACAAATTTATGAGCCCAGACTCCTAAAGAATGGTTAGAGCTGGGCTGGGCTTATTTCTTCAGCAGCATGTCTAGAATACAGCATACACTTTCATGTAAACTTTTATCAAGGGGTAAGCTCTAGGAATCTCCCAACTGGAGAAACCTGACAAAAACATGCTTGTCTATAATGGAGTGATAATGGCATGAACTGAAGCATGAATTTAAACAAATATAATTAAGCTGGTATAACCCCATTCTGATTTTTTCAGTTTAGCTGATGCTGTTCTGAAAGGGGTTTAAGCTAAATAAAAAGACTTTTTTCAGAATACATGAGGTAATATTAGTATCAATATATTAATTTAACTAACATCATATCATTTTGCAGTGTAACTATTAAAGCTCTCTCAAACAGGCAAATCTAAATGTACAAGCTTAAAAGGTATAAGTTATTCAACCATATTTCTCTCTTCAAATGTGCTAGGTCCTAAAGTCATATCTTGATATTTCTGTGTTCATTATCAAAACATTTGAGTTAGTTTTCCTATTTTTTCTATTGTGCTTTGATCTTGTAAGGAAGATCAAATACATTTTAGATCTACAAAACCTTCTCATTACACTGTTTTTCAAGGTAGCGTGAACTTGGCCAAGAGTTTTTGATTTTCATTCCTAGTGAGTGTCTTGAAGGCATGTAACTAAAGCATATCTATGTTCGACAGGGTGTGTTGTAGGAGCATGTTTAAATCATAAAGACAAGCAAGAGAGTTTTGTAAAGCTGGTCAGCTATTAATGGTTTCAACCTGGATCATAAGGGCAAATGCTAAAAGAGACACAGAGTTAAAGCATATGGAAGCGGAAAATGTGACAAGCAGCCTCTACCAACAATAATTTTGTAAAGACCCTAGATACCAATATCAGGTTTCAGGGGGAAAGACAATTTTACTGTACAGTAGGAGAAAGCAATGTCCAAGGGCAAAACCTGGAAGAGGGATGTTATTTACACCCTACATCTGGTTCTCTGGAAAACTTGCTAGACTTGCAGTGTATATTGATTCCATTACCTCCTGGGGGGTAAAGGGTGGGGCAAATACCAGTCTAACTGTTTCAAGTCCAAACTCAGGCAGAGTCCCTGTTGGGTTCTGAATGATGAATTAAGTGGCATAAGAACCGGAGAACCTCTGCCTGCGGGGAACAGCAATCACAGCATGAACATCCTGTAGATGCTGAACACTTTTCTGGCGTACTGCCTTGTTTTTCTTTGGAAATGGATGGAGGAAGAATAAAATAAGGAATAAGATGGTTGCTCTCAAAAATTCTGCATCATGATCCTGAGTTACCATGCAGCAGCCCCATTTGTCTGGTGTAATGAGTCCACCTGCAGGTTATGATACAGCAGTGCTTATAAATGGAAAGGGGCTTACTTGGAAAGCCTCTTTTAAATTATTTTCAGGGAGTAGTACCAAGTAGTCTCTTGTTAAACTTTCCCCAAGATCGGCATAATAGCAGAAACAGTAGCAATTGGAAGAATACAGAAAGCTGTAAGAGAAAGGATATATATGAGGAAGATACCAAAGCCAAGGGAAAATGAGCATGAGGTCATTGGAAGGTATTCTACTAGAGGTGGGACAAAGAGTCTCATATTATCCAACATTTCACCAATGGCTTGAGATCAGGAAGTGGGCCTTCAAGCTTAAAAAATAAACCTTGGAAGATATACCCAAGACTGCAAGTGGCAAGCAATGCCTGAGATATCAATAAATATCAGCTTGTCCCAATCTGTTTCAATCATCTCAATACTTCTTTACCAGCATTTTATAAATTGTAATTGTATGACATCTTCCTTATTGCCTAATCCTATAAAGTTTAAAAACTAGCATTAATTAAAACCCAGCAAATTTCAGCATTTCAGGTATTTTTAAATTCAACACTTTCATCAAAAACTGATTTTAATAGTTCTTCCAGAAATTCTTACTCAGTTAATTTCTTTCCTGAAAAAAACAAAAAACAAAAAAAGCTTTTCCTGGCATGGTCTATAAATCAATTTCTTATTATAGTGAATGTAGGCAAGTGGTTCCCAGTTTTTACTTATTCTTCTCATATTTTCAATCAGTTTTTCCTCTATCGGTAAGAAACAGATCAAGGACAGCTATTGTTCTACAGGGACATTTTGTATTTTGGATTATGTTATCTTCTGTTAACTGGTATAAAGAGAGGGGATAAACAGTAGAAGTACTAACCAACAATGCAAAACAAAGTTAAACTGGGACCACCCAGGCCTAAGACAAAGGAGAGGGCACAAGCAGTTAACCTATGTTACACAGTGTAATGCATCTTAGTAAGTGTCCAATTCATTAGACAGCAAGAGAGTGTCTCCAGCAGAAGTACACTTACATGTAATTAATTATTGGCAGTTCACTTTCTTGAAAGTGCCAGATGCTATGCATTTTCTAGTAGCTTTCTGGAACGCTGATCTGCAATATTTCCTCCCATGTTAGACATCTGTTCAGAGGATGCATATGGGGGTAAAAAACCCTGCCATTCAAGAATTAAATCTGGATGATCAGGCCAGCATATCCCCTTCCCACTTCACAATCAATACACATGTGACAGGCCTTAAATGTGGTGGGCACAATATACTTGGATTCTGATGTAGTTTTATATGCCATTCTCATAAGTAGTAAGTAGGAGCAATATGGACTGTAGAGAATTATCACATTTGGTTAATATGTAATAGGTTGAATAACTATAAGCAAAGTGTTGCTATTAATAGTCTGATGTCAGACTGACAGGTTGGGGGGCAAGTACCACTGATAAGAAGGATCTGGGAGTTGAATGAATCAGCATGAACCAGCAATTCCATTCCACTGCAAACCAAAAAAGAAAAAAAGGGGGGCATAGGTGACTGGTAGGGAGTGCATGGGGATGCCCATGCCTTCCCGATGGCCGACAGAGATACTGTTGGTACGGCTGG
>NW_017729032.1:54140773-54145976 GCF_001723915.1 Gavialis gangeticus | reverse complement strand
GACAGAGATACTGTTGGTACGGCTGGTGCCCACCCTGACAGGACCACTGCCATCGGTGGCTTCTGTGGGTGCCCCCCCAGATTCAAGAGGCACCGGTCACTTCTGGGTGGGGGGGGTGCTACCTTAACACAAGCACTGCGTGGAAACATGGGAGGGAACTATAATCACTGTGCTCTGTTTCATCAAATAGTACCTTCTGCCAATTGGTAGGGCTGTGAACCCTGGATTTGTTGGAGCGTAGCTCATATGTAAGCATAAATCAGCATATTTATGGCCCATCATGCTCAGATCTATGTGACTGGTACATTTGTTCTATGTATATACTTATGTACATGTGACTCATCAAGCTTGATATATAATGTTGTAAGAAACATTTCACATTCAAGAAACTTTTAATAACTGTGACCATACTCAAAAAGGTTGCTTCAGCAGACATTTTGTATAGTAGTCTCAAACAGGGAAAACATTCTGTACCAACTGACTTCCGGTACATATCTTGGTTTTCTGAACAGCAGCATTTTATTTGTTACTACTTTGTAATTGTTGTTGTTATATAACAAATTGTTCTCTTTTAAACTTAATTCAATACTGTATCTCTAAAGTCTGATGTAGTAACTTGCAACTATTTCACTTATCCAAAGAAACTCAGCTATAAAATGTTTTCAACAGATGCTGTCCAAAGTGGGTGGATAATTCAAAATCCAGGGAATTAATGCTGCTTACCTCTCCACCACCTTACCTCCTGCCAAAATCAGGGTTTTTAGTCACTCCTGGTAACAAAGACTGATAACATAGGTAAAGAGCAGGGGGAGCAGCAGCTGCATTAACTCTCTGGGTTACAGAGAGCAACTCTGGCAGATGTGGGGATTACCGTCATCACTGGCACTGCCCTTGGGTTGTCTGATTCCAGATGTAGTTTGTAGGGTTTGACACCACTGATGTAGGCTAAAGCACATAAGACCTTTAGAGACTAAACTATTTTGTGCCACAGGTAGAGAATGGATGAGAATGAGGTGTCACCCCCATTTAATACCCAAGAGCTGGATTATCTAATCTCATTTCAGACTGGGGACAGACATTCAAAAAGCCTGAGTCTGAAATGATTCTATCTTTGCAGGTTAGTCTAACCTGGCTAGGCTGACCCAGTTTGTAACTGCACAGACATCCCAGACATGCAGGCACATGGCTGAATGGCAAAGCCTAGAAGCCGGGGGGGCAGGGGCGGTGCTAGAGCAGCCCTCCCATCCCTTCCACAGCACTGAGCTGAGGGGGCCATGGCCAGACCCTGGCAGGATGCTCTGATTAGCCCAGCAGTGAATTAATAACAGTGTTTATCACCCCCTAACTCATTGTTTATCACTCCATTAAGAAAACAGAGGGACATTACCAGCTACCTGTTGATTCTGCCTGTTGATTCTACCTGTTGATTCAGCATAACCTGTAGCCAGCATGTGGTCTCCTAGCTAATACATAGACATATCTCTGCAAGGCAGAGGGGAGGGGGGAATTCCTGCTTAGCAGGAAGTGGTTAGGGGGAGAGGGGAAGCAGCCTGCAGTCCCTGCTGGAGCTACAGACAAGGAGCAGAGGGGCGGGGCCAGCCGTGCTGTGGAGCAGAGAGCCCCGCCCATCCCAGGGAGCATGCTGGGATGCTGGGGGTGTCTGGTTTATCTTAAGCTAGCAAGGGGTCTGGGACAGACATTGCATGAACTGGTTTGAGCCAAATCAGTTAAGTCTGATAAAAATCAGTTAATTCTACTATATTCAGCCAGGTTTATCTCAAACTGGTTTCAGCCATTTTCAAATCAGTTTATGTGGACTGAACATCTGTTCTGTTACAGGTTTAACCAGTTTCTGATCACTTAAACCAGTTTGTGTGTAATGTCTGTCCCTAGCCTTAAAGACTCTAAAGGGATGGTGAGTCTGTTCCTTTTCCTTGTAAACATTTCCAATGTGTAATTGCTCTTGCTGCTAAGAAACTGAGACTTATTTCAAGCTTGCATTAATATAACTTTAACTTCTAGCCATTCAATCTCATTACATTTTGGTTAGGAAGGTTAAAAAGAGCCTCACTATCTGTTCTCTATTTCCGTACACAGTGATCTAATCCACCTTTGCTTCAATAAAACGAATGGATAGAGCTGTCTAAATTCCATTGAATATGCTTGCTTTCCAGCCCCTTTGTCCTTTTTTGTGGCCTTCCTTTAAACTCTCTCTAGAATATCCTTATCCCTCTTCAAGTGCTAACATCAGAACTTAGGAAGAGTATTTGCTAATTAATGTACAGAAAGTATCGTTGCTTTATTTTTATTTTCTTTTTTTAAATCAATGTAAAGATCATATGAAAGTAAGGTTGGAAGAGACCCCCCCGACATCATCTTGTCTAGACCCCTGCTCAAGAAAGGATCATTCCTGACTAAAAACTATCCCAGCCAAGTGTCTGTCTAATCTGTTCGTGAGCATTTCCAGGAATAGAGATTCTATGCCTTCTCTAGGTAGCCTTTTCAATGCTGGACCATCCTCAAAGTCAGAAAATTTTTCCTAATCTCCAACCTACATTTCTTCTGCTGTAGCTTGAAGCCACTGCTCCTAGGCCTGTCCTCTTCAGCCACAGAGCAAAGCCCATCTTCATCCTCTGTGTAATCACCCATCAGGTATCTGAGCATGGTTGTTATCAAATTCCTCTTCAGTCTTCTACAAACTAAACAGACCTAGACCTTTTAGCCTTTGCTCATAAATCTTGTCTTCCAGACCCCTAATTATTTTTGCTGCTCTGCACTGAACTCTCCCCAGTCTGTCCATATCATTCTTGAAGTATGGAGCCCAAAACTGGATATAGTGCTACAGAGTGGAAAAAACACTTTCCATGATTTATAAGTGACACTGAAACCTGTTAATACAACCCAGCATGCTGTTGGCTTTTTCCTGCAACAATAGCACTGTTGGCTCATATTCAGTTTATGGATTACTGTAAAGTTTACAGTCTGTAGTGCTGTACCCTAGCCAGTCATTCCCCTGTCTGTATTTATGCATGTTATGATTCCATTCCAGGTGCAGGATTTTGTATTTGTCCTTATTGAACTTCACCTGTTTGAGGCAAATCATTTTTTCAATACTTCCAGGTCACCCAGGATCCTAATCTCCAGGATGGCAGTTTGCCTTCTTGCTACAGCACTGCACAGAGAGCTCATGATCTCCTGACCTATTGCTTGCCAAGACTGTCTGTTGCTAGAAACAACCTGATGAATTATTATGCATTGGGTTGAACTGAAACACATTTTATTGGGTTGTACTCATTTAACTAGGTGATTCATGTAACTAAATCTTACCAATATCAGTGTTACCTGAAAGCTTTGCAGTAATGATTTTAGAGCATTATTTGGATTATTAAAAGAAGTATTAAATAGTGGTGAACCACAAATTGATCATTAGAGTCCTTTCATGAGAAAAAAGCCCTACTTGCCGTTTATTCCTCATTAAAAATTATATTTTCGGATCAGATAGTGAGCCAATTTTTAATTAATCTAGTGAGCGACCTGAAAAGCCACATAAAGCAAGTTTGAAATTAACATTTAAACATATTTCCTCTCACACATTAAAGTTAGTTTTTAAAATACTTTTTTAGACTGTGGATTACATGCTTTGCTGGAGAGTGCTAATCAATTAGCAAAGTAGTCTTATTAGCTGAAAGAAAAAGTTTCTGGCCATGTGAAAGAAATAAGAAATTTCGATATGGAAGATTTAGGGAAAAAGAGAGTGTGAAAGAAAACACAAAGTCTGCAGCATAGGGCGGCTGGGTGCCAGCAAGCAGTCAATTTATAGCATCTGTACTCCAGACCACAGAAACAACCAAAAAAACTTTAAAAAGCTTCTGGGGAAAAGGCAGAGTCTAAAGTACTCCAAATTTTTAAAACCATTTTTCAGGAAAGTAAAGCAAAGAATTCCCAGACTGCTATAATCTTCAAGACAAATGATTAACTACACACTTTTAACAGTAAAAATGACATGTTAGTCAAGGTTTTAGACCTCAATGCCAACTGAGCTGAGTAGTATCGGAGGATTTTTTTCCCTAGTGATAGGGAAGAATAAAGTGTTTATGTTGATTCTTATAAATTCATTGTAAGTTTGATCACAAAGTGTCAGTACCTCTATAATGCCTCAATTACTTTGATTCCTGAAGGAATGTTTTGGAAAATTTCTCCATAGCTTCAAGAACTCTCCCAATGTTAGGTACTAGAGTATGTAAAGCGGGCCGTATTCGATTGGGATTCAGCCCAATTCGGGGGAAAGTGATTCAATTTGCTGATTTGGATCACTGTCCTGATTCGATTTGGCCAAATCTGAATCTGAAGATTCTATTCTGAGTTGGAGAATCACCAATTTAGCTATAAACACAAGATACCTCAAAGTACCAGGAGCAGCTTGTGAACTCTGAGATAGTGGGGCAGATGGAGCATCTCACCAGAGCATGGGGGAAGGGACAGGTCCCCAGTGTGCTTGGCAGCAGATCCAGAAGTGGACCAGAAGTACTTCTGGCCCACCTCCAGGTCCACTGCCAAGCGAGCAGGGGGCTCCCCCCACACCCCCTGAGCCCAACGATCAGTAAGAATCCTGATTTTCTGTTTCTCATGGAAAAACAGAGAAAACCATGGATTTCACATTTTTATCAGAGAAAACACAGATTAGAAAAGGGGCGGGGAAACCCTCAACCCTGCCAGGAGGGGAAGAGAAGGCGCCAACTGCAAACCCCCCTCCCAGCCAGGGTGCCTGGCCGGGGAGTGCCCAAGCTGGCTGGGAGCTGAGGGAGCAGGGAGGTTTGCAGCTAGCCAGGAGCAGTGGGGGTTCCCAGCCAGCCGAGCACTCTGGAGTGCCCAGCCAGGGTTGCAAATGCTATGCTCCCCACCTTGCTGCCTTCCCCCAGGCTCTCCAGAGCGCAGAATATGTGACTGGTGTGGCAGGGCACAGTGGGGCCATGCACGAAAGCTGCCTGCTGCTGCAAGCTCCATGCTGCCCTGGCCACACTTCCTCTGCGTGCATAGGGGCAGTACACATCTGTCCTGCCCTCACCCCCCACACAGATCTGGGGGGCACAGGTTCCCCCCTGGAGTGCATGCTGCGACTGGGAGCTGGCCCCACCTGAGCCTGCAGCAAGCTGCTGCCCTCAATTGGGGGCAGGGGGCTGCAGACCTGGGTCCCTGGCCCCAT
>NW_017729032.1:54139861-54140661 GCF_001723915.1 Gavialis gangeticus | reverse complement strand
TTCAAGGGGCACAAGCAGGGCTGGGGGGCTGTGGTGGGGGAGAAGTGAGGGACACCAGCAGGACTGTGAGGGGGAATTTAATTTTAACCACGGATTTTGTGACTTTTATCAGAGAATTTGCAATTTTTGATCAGAGAATCTGTGATATTTTTATCATGGAAAACCAGGATCCCTGGTGATCAGCTATGGAGGGACAATGAGTGCCCCCTAAGACCCAGGAAGCACCAGTCACTGAACCGGGGTGGGGGAGGGTCCCCAACACGCTCCATGGCAGACCTGGAAGTGGACCTGAAGTGCTTCTGGTCCACTTCTGGATCCACTGCCAAATGCACTGGGGACCGCCCCCCATGCTCCCAGGGGATGCTTCGTTGGCCCCACCATCTCAGTGTTCATGAGCCACCTGGTACCTTGAGGTATGTTCATATAAAGCTAACACATAAAGCTGTATCTATGTCTGAATTGTCAAAATTTCTCCAAATCAAACTGGAGGCTTCCAATTCAATTTGGAGAGATTAATGGGCCTCCTGATTTGATTTGGATTCAGAGATTTAGCCATTGAATCTGGGGCTTAGTGTTTTTGATGTAGTTTAAACTGGTGGTTTGGGACTGTAGGGGCAGGTGGTTTGGGACTGCCAAGGGCAGGCTCAAGCTGTTACAAGCCCAGAGTGGGCAGAGAGAGTGTTATGCGATAGCCACAGAAGGGTTTGGAGCCCGGGAAACAGGGGTCAGGGGCCCAGTACATAAGTTAGTTAGAGCCTTACAGCCAGGCCCGATGCAGTGGGTCTAGGCTAGATGGTCTA
>NW_017729032.1:54134508-54134861 GCF_001723915.1 Gavialis gangeticus | reverse complement strand
TGCAGCTAGCCAGGAGCAGTGGGGGTTCCCAGCCAGCCGAGCACTCTGGAGTGCCCAGCCAGGGTTGCAAATGCTATGCTCCCCACCTTGCTGCCTTCCCCCAGGCTCTCCAGAGCGCAGAATATGTGACTGGTGTGGCAGGGCACAGTGGGGCCATGCACGAAAGCTGCCTGCTGCTGCAAGCTCCATGCTGCCCTGGCCACACTTCCTCTGCGTGCATAGGGGCAGTACACATCTGTCCTGCCCTCACCCCCCACACAGATCTGGGGGGCACAGGTTCCCCCCTGGAGTGCATGCTGCGACTGGGAGCTGGCCCCACCTGAGCCTGCAGCAAGCTGCTGCCCTCAATTGGG
>NW_017729032.1:54109808-54129508 GCF_001723915.1 Gavialis gangeticus | reverse complement strand
GGGGCACAAGCAGGGCTGGGGGGCTGTGGTGGGGGAGAAGTGAGGGACACCAGCAGGACTGTGAGGGGGAATTTAATTTTAACCACGGATTTTGTGACTTTTATCAGAGAATTTGCAATTTTTGATCAGAGAATCTGTGATATTTTTATCATGGAAAACCAGGATCCCTGGTGATCAGCTATGGAGGGACAATGAGTGCCCCCTAAGACCCAGGAAGCACCAGTCACTGAACCGGGGTGGGGGAGGGTCCCCAACACGCTCCATGGCAGACCTGGAAGTGGACCTGAAGTGCTTCTGGTCCACTTCTGGATCCACTGCCAAATGCACTGGGGACCGCCCCCCATGCTCCCAGGGGATGCTTCGTTGGCCCCACCATCTCAGTGTTCATGAGCCACCTGGTACCTTGAGGTATGTTCATATAAAGCTAACACATAAAGCTGTATCTATGTCTGAATTGTCAAAATCTCTCCAAATCAAACTGGAGGCTTCCAATTCAATTTGGAGAGATTAATGGGCCTCCTGATTTGATTTGGATTCAGAGATTTAGCCATTGAATCTGGGGCTTAGTGTTTTTGATGTAGTTTAAACTGGTGGTTTGGGACTGTAGGGGCAGGTGGTTTGGGACTGCCAAGGGCAGGCTCAAGCTGTTACAAGCCCAGAGTGGGCAGAGAGAGTGTTATGCGATAGCCACAGAAGGGTTTGGAGCCCGGGAAACAGGGGTCAGGGGCCCAGTACATAAGTTAGTTAGAGCCTTACAGCCAGGCCCGATGCAGTGGGTCTAGGCTAGATGGTCTAGCTAAAGTAAAGGACTAGAGGCTGGGGAGGGGAGGCTGAAACCCCAACAGTGACACCAGTAACATCTGAGAGGCATGGGGCATGGTGGAGGGATGGTATGCAGCTGTGCAATTAGTTCTTAAGCCAGGAGCTCTGCACTGCAGGGTGTTCTTTGGAGCAAAGACCAGATTGGGGAAGCTCTGGGGGCAGCCTTCCCTTTGAGAACCAAAAGAAACATCAAGACATGGCAGGTGAGTGAAGGGGAGACTGTTCGCAGAAATGGATTGAAATAAAGGGGACTCTAGGGTGCCTCCAGGCCTTCTTGACCACCCCGGGGATGGTGCCCTGTTACAGGCACAAAATCAATTACCTATCATGAAATCTTCCATTTCTGTTCCCATATATTATCTTTCTTAGCACTATCCCCTTCTCAAGGTAAAAGCTTTCTATAATGTTACTTTTTGTCCAGTCTTAAAAGTAGGCTAAAAGACTTACAGTACCCTTAACATTTTAAATAAATTTAATCATACAGCTTTTTGTTTGTCTGGGCCCAAGATAAAAGGCTTTTACATTTACCAAGGATCCCACTTACAAAACAAATTAAGAAACCGGGCACAGAAACAGTCCATTTTCAAGATCCCACAGACTACTTAAATCTACTTAGGAAGTAAACAACAGGAAATAAAATATTTTCTTCCTAATTTTAAATGCATCAATTATTAACCAAAAATACTTACATAAATTCCTCTAAGAGACACATATTAATTCACAGTTTGTAGCTGTATATAATTTTGTGACTATAAAGCAACAACTAAGTATTAGGAACATAATAATGGGAACAGTACCTTCAATCAATAGCTCTTGTCCATGACTGCCCAAAAGAGTACGGGACAGGAAAGGGGCGAAATCTACAAAAATTTCACGCAGGAGGGGTGCCACCTTTTCTAGAGCTCTCTCAAGCTTTGCAGTGATGCTGTTGAAAACAAAGTATGCAAGTTGAAGGCAAATAAACATTACAGGTTAACAATGTCAAATCATGCCCATTTCCTAACAAATACTCAAATAATCAGTGTTTCTCCCAATAACAGAATTACCATGATTATGATTAACAATAGTGTTTAAAAACCTTAATCTCATGTTAAGCTCAGAAATATGGCAGTCTCACTAGCTAAGCAGAATTTACAGGTGAATACAAAGTATTTATTCTAATTTTTAAGGATGATGAGAGATCCCCAGGCATCCAAAAGCTTCAACAACTTAGGATGTAAGTTTGAACATAAAAAAAGAAGAAAAAAGACTGCTCCTTTGCTGCAACATATGGCAACAAGGTATAAACCTCAGAAAGTTTAAGTACAGAAAATTCTATAATAGAATGAAAATAGTGTTCTGTGTAAAATGTCCAACTTCTAAATCTTCTCAATTTAAGTCATATTTTCTCTGACATCCATGAGACAAAGACTCATTATTAGTCTAACAGGATGTACCAGATACCCCCAGCCTTATCTTCCCTCTTCAATAAGGAAGAAACTAATCTTATACTGACAATATCAATATTATACAAGTGAATACAGCAAATAAGCATATTTTAAATATAAAAAATAGCATAAATGTATAACACCAATTGCCCTGTAGCAGCAATTTTGCACTGTCCTGGGAGATTATACCATTGTTTTACACACATGGTTGAAGCACAAAAGAGGAGTTTTTACTGGTTTAAGATCATATCATAAAATTACTCTTTCCTGTTTAGACTTTCAAGTAACAAAATCTAGCTCTCAGTGTACAGGGTACTGGATGTGAATTAATAAACTTGCATTCTCTTCCTCAAGCTTTGTGTTTAACCAGTAATTTTATCTCGACTAGAATCAAATCACCTCTTCTTGCTTCTGTCTCCTCTCCTTGTCTATTTTGTCTATTTAGACTCTTTGAACTCTTTGAAGTGATTCTTAATGTGTGTTTGTTGTGTGCAGCACAGTTGGGGCATCCATCTAAACGATACATCAATATAAAAAAATCATCCTTTATCTAGAGGTCCAAGTGCAATAGTGCTTTTAAAAAGTCAATGTGTGGTTCTATACCCTTACTGAAAGACACCATGGAAAAGGACAGGCTTTAGACATAAACTGGTTTAAGTGATCAGAAACTGGTTCAAACCTGTAACAGAACAGCAGTTCAGTACACATAAACCAGTTTGAAAATGGCTGAAACCAGTTTGAGATGTTACATTCAACCAGGTTTATGAAACTTAACTGATTTGGGTCAAACCAATTTCTGCAATGCCTGTCCCAGACCCCTTCCTGACTTAAGTTAAACCAGAGCCTGCCAGTATCCTGGCATGGTCTCTAAGATTGGGTGGGGCTCTGCTCCAGAGAGCTGGGCTTCCCCCTCCCCTCTGCTCCCTGACTGCCGTTCCAGTAGAGACTGCAGGTACAGTGGGGTCTGTTTGGCTTCCTCCTCCTTCCCTACTCCCTGCTTAAGCAGGGATCCCCCCCTCCCCTCTGCCTTACACAGACACCTCTCAGCATTTGCTAGCATACCACATGATAGCTATGGACCATGCTGTGGAAGGCAAGATAAAGGCAAACAGGACTATGGTGGCTTAGGGCTTTTTGGAGCTAATCAACAAGTAGCTGGTAATGTAGCTTCATTCTTTCCTTGGAAAAGCTGTTTAAGAAGAGCTTGAACTAATGAGGAGAGGCTGATAAACAGTGAGTTAGGGGTGATAAACACTATATTATCAACTCCCTGTTGGGCTGCTTGGTGGGGTGAGCAGGGAGATCCTTCCTAATCAGAGCATCCTGCCATGGCCAGGCCCCACCCCCCCAACTCAGCACTAGGGAAGGGACGGCTGCTCTAGCACCCCCCAGCTTGTAGCTTGAGCCACTGCAGGCATGTGCCAACATTTCTTCAGTCCAGAGCGGGGCTAGGGACAGACATTCAGAAAGCTTGAGCCTGAATTGATTCAATCTTTGCAGGTTAGTCTAACCAGGCTAGGCTAAACCACTTTAACTGCACAGACATCCCCTCTGGACTGAAAAATGTGCTGGCACATGCCTGCAGTGGCTCAGTCTAGAAGCTGGGGGGGTGGGGTGTGGCATTAGAGTAGCCCTCCCTTCCCTTCCAGAAGGCTGAGCTGGGGGGGGGGGCATAGCCAGGCCCCAGCAGGATGCCATGATTAGGGACACCTCCCCTGCTTTAACAGAGCATTTATCAGTCCTGTTATCAGCATTTAGCACCCCATCAAAAAACAAAAGCCTTGCTCATTAGTTCAAGCTCTTCTTAAACATCTTTTTCCAAAGGAAGGAATGCAGGGAGATTACCAGCTGAGCTGTTGATTAGCTCCAAAAAGTCTGTAAGTGGACACTACCCTATCTGCATTACACAGCATTAGCTATCATACCACATGCTGGCTACAGTCAGTGCTGTGGGAGAGAGGTGGAAGGGATCTCTGCTTAAGCTGTGAGTGGTGAGAGATGGGGAGGAGGGCACAGGGAAGCCAGCAGATCCTGCTGTGCCTGCAAGTCTCTTCTGGAGCTCCAATGAGGGAGCAGAGGGGAGGGCCCAGATCTGCTGTGGAGCAGAGAGCCTCACCCAGCTCAGAGAGCAAGCCAGGATGCTGGGAAAATCTGATTTAACTTAAACCAGCAAAGGGTCTGGGACAGACATTGCATAAGCTGGTTTTACCCAAATCAGTTAAGCCTGATACTACATTCAACCAGGTTTATCTGAAACTGGTTTCAGCCATTTTCAAACTGGTTTATGTGCACTGAATGTCTGTTCTGTTACAGGTTTAAGCCAGTTTCTGATCACTTAAACTGGTTTATGTGTAATGTCTGTCCCTACTCGGGATTTCTGTGCGGTTACAAACCAGTTTAGCCTAGCCATGTTAGACTAACCTGCGAAGATTGAATCAGTTCAGGCTCAGGCTTTTTGAATGTCTGTCCCTAGCCTATTCGTCCTTGTTCTCCCCATATATGGCTTGGAAAACCACTTTTTCTCTTCTTTCAAATTTGTCATAAAGATTCAAAGTCTCTTGCTGAGCACACAAGAACAAATCTTTCATTTTAAAAACCTACATGAAACTAGATTATTTTTCTACTGGGCTCCTTAGTTTTTTTCAGGCCTCTTTGCAGTTTAACTTCAACCCATTTAGGGTAGAAGTTATTTTATTTTTATTTTTTAACAGCACTGGGAACATTGCTAACAACTAAGACTATAACCACAGGAAGCTACTGCAATAACTGGCAATATTTGGGGCAGGCATTTTTAAGTTTTCAAAGACTTTTGCTATATATATAAAATTATAAGATATGGAAATTGCTGCATATCCTTCTTATAAAATCCATTAAACAGCTAACATCACTACAGAATAGAAGCTATTTTCTAAAAACTTCAAATTATTTTGCTTTGCTTAATTGTCTTGCAATATAATGCAATTCAGGTACCAGTCTTTATTCATTTATTTATTTACTTATAGATAAGAAAACACTAACAGGGTTTGCTTCAACCTAGACAAAGAAAAACTTTACAATCCAATGCCGAGGGTTTGGAACAGGCTCCCCTTAGAGGTGGTACAATTATCCACCCTGGCAATTTTCAAAAAACCTCTTGGTGCCCATCTTCCTGGGGTCATTTGATCCCAGCAGTCTCTCTTGCCCACATGCAATAGGGCTGGACTCAATGATTTGTAAGGTCACTTCCAGACTCTAGCAACTATGAAACTATTATGAGAATTACCCAATCAATTTTTGTTTATACATTTTCATTGTATATCTGCTTACAGTTCTCAAGTCTAGAATTTACTTATACTTAAATGAATCTGTGCTGAATCTCACAAGTATTTAGATGGGCATGAATTACCCAAGTGATGCCTTTGAATGGATGTTTGACCAATGTACTCTACCGTATCAGACTCTTCAAATTTAACTCCTCTTAGCTTTAACCCTCACACAGATGCAAAATATATTTTCAAAGGAGCATGTGGTGCAATTGCTAACTCTCCTATCCAAACACAAACAGAGCAGTACAGTAGGAAACAGGCCACTTTAGGAAGCCTTTAAAGTTTCAACCGTAATAATTAATTATTTTTCGGACTGATAGCAATAATAAAAAACTACAGAGGATATAAAGTGAAGAAATATCTGTAAAAATGGCTGGGACACGATGTCTTAGAACTGTTCGTTAGGAGTGTTGTACACTGACACAAAAATGATTTGTAAAATTCCAGGATGTGGGGCAAGAAGTATTTGACCCTCAAGATACCGATGATTATAAAGGAAGAATGTAATATATTTGCCTCTACAGTTAACAATCAAATGCAATTATCCATTCATAAAGAGCTACCAGTAAAGTGTTATTTAAATTATGTAGAAGATTATATAACACAAAGACAAATCTCCAAATGACTAAGTGGAGAATGCCAGTTAAACACATGTGACCCTCTCTCAAAGGTTTTTCTAGATATAGAAGTAAGCAGGGAAAAATTATGTACAAAACTGTTTATTTCAATCTCTAAAACTACAAGGCTTAGATAGATTTTATCAAATCTGACAGGCAATCTATCAAGAATGGTGGGAGCAGCTTTTATTAAATATATTTTTACACACAGTTTTATGTCTCAAGGGAAGCTAACCATTTCTGTCTTGGAGCCTCTTTTTTTCTGGTATTCTTTGAGCTACATAAAAAAAGAAAACAGATTCTAAAAGATCAATGTCTTTATTAACAATGATAACAACAACTCTAAAAGTCTACCTAAAGTCTTCATTTCCCTTTTGTGAAGATTTATTGCAAGACAGATCTACTACTTCATGTTTGGAGAAGGAAATAGTATCATAGTAGTTTAAAGAATCCAAAACTTTTGCGGTCTAAAACCATGGCTCTAAACCTTTTTGGACTCAAGGCACCCCTCTTTACTTTTGTGAATCTGACTGATAGCCAATATCAAAAACTAATTTATAGATTACAGCAATTACCTCCTTGCAGAGGGGCCTGGTAGTGGGAATGGGGGTTTATCCAGGCAGGGAAAAGTCTGAGCCAGTGCTTATGTGCTTTAGTTTAGCTGCTTATCTCCTAACACCTCGCTGCAACTTTAAACAAGATCTGGTAACACCCTGGTTGAGAATCACCAGTCTAAAAGCGTTCACTCCACTAAAATACAAGATTGTTTTCAATATTCAATGAAGATGTCAGTTAAATCTGCTAATTCATATCTTCTGTAGGACTTTAAACTAGAAGGAGATAAAGTTGTATGTTGGTATATATTCTATATGTCATGCTCTATCTTTACAAGAGGAACCTGCTCATGAATGTAAAATTTCCACTGGCCATCTGTGAATATAATCAGTAATTTTATCATCTGACAATTCAGAGACACTGCTTAGAGAACTGACACTAACTTCTGTGACATGCCTTAAATGTCTGACGTAGCAGTTCTCCATCTATTTAGACTCAAAGAATACCTCAGAAAATACCAGCTCTTAAGTTTTCACTCTTTTTTTTTTTACTACAGAAAAATAACAGAGCAATTCTGATGCAAAGAAGTCAGAAAGACCACAACAGGTCAGAAATGTATTTAACACTATGGATTCCTATTTGAAATCTCAGGGTTTATCTTGTGAATCACCTCTGCACACAAAACAATGTTAACATTGTATGGCACCACAGCACACTTGAAAGGATCCCTGGCACCCTGGATGAGAATCAATGGTCTCAGGAATATACACTTTAACCAAAGACTTAAAATAATTTCCTCTATGCACATCCTAAAATATGCACAGTGAGAAAGAAATATGCAAAACTTTACTCCAGTGGCATTTAGGCAAAAACACCTTCTGGAAGGCCAGAGGTTTGTATTTTATTTCCACCTCTACCACTAACCTGCAGTATGATCTTGGTTAAATCACTTCATCACTTATAGCCTGTTTCCCGTACCTCCTATACTCTAATTTACCTACTTAGACTTCAAACAATTTGGAACAAAATTTGCTGTGTATACATTCAGCACCTACTACAACTGAAGCTTGAAGTTGTTTTGCCGTAGATATAATAGATTAGTTTAGAAAGGAAGAATGATCTGAAATTACAATAAAATTCTATTAAATTAAAATTGCATTGTTCTTGTTTTCAATTCAAGGAAGGCCTTGCATTCAAGGTTTTACTATGGCTATATACAAGGGGTCTGCAACATTTCCCAGCAGACCCAGCTTGGGTCTGAGATGGGAAAACACTAGTATCTGCTCACTTGCCCTGGAGCCCATGCCATGATGCAGTACAGGGAGACCCCTCCCCCCCCGAAGCCCAGGGTGCAGCACAGCGTAGGCAGAGTTCCCTTTCTGCCAAAGCCTGAAGCAACAGGGTTCTGTTCAGTCTAGTGTAGAAACAGCCCCCGACCACCAAATGCTATCAAAGCCATCACTCCAAATCGGACCCACAGGCTGCAAGTTATCAATCCCTGCTATATATACTATTTCCTTCATGGTTACCTCTGCTTTTTATGGCTAGGGATAGACATTACACATAAACCGGTTTAAGTGATCAGTAACTGGCTTAAACCTGTAACAGAACAGATGTTCAGTGCACATAAACCAGTTTGAAAATGGCTGAAACTGGTTTGAGATAAACCTGGTCGAATGTAAAATCAGACTTAATAGATGTGGTTCAAACTGGTTTACGTAATGTCTATCCCAGACCCCTTGCTGGTTTAAGATAAATCAGACACCCCCAGCATCCAGGCATGCTCTTGGGCTAGGTGGGTCTCTCTGCTCTAGCCCAGCCAGGCTAGCATCTCCCCTCTGCTCTCTAGCCGGAGCAGGGGCAGAGTGTGGTCAGATGCCAGCCTGCCATGGCCCCGAGGCAAATTTCTCCCTCTGTCCCTTCTCCTTTCCCCTCCCCCCACCAACACCCACTCCCTCCCCTGGCAAACCCTGGGGACCACAACTGCTGTTTGCTAGCCCCTGCATCTCCATGGCTTGTCTGCAAACAGGCAAGGATGGAGTTAATTGCTCTCTGTGTCCCCTCTCTCCCCTGGAACTGCTAGGGCTTTGGCTGGAGTGGGGCAGAGAGGCAAGCTAGTGTGAGCCCAGAGCTAAGAAGCATGTGTGATA
Source organism: Gavialis gangeticus (assembly GCF_001723915.1). Lineage (NCBI taxonomy): Eukaryota > Metazoa > Chordata > Crocodylia > Gavialidae > Gavialis > Gavialis gangeticus. The sequence continues at coordinate 54,120,632 of NW_017729032.1, read as the reverse complement.
ATCTTCACATATGCTGATTAAGAGTTAAGAGAAGTTGTAAACAGCTTCACCAAAAAATGTGGAGAGCTATATTTAAATTATAAAGCCTTTCTGAATGCCTGGCTATAAGGAGACACTGCCCTCAGTATTAGTAAAACTAATTCTTGTCTTCCTGGTTTACATTTTAAGTTAGACTCATCTGTGTATGCTGTGGTTTACTGGACTGTATCTTAGCTTAGGTGAAGATTTTTGGTAGTTCCCTGTTGTATGCTTTGCAAATTGCTGTGTTCAATACATGCTTGCTTCAGAGAAAGGACTTTTTCCCCATCCCCACATCTCAAGGCTGGTGCCTAGCTGTGCCCCCTCCATGCCACTAGGGAGGTGTGAGAGCCTTGGAGGGTGTCTCTCATCCCTCCTTTTTGGCAATGGCTAGCAGGCATGCTCTAGCATCCATGGCTTCCAGCTTGAGCCACTGCAGGCATGTGCCTGCATTTCCTGGTTTAACAGAGTATGTCTGTCCAGTTATTAATCAGTTTACACTGTGCAGCTTAGACTAACCTGCAAAGACTGAATCAATTCAGGCTTGGGCTTTTTGAATGTCTGTCCCTAATTTATAAGGTAACAAAGATATACCTATTGCTAATTAACAGTCATCTTACAGCTTGTTAGTAGCCTTTTCTGTTTCACCCAATGTGTTTCACACACTGCTTTGCAAAGTGATTATGGCAGAGGTCAAAAGAAAGGAAAAGGGCAGTTGCAGAGGAATGAATCACTAAATAAAAGGAAAATAGTGCAAGCACTCAGAACCATCCTTCAGAATGGGTAGTTACATGTTATTTCCTGTACTTTTTAAATTATGCCAACTGAGTTTGTAGCTGCAGCATCAGATATACACTTAGCAAGAAAACCAAATGTCAATACTTAGGAAATTCCAGCATTACTTTAATCCCTCCCACACCCAAATTCAAGATTCCTTGTAAAATGATTCATCTGAAACAAGCTCCCAGAAATATTTTTGCAGGATAGGCCAGACTTTCCTTTACCATTCATACTACTAAGGAGGACTGGGGCTCCATTTCCCTCCCCCTGACTGAGGTTTAAGAGAAAAATAAATGCTGTTGTCTCTCTACTATCTCAGAGTAGGATGTTTAAAACTTTCTTCTAGGAGGCTTTCTTATATTCATGTTCCAACTTCGGTTTATTAGAGAACTGGACATCCTATGCAATGAGTAACTGTATTAGGTCTCTGCTACAGGGTCCCAGCAATTAGGCTGACTGATTCCCCAACCCTGGACCAGTTCCTAAATAGATAATAATTTTCTCCCTAATTTCACCTTTAGAAAAAGTCTAGACAAGTAATTCTCCACCAGAGTGCCACAGCACCCTAGGGTGCCTTGAGATCCTTTCAAGGGTGCCACGGTTGCCACATAATATTAACATTGTTAGGTACGTGAATATGATTCACAAGATAAACGCACAAATTTCAAACAGAAATCCATAGCTGTGGTATGAGTTCTTTGCAACACAAAAACTGCTCTATTTTTCTTTAGGCATAAAGCAATGACAACTAAGCTGACATTTTCCGAGGGACGCCTCAAAACTATCCAGGGGTGCCTTACATCTAAAAAGGTTTAGAATCATTGGCCCAAATGTACCTCAATCTCTCCATGCCCTGATCCTTAAATCACTTGCTCACAACATTCCAGGCATGCAGGAATTAGTAGGAAGTAGGATCATAGCCATGATGGTTCAGGAAATGTACAAAAGGGGCAAGAGGGTATTTTATTATATTTTTCTATTGGAGCAACTGTACAGTTGGGAGAGATGGGCAAGCATTTGGACATTAAGTGCCTTTTAAAAGGTTCCTGAAAAAAGGCATTTTATGTCTGAAAGCTTGCCTATCTCTCCAAAACACACAGTTGCTTCTATAAAACACATCACAAGTCTTGACCCTCTACACCAGTTAGTATCTACCTCACAACCAACACCCAGCCATCTAAATATCTGAATGGATGATTTCATCCCTTATTATATTGTACAAGTCATTTGTTTGTTCTGCAAAATTTATCCACTTCCAATTATCAGTTCCCAAGAGCAGGCTTTTTTTTAAGTAGTTCTGCTTTGCTATGTGGAAGGGTCTTACTGACAAACTATAAAACTTTTCCAATTATACAACACTTCACTGACATTTCAAGAGACTGGAATTATTTTAATATTTTTTTAGTTAAGCACTACTTAAATACTATACAAATTAGCAGTTTAGAATATTAGTTTAGTAACAACACAGCATCCTCCCAGAAAGCTTTATGATTATTTATACATTTTTTGATCAATGGCTGGATGTGCTTTTTTTTTTTTTTGGTCAGAAAGGGAAAATAATATCAAAATATGTGCACCTCATGTTTTCAGCTGAATCCTCTGGCATTGGAGCAACAGTTTGCACTGCTGGAAGGTTCTTACTAGTAGCACCATTCACAAAGCTGGAGGACGAAGAGGAAGAGGAAGATCCTGAATCCACTGCACCTGTCCCAAAAAAAAAAATATAGATTATAATTTGGTCTGAAAAACAAGGGCTTTTAAGATTTTTTTTAATGTGATAATAATTCTTGTATGTCAATCTATTTAATATATATATAATCTTATCTATGCTCTACTAATTACAAGGAATTTAACATCTAAACAACAAAATTGCTTACTTTGCTAGTATAGCAACTCTCATTGATACCCTAGATTATCTGCTATTGCTCCATATTTACAGTTATATCTACTGCTAGACTAGGATACCTATACATTTTTTAAAAATGTATTTTAACACAAAAGTAAAAGGAAATAATGTATCAAAGCACAGATCTTAAAATGAAATTTCCTGAAAACAGATTATCACTGAAACTTAATAAAAAGAACAGAATAAATATTCAGACTAACATGTTTCTTCTACTTCTATTACTATTTAAATGTTTTTAAAGATTATTTTCTTTACAAAACTACCTCCTACTGTTTATACTCAGCACTTGTATAGTATTTACAGTTTTTAAGCCCTCTCAGACATTAACCTGCAGTTGAAAAAAAGAAAGCAAAATAAGTCTTACCTCATATTTTCATGACCCTAAAAATAAATTCCAACGGCTAAAACATTCTTGCATCACCATGATAATACAGTCATTGTTATTATGAACTTGTGTAAAGAATGAGAGAATTGTGTATTTGGTTTTCCCTCAGCATTACGTGCACCTCAGTTTACCAGTTTACTGTTATCTTGCCTGAATGCAAGGAGTTAAAAGAATCTGTTGAGGGGAGGGAGGTTGAAAATAAATAGGAAATAAAACAATGGCAAATTAAGTTACAGCCTAAAAAAAGTACCCACAGTAAGGAAACACAGAAATAGCAAAGCAGATGTCACTCCCAACCCAAGCAGAAGTCTAGGTAGATTTGTTACTTATAGAGTAACTAAATCAGAGATGCATAAGGTTTTGTAAGCAGTGGCTTGCCTGTCAGATCCTAACCCAACTCGGAATGGTGGTAACTGAGGTTAGGGGGAACTAAACAAAAGCTTGCCAGAAAAGATTTAGGTTAATGTATGGGAAAAATAGATGTATAGACCATTACTGTCTTTACACTTTGCATGAGATGTTCTTCTGGATGAATAAATAACTGTTTTGAAGAAGCTGTTTTGAGCCATATTAATCAGCCTCTGTCACAGGCTTCAGGAAGGAAAAAAAAGAAAGAGTTTGAATATGCCGGTACTGTTGTGTTAGAGCTGGTAATAGGAATCTCGCAGTCTAGACATGGAGTCTAAGAACTGTAGGACCATGAAGCTTCATGCAGAATGCAGCGAAGGGGGAGGGCCTGATTCCACCAGGGGGAACTCCAGAGAGACTAAGGGTCTAAAGAGCATTGTATGACACTGACAGTGGGGCAGCTGTGGTATGTCAACTGTGATGGGAATTTGTAATGAGTGAGAACTTGATTTTTTTTTTGTAATAATTATCCTAAAAACTCAACCAGAGTCTATAAATGTATATTTATTATATCATATAAAAGCTGGAAATAGAAGATTTGGGGGGCATCTAGTGTCTCCAAATGACCGTATAACATTTTTTTCCACAACAGTAAGCTATCATTTAGTGAAATTCAATGCTGTCTTGAAAAATGAACCATCTTTTTATCAAGGACTTTTTAAGCACAACAGCTAGCATATAAACTGAATGACACCTGATAACTTTAAACACATGCTCTTCAAGATCAGACACATATCATTTAAAATTAATTATTGCAGGTATAATATGACTGAAGCAGCTGAAGCTGTAAGTTCAATACTTTAGTTAATTTGGTGAAATGGAAGAAAAAAAAGAGAACATGACGACAACTTTCAACACGAACAAACACATACATCCAACATGCCTTCAATATAACAAATACATTAATCAATTTTTGATTTGCATTTTTTCATACTTGACATGTACAACTTTTAGGACACAGGAATTATGTTCTAACTTTTAGAAATGAGGACAATGCAACTTTTAAACCGTACAGGGTCTTCATAAAGTCCTTGTGCACTTTAATAACTTAGGTTGTAGGTATGATAGAAACAATCTGTGAACAGCATTTAAAAGCAAATTTATTAAAGTTTTAGGACAACTAGAGTACACAATGCTAGACTTCATAAGTAATAAGGAATTTATTGTCAAATAAGATGGAGCTCTGTGCCACTATGCTCTGAATGTATGACAGTTCCTGAATGCCGTTTTCCCAAAGAAGTAGATAGGCAGAGGTGGACCACTTGCTTGGCCACCTTGTTCACCTGATCTGTCACCACTGGACTTCTTTTTATGGGGACATGTTAGAAGTGTAATTTACTTGTCAAAACCATGTTCTTTGGTGGGACTTAGGGCTAGGATCACCAATGCAATTAGTGTAGTAACTCAACAGCAACTGGGAAACGTTTTCAAGGAGTTGGAAGATGGGATTGAGCACTGTATCATGATGGATGGTGGTTATGTTGAAGTCTAGCATTGTGTACTCTAGGTGTCTTAAAACTTTAATAAATTTGCTTTTAAATGCCATTTACAGATTGCTCCTATCATACCTACAACCTAAGTTATTACAGTTTAAAAGTGCACAAGGACTTTATGAAGACCCTATATTTCTTGAGAACAGAATGTTCCTATAAAAATGTATCCAGGTGAATTTAGGCACAAAAAACTTCATAAAATGAAAGTAGTCCAAGCAAGCAAGCAATTCCCTTTTTCTAGGGCCAGTAAAAGAGCTTAGTATACTTGTAGTTCTGCATAATTAAAGCTAGTAAAACTTGCTGAAGTACTGAGTATGGACAAATATACAATTTAGTAGCTTCTCAGCTGCTCTTCGATAGTGTCCACTACCACTAGCTGTTCTATTGTAACGCCTACATCTGCATGATGTAAGCAAGCTAAACTGCCCTCTCTCTAATTCTGATCGAAGCAAGGTAAAGTTGGAGTAGCTTTGTGCATTTGTATCCCCCTACATTATCACACAAACCTAAAACCCAGGAGTTGCATTATAAGAGTGCCCTTTAGTATCAAAATGTCTGTCTATACCCACCTTCTAGTCAGTATTTTCCAGTAAACCTGCTGGACAGAGTCTGCCAAACAAAAATGGCAGAGAAAAAAAAAAATGGACAGCTATCACTATGAAAAGGCAACATTTTCCCACAAAAAACACACTGTGGAATCTGATATGTAGACTTTTCCTGTACTATATAGTGAGAAGAGTTTGTGAGTAACGATTACTCTCTAATAGCAACCATTGACCAAAAAATAGCTAATTGCTTAAAGTTATATAGTGTTTTTGATATGTTGAAAACACTGAAAAGCCCAGGGCTATATAGCACTATGTGGAAAAAAGGAAGACTTCCAGTTTGGGGCTGTCTTGTGAAACATGGGTACGAAAAAAGGGGATCCATGTCAAGCAAGCAGAAGCAGATGCAAATGGAACAAATGTATTTAGTTCAATGGAGCAGCATTATTCTGAAAATGATAAACATTTGAATTTCCCATGCCTAGAAGTATTGACAAAGACAGTAGCTGAGGGTGTTCTACAAAGGCAGACAATAAGTGTTTATCCTGCTACTTTGTGAACTACAAAGTGGCTGGAAATTTTCCCCCTCTCTATTCTCCAAAACATCCAGGCAGATTTAAGCGTTTTCAATCACTAACTGAACTTCCTAAAGCCTTCCACAGGGTTTTTCTTCTCTCCAGCAATTTAAGTATAAAGTTGAGAGGCAAAACAGACTAAAACCAGAGATTTATAAATCATACCCAATTTCCTATCATCCATAGATTCCAATGAGGTAGAGAAACCCTAAGTTATTAATATTAAAAGTTGAAATGAAAATAACATTCCCCAAAAGACCATATTTATATAATCGTAACGGAGGGGAAAAATCACAACCTTTTGCACTTCTTATTTACATGATAGAAAATTAGGGTTGGAAAGGATCTCAGGGGGCCATCTAATCCAACCCCCTGCTCGAAGCAGGACCATCCCCCAACTATATCATTTTTATAAGTCATCTTTAAGGAGAAATTAAACTGCTCCTTGGACAATAGTTAATATTAAAATGAGTTTAAATGCATTTTTTTGTTAAAAACATTTAAAAGACTCATAACATGCTATGCTGATTTTTTATTTTTTTTAACTATTTTTTTTTTTGACAGATTCATCACCAGCTTCAGTGTCAGCAAGGAATTCCCTCCTCAAATCTAGGATATATTTATGGTCACACAGGAGGTTTTTTTGTTGTTGTTGTTGTTGTTGTTTTTTACCTTTTCTCCTTTTACTGCAGAGAGGAAGCATGGAGAGAATTACCTCATTTTCATGCAACATTCAATATTTCTAAGACACCACTCTAGGATTATATATATGCATTTATATAGGGTTGTATAATTCACATAGGCATTACAGATGTAATGCATGTATAACAAAAGGAGACTATGTTCCTCAAGGTACAAGGTATATACTTGAGCCTTCAATTTTTTTTGTTTTTAAGAGTCCATTAAAAACAGAAGAGACAGTAGGACAAAAACACAAAGAAAAAATGAGGGTCACAAAAATATTTAAGGACAATACCTGTTGTATTAATCATACTTTTTGGTGTTGCTCCTGTAGCAGCAAATATATTAGGTGTTGTACCCGGTGGCAATCCACCTCCAGCAGTGGCAGCTCCAACTGTAGTGACAGCAAGACTACCTGGAGGGGGTTTCTTCACTGGAACAACAACGCTCCTGCAGAGGAAGATATGACAGGTTTGTAAAACATCACAAAGGAGTAACTTTGGGGCTTGGTTTTTTCTTTTAATCATAGTGATAAGGAAAACATCACACAAAAATATTTTCTTTACTTCTTACAGCAGTCAGTGAGGTCTAATAGACTTGAGGCTGAAAATTAAGAACTCTTGAGTTTTACTTTATATCGTGTCATCACCTATGTGATCACGCAAAACTTAGCTAACTTCTGCTTCCACTTCAATACCTGTAAATTGGAAATGTCACCTCTTTCACAAGGGTGTTGTTTGTAAGGACTAATACTTGTCAATTACACTAAAGTGATTTGTGAGTGTAAAGTGCTAAATATGGGAATTACTACGGCAAAGCAGTATATATACCAATGCTATCAGAGGGTCTTACCACAGCTTCTAAGATGACAAAGATCACAGGTAACACATAAACATAGCACCTGATTCTCTACTGCCCTAAATATTACATAGTCAATTATAACTGACTGTAAAATCTATTACATGTATTTTGTCAACAGTTTAGAGATGCAGCCCAGGGCAGAGGGCAGTGGTCTTGACTGTGATCATGCAGCTACCAGCAGCAACAATTTTTTTTTCTTGCACACCCTCCCCAAGTTGGCACTTGGGGCGGTTGCCCTTTTCACCCCATTTTAGTTATATGCCACTGTATTTTGTTTTCCCTGCTGGCCAGACAAACACGGCATACAAGGTGTAATATAGTAGAATCTCACAGGTACAGCTCAAAATATGCTTAGTTTTAATCCCCAAAAAGGAAAAAACAAACAAACATTGCATTTGTAAGTGTCTGTAGCCTTTAAGATAAAAGAATAGGGACTATATAGAAATATGTATTATATTCATAGTTACATTTTCATCCCCCCTGAAGATACAGTATTTGTCTTTACATTTGAAAACTGAGACTTACTGTATACACTAACAGATGAAAAGAAGGGAAATACCAAGTGGATCTTTAATAATTTTTTAACCAGGGTGCCTGTCATCGTGTATGTAGCATTCTACCCACTCTAAATGGTGCTCCTTTACATTACATACAAAGCCAACATTGCTATAGTTCCTGCTTCAGCCAAAGACTGAAAAACAAATCTGAAACAGAAAAGGTTTTTAAATGCAAGAAGGGGGGAAATAGTCTTATTTTCATTACATACACACATGCTTTTCATCTGAACACATGCACTTAGTTTTTCAACAAAAACTCCTGTTAGGAATATTATGGCACTGAAATAAAAGAACAAAAGAATATAGCTATTTAGGGTAATATGTCCAATCCTTGGCCATATTACCCACTTTAGAAAGTGCTTCTAATAAGGATTTCTCAGTATATTTCTTAGTAAACCTGATGGTAGTCTTTCAGAAAAGAATACAATCATTTTTATATTTAAAGTGTTGCTAGATCCTTGTACCTTGTTTACTAAACAAATGAGGTTCAGGATAAATTTACTGACCAAATGGTACATCCCCTCTCCTGAAAGAGTTTTAAATATTTCACCTTAGTTTTTGTTTCATCTAATTCACCACAGCTTCTGGCTGAGCATACTTTTCCTGTGTGCTGACAAAAGGTAGTTAGAAATTTTAAATAGATCAGAACACAAGTGTAAGGGGCTCATTAAAACAGAACATTTAAAAGTAATTCTGTTTTTACTGGTTTGGCTAGAAATTGAGTATGATATAGGAAAGAACAGATCCTTGCATAGAGCCCTTCATGGGAGCTAAAATTTGGGGGCAAACAATTCAATTAAAAAAAAGGATGTTTGTTCATCTTCTATGTACAAGAAGTGCTCAAACAAGGAGTTTTGCCTTTGCTGGGTTTATGCCATATTCCAATTTAAAACTCAAATCAGGAATGGTGAAAAGTTTTTTTGCAGACATCAGGTGCTCACAGAAGTGCTAACTCCTCAATTGACTCTATTAGAAACAAATGAGATACTGAGTTATAGCTAGAAACTTGGTTAACAAGCACCAAGTTTAAATCTCAGTGGGCGTGTCTACACATGCACTTTACTGTGGAGCTAATTAGCTCTGCAGTAAAGCATCTACATGTGTGGTGCTATTAGGGTGCTTGAACATGTGACGCCATTACCATGTACATGTGACAAAAATGTCACTTTGTGTGGTTTAATGGTACATGTGCAGGAGGTTGGAGTGTTTTAAACGAGTTTGCACCACTGCAAACTAAACTATGTCTTGATGTGCTGCATTGCCAGCTCACCCCCTGGCTGTAGGAGAGGCAGGCAAGCTCTGCCAAATAAAAAAGATCAGACCCCTCACTGCTTCTGCTTTCAGCAGGCGCCTGCTAAAGGCAGAAGCCGTCAGAAGCCCAATCCTTTGGTTTCTTTTCAGTGAAGCCTGCCCACCTCTCCCACAGCCAGGGGATGAGCTGCTGGCAGGCCGAGCAACCCCTGAGCTGCAGGGGGCCCCAGTCCTTCCCTCCATGGTTGCGGCACTTCTTGGGCCCACCTGGGTGAGCTGCTAGCATGCTGGGAGCTGCCTCAGCTCGGGATCTGGAAAGTGTTGGATCAAGCCAGGTGCTGCCTCCAAGCTAGGGCAACACCCAGCCTGCTAGAAGCCTGCCTGGGAAGCCCTGGGAGGATGCTGCTGCTTCGGATGGAAGGGCTGGGGCCCCCTGCAGCTCAAGGGCCATTCAGCCTGCTGGCAGCTCATTCTCTGGCTGGAAATAGGCTCTGCTGGGGAAAAAAAAAAGAAAAGAAAAGAAAAAAAAGGATCAGGTCCCTTGCCGTAACAGTGATGGAAACCCCTAAATTGAAACAGTGAGTTTCAATTAAAAACCCACCATTTAAATTTAGCAGGTATAGGATGCAACTCTAAGGACTAAACCCCCATTACATCTACAAGCACACTTAGGCCGCAATAAGATAATTAAATCTGCTGTAGTTTAGTACTGCCCGACACAAGTACTATCCTACAGCAGAGTAGTTACATGCAGCCAAACGCATGTGTAGATGGTAACAGGACTAGCTGGGGCATGACAGTACTACAGTGCAGCGGCTGCCTGCCAGCTAGCTCCACACTGTAGCACCCTTGTGCCCCAGCCAGCCCCTGTGCAGCAGATCAAGATAAAAAAGGAGCAACCCTGGACTAGCAGGCTGACCCCTGGGGTACAATGCCAGCCAGGGCTGCTCTGCCTTGGCTCACTGTGCTAGAGTCCCAGGAGAACATGTAAACACAACACTCAGGAGCAATAAACTCTAGAGCAAACTTTATCAGAGTTTACTGTTATGTGGTAATTCCACATGTAGCTGCACCCAGTGAGATTCAAGTCATTCTCTTCAAAGGACACTGACAGCAGTTGCAACTTATTAGCAGTATCAAAGAGACTTTCTGCTACTCTTAGAGTTGCCAGCAGTGAGCCAGTTTTCTTGGTTTGCTTTTAGGAACCCCTTCAATATGCTGTCATACAGTATTTAATAACATATGCAATATATTACCAGTTCTGCACATATTTGCTGGAGTCCATAATGTCTGACTCTAATATAGGACAAAACCGGCCCATAACCAAAGCATCTAAAGAAGTGGGCTGTTACACAAAATCATAG
>NW_017729032.1:54101577-54104808 GCF_001723915.1 Gavialis gangeticus | reverse complement strand
GTCTTTCATTGTAGGGTCTGCCCTGTTGTCCCCGGATCATGTGGGTGGCCCTCCTCTGGACCCTTTCAATGTTGTCCACATCCCTCCTGAAGTGGGGTGCACAGAACTGGATGCAGTACTCCAGCTGTGGCCTGACCAGCACTGCATAGAGGGGGAGGATCACCTCCTTGGCTCTACTTGAGATGCACCTGTGGATGCATGACAAGGTGCAGTTAGCCCTGCCAACTGTGACCTTGTATTGTCAGCCCATGTTCATCTTGGAGTCAATAATGACTCCAAGATCCCTTTCTTCCTCTGTGCTCTCAAGAAGGGAGTTACCTACGAAAGCTTATGCTTCCCTGAATCAGTAATCCTCTAATGTGCCACCCTCCTCCGCCTTCAGCCAAAGCAGAGGATTATAAACAACTGCCTCTGCTTTTTCTTCTACAATTAAAAGTATCTTCTGCTATTGGACATTTCCAACCTATATTTTTCTTCCTTGGGAATTCACCCCCGATCCTTCAAAATCTGTGGGACAACATGCTCCATTCTGTTCTTGCTTCTATGACAATTTGTTGGGTTGGTGGCATTTTCCACGATAAATTTTAGAAAGATAGCTAGGTGCATGTATCCTTTATGGTGGATAATAAGAATAGGCCTATATTTGCTGGTCAAGTATCAGCAAAGAGCTCAGATGCCAGCTATGAGGAAATGATCGTGATTTGATCTGAAGCAATCTTGTATATTTTTCTCAGGTTGCCTTCTCTAAGATGACAGTGAAGGAAAAATTAGCCAGGTGCCCTAACTTCCACCCAGAACTATGTTTTTTTGGACAGGTCCCTGGGCCATTCAATTTCTCTTTACTGTAAAAGTGTTAAGGAATTTCTACCATCATTATATAGCATCCGGTGTAGAAACAGGGCAAAAGCCATTAGTGTGGGTGCCCTTCTCTTTTCCTCAGTGACACAGGAACAAGTTTGCAGTCACAATACAATCTCCTTTCAATTTAGTTTTACTCAGAGATGATCCTACATTTCTTGCTGATAGTAAGCTTCTACATGGTAGCATTGATGATAATACAGTTTATCATCACTGGTGAGCTAGGGAACAGTTTCTCTCATTCTGGCAGATTATGTCCTTGCTTATACATGTATGTCATTTTCTTGAAATACAGCAATACAATATACACAGGCATTAAGCTCTCAGACTTTTGGAAATCTAATACTGAGGTGAAATGTTGCCATGTTGTGTAACACCAGAAATTTATTGTTCACCATTCTCAAACATAGTCTTATAGCATTTTCACTGCCAGCAGTCCCTCAGTACAAGGAGGACAGTTTTCCAGTAAATAGGAGGATCATTGGTGAGTCCAGATATAAATGAGAAGGGCAATCTGAGATCTGCATGTTTGACTGCAGACATGGCAAACAATTCCAGGAAGAAGTATTTTGTCATGGTAATCTTGGGTCATGGATCTTTTCCTTTGTTTCTTTTGTCTATCTGCCTCCATAATGAGTTGAGTTTGCTTCAAGTGATTGATACCCTGGTGCTACCAGAGGCAATTCAGTGCTCAAGTCTCCCAAGTATTGATGTTAATATCACATTTCTTCTTTAAGGTGTCCTTGAATCTCTTTTTGCCCACTTCTGGAGTGGCAGCCATCGGCAAGTTGGGAATATAGGACCTGTTTTAGGAGCAGGTTGCCATGCATCCTTCTGATGTGTCCAATCCAACTGAGCTGGTGCCATACAAACATGGCTTCAATTCTTGTACAGTTTGCTTGAGCTAGAATACTGGCATTCATTTTTCTGTTCTTCCAATTGTCTTTTCTGTTCTTTACAAGGACGTCATGGATGGTAATGTTCTGAACTTTCAGCCTAGTAGACAAGAAATTTGGTTTGGCTCCTGACGTCATGATCATCAAAAATATGATTTCAGAAATGTCCAGGGCTGCGTTGGCAGATTTTATACACTAGTGAATACTGTGCATCACCTATATTTACTTTTTGGGAAAGGTGGCCACCCAGGTAGGGGAAATGCTTAAGGTTTTTCAAAGGATGTCCACTAATCGTAATATATGGAAGAGCAGCGGGTTGGCTTGTGCTGGATCGGTAAAGTATCTTGGTTTTTGTGAACTTGGCAGTGAGTCCACCCATTTCATACACTTCATAGAAGCAATAAAGTGTGGCCTGGAACTTGTCAACTGAGTGATAACACACAACACAGATATCAGTGTACTGAGGTTTAGTAAGTAGAGGTGTTGGTTATCTTGGACTTGGAACATAACTGATTGATGTTAAAGAGACTCCCATCCATGAGATATTGGATGCTGACTCCAGATGGAAGTCGGTCAGCAATGAGGTGTGGAATAACTGTGATACAGATGGAAAAGAATGTTTCTGGAATCACACATCCTTGCTTAATTCTAGTTTTAATAATGAAGGAGGCCATTTCTGAGCTGTTGCTTAGGATGGTTGCTCTCATGTTGTTATGAAACAATCTGATAATGGGAACAAATTCTGGCAGGCATCCAAATATCATTAGGGTCTTCCATAGGGATTCTCTGTTGATTGAGCCAAAGACCTTAGTCAAGTCAATGAATGCCATGTAAAGATCTTGGTGTTGCTTGCAGCACTTCTCTTGCAGTTGTCTAGCAACAAGAATCATATCTTGGATGAGCTCCATCCAAGGGTACTGAAGGCATGGGTCGATATCATTGCACAGCCACTGGCAAGAATATTTGAGCACTCGTGGTGCATGCGACAGGTCCCGGAGGACTGGAAAAGGGCCAATGTGGTCCCTATTTTGAAGAAGGGGAGGAAAGAGGATCCAGACAACTATAGGCCAGTCAGTCTCACCTCCATCCTTGGCAAAGTCTTTGAAAAGATTATTAAGGCTCATATATGTGAGGGCCCAGCAGGAAAAATTATGCTGAGGGGAAACCAGCACGAGTTCATAGCGGGTAGATCATGCCTGACTAATCTAGTCTCTTTTTATGACCAGGTTACAAAACACCTTGACACAGGAGTAGGGATTGATATCGTTTACTTACACGTCAGGAAGGCCTTCGATACGGAATCCCAGCCCATACTGGTGAACAAGTTAAGAGACTGTGACTTGGATGATTACACAGTCCGGTGGGTGGCAAATTGGCTAGAGGGTCATACCCAGAGAGTGGTAGTCGATGGGTCGGTATCAACTTGGAAGAGAGTGGGCAGTGGGGTCCCAGAAGGCTCGGTCCTTGGACCGATAAT
>NW_017729032.1:54070028-54096577 GCF_001723915.1 Gavialis gangeticus | reverse complement strand
CCTCCCCACATTGCTGACTCATGTTCATCTTGGAGTCAGTAATGACTCCCAGATCCTTTTCCACCTCCGTGCTGACAAGAGGTGAGTTCCCCAGCCTGTATGTGTGGTGCCAATTGTTCCTCCCCAGGTGCATCACCTTACACTTGTCCGTGTTAAACCCCATCCTGTTCTCCTCTGCCCATCCTTGTAACCTATCTAGGTCCAACTGTAGCCTGTTGCTCCCCTCTATTGTGCCCACATCCCCCCACATCTTAGTGTCATCAGCAGTTAGAGTGGCCAAGGTCTGGAATGGGCTCCCAAGGGAGGTGGTGCTCTCCCCTACCCTGGGAATCTTCAAGAGGAGGTTGGACGGGCATCTGGCTGGGGTCATCTGAACCCACCACTCTTTCCTGTCTATGCAGGGGGTCGGACTCGATGATCTACTGAGGTCCTTTCCAACCCTAACATCTATGAATCTATTGTACCTCTGGGTGGTCTGAAATCACATTGGTACTCACGTAGAATCTACTTAGCAAGGAAGGCGAGTAGATTTCCAGCTATGAACAAGGGTGTTATGCCACAATAATTGCTGCAGTTCAATCCATCTCCTTTTTTGAATATGGTAATGATTTTGGCATGTTTCAGGTCAGTGGAAATCTATTTGTGTTTCCAGACTTTCAGAATAACAACGTGTAGTTGATGAGAGAAATTCTTTCCGCCTTGCTTATAAATTTCAACTGGTATTTCATCAGGACCACATGCTTTTTCATTCGCTTAATGGCTTTCAAGGCATTCAATGGCAAGGTAATACTTAACAAGGTGTTGTGGACTGTTTTTAAAGTTAGAAACTCAGTCCAAGAGCTCTTGAAAGTCTTTCTTTCACCATGTGTTGATGGTGGATCTGTCTTGAAAGAGCGTTGTTCCATCCTGGGGCCTCAGAGGGACAGCTCTTTCTGTGTTTGCCTCTCGTCAAGCCAGACTGGTTTGATGAGAATGATAACTAAATTCAAGCTCTTACTGACAGGAAAAATGAGAGTCTTCAAAGCTTGGCAAAATGACATTAACAACAAATAGAAAACAGACAAGGAAGAAACTATGCATGGCGTGGCTGCTGGTTGAAAGGAAGAAACTATGCATGGCATGGTTGTTGGCAAACTTCTCAATCTCTTTTGCTTTGTCCTCTCACCACTTGTTCCGACAATCTTGACTCTTCCTGTAAGTCTCAGCATTAATGTGGTGATAGCGGTCTGTTTTCTATTTGTTGCTGATGTCATTTTGCCAAGCTTTGAAGGCTCTCTTTTTTTCTATCAGTGAGAGCTTAAATTTAGTTATCATACTCATCAAACCAGTCTGGATGCTTCTTTATGGAGAAGCGTAGTGATCCTTTGCATGCCCTGTGGATTCTTCTTCATAGTCTTACAGAATATAACATCAAGTTCAAACTCCTGATCCTTACCCTCAAAAGCCCTAGAATCAAGAAACCTAAAGATTATTTAAAGCTCATGGAGAAAAATCATGTTGGACAACTTTAATTCCCGGGTATAGTGGACTTTTCTACCATATGGGTGAAACTCATTTGTAGAGGAGATGGAGCTTTCTTTGATTTTAATTTGAGAGTGTGAATCACACTCCTTAAGGAGGAATACCTAACTCCCCACTGTCTATTCAAACTACAAGATGCATTACTGAACTTTGACTTCTATAGCAAATATGAAGCAATAGGTATGGATAAAACACTCGGTCCCTGGTATAGACTTCTCTTTGGGTTATTATGATCTATATAACAAGCTGTGTTCATTAGGAAATACAGTGGCAGGACCAAAATTGACCTAATTGCAGTGTCTCTTGGAGCCTTTGAAATGAAGACTGTTGCTGCCTGACACACCACCAAATTCATATTTATGGGGAGTCCCCTGGGCCAGATGATGCAGTTCCACAAGCCCTAAGCGACTCATCTGGTCCATGAGCAGACATCAAGCACTGGATCCATTCCACAGATTGGCCTCATGCCACGTATCCAGCCTGTGGATTGACCGGGTCATTTATCCACCCCTCTTAATTAAAACTAGGGCCTGTCAACTCAAATTGTGCAGGCATCTCAAATGTTAGCAAGAACAGAATGAAATAGGTGGCACCCAAGGGAGCTAATTCAACCGCATCATAAATCATAAGCCAAAAATACCACTGAATGGCACTTGGAAACAAAAGGGATGTGTGCGTAGAGCATCTGTGTGTTACAGTTCCTGCAGAAGGTGCTTCTACACTTTTTTGTGTTCTGGACTAGCTGAAGTCCTGGATGGGTATCAAATGAAACGAACAAGTGTCATGCTCTTCAGTAATCAAATCTTGAGATGATAAAGGCATACACTTATTTAAAGTGATATCCTGAAACTTAGGATATGTAGATACTACCCTCTGCCTCTATAACAAAACAGTAACAATGCTAAAGAATGGTCTAAGGTGACTATTCATCAAATACATTGCATTTTTATTGTTTGATAAAGGCAAAGTATGTGTAAACTTAGGCCCACCTTAGTGACCTCATAATACACTCTAATGCAAATGATCTAGATGCAGTTAGCAAGATTTTTGAGATTAGGTAATACTTTTTATTAAGTGAATATTATAGTTGGGATAGCTGGGAGAGATGTGGGATTGCTTTTGAGCACAAAAGGCCCTTCTTGGCAGATCTGAGAGAGAATGTGAAGTCTGTCACATGGCAGTGTGTAGCTGCAGGGAGCTACATGTCCTAGAATGGCTATTAACATCCTGATTGTTATCAATGGATTGCCCTTGACTTTTATGAGGTCAGAGGAGGACTGGAAATTGTTTTTTGAGTAGTGGTGCCCAACCTTTTGGCCCCATGAGCTAGGTGAGTGGTGCAGGCCAGTCCACGTGCTTAATTGGGCCCTATGCACCAGGATGAAGCCCCACACTGCTGCCACCTGACTCTGCATGCCTGGATTGGGCCCCAGATGCTGGGATCAGGCCTGAAGAACCCTGCATGCTTGACCTACTGCCATGCTACCTGGACCCCAGGGGTACAGAAATTTAGCAGCAGGGAAGCAGCAAATAACACTGCCACTGATCCTCTCCCCTGCTGCCAAATGTTCAGACCCATGTGGAGCCCTGCAGGCTGGGTGAAACAGCTCCCAGAGCCAGGTCTAGTCAGTGGGCTGGGAGTTGTACACCCCTGGTCTTGAGGAAGACAGGCTCTGGCTGATGTAGACTTAGTGATAAGTGGTTCTCATTACTACAGTCTCTGAGCTGAAACCAAGAGGTACAGGGGGCAGCTTTAGGCATTATCTGTAACCTACTGAGCAGGGAAGCCACCATTAGCCAGTCAGCTAATTAAGGGCAAATTGTGATGTTGCTCTATTTAAGGTGGGATGCCACTATTGCAAGGACATTAGTGAAAAATCTATGAGCTACTGGGAGTCCAAACAGAAGTACCTTGTATTGGTCTTGGCCAACAATAAATTGACAGTCTTTTTGTGTGAAGGCATGAAAATATACATCCTAAAAATCCACATATGTGAACTAATCCCTAATTCCAGGGCAGGAATTAGGATAGCTAACAAATCTATCTTGATCTTGAGTTTGAGGTTGAGAACCACTGCAATAATATTATTCTGGACAGTGGGAAGCAGCATGCATCCTTTAATTGTCTCAAAGCTTTTGCCTGTTGCCTGGAGAAAATGAGTTGAGGGAATGAAGAGAAAGAAAGGCTGCTTCCTCTTGTGGAAGTACTAGTGTTTCTTCAGGGCTCTGGAGAGCAGCATATGCAGAATGGAGCAGAAGCCTGTACTGAATCTGGGAGGATATTTATGCTTCCTCTTTGGGAAATCTGTAGAAGCTTCAAAAGAGTACAAGATAGCCTGGTCTCCCTGGTCTCAGGATAGCCTGGTCTCATCCAGATGTGTGCAGATATTTGGTTCCCCGGGGACAAGAAGCAGCAGCGCAGCCTGTCAAAAAAATACCCCATGTGCTGCAAGGTAGCAGTGTGGGAAATGCCTGAATGTGCAGTGTGAGGCATTGTAGACTCATCTGCGGTGCCATAAACCACACAGCTGCCCTTGTCTGGACATGGCCCCTGAGGGTGTGAAGATCTTCATTTGTTTTAGAGCTGAAAAGTTCTGTCCCTTCAAAGGCAACTGTATTTTGCCCATTCCTCAGAGAAACATTAGCGACTCCTTGATGAAAAGGGCACCTTTGCTAAGCATGAATTGTTGCCAAATACCCACAAGCCTACAGGAGAGCCCACTGGAACATAAAAAGCCTGAGCCAGATACTTTGTGAGGTTATGTAAACTCCTAAGCCATTATTAGTAGAGAAGAGCAGATTAGGTCAGGATGGCCCAAAGTCTAAATAAGAAAGGTCTGTGATGCTCAGATAGCTGACCATAATCCCAGGTGGGAGGATCTGTCTCTAGAATTGTCCTTTGTATGTGGAGCTCACAATCAAAAAAGTTATAGAAAAGATAGTGCCTATATCCACAGGATCAGAAACCAAGAGGAATGAAACGGTGATCCAGACGGCTAATATTTCTCTCCAGAAGTTCTGTGGCCACAATAGGGTGCAAAGGTGCAAGTATATCTATAACCACAGTTATCCTCTGATTAGGTGCATTCCTACCAACTCTCTCAGCCCACACAAGCACCCTGTAATTATATATCTGTTTGGAAGGATATCTTGTGCTCGTAAATTGTGTTGTCATGACATCTGCTTTGAATTTTGAGAGATGGGGAGCTCATCAAAACCATTTTTTTTCTTTTGCTTTAGGATTTTCAATTAAAACCTGAAATTTTTTTCATTAAAATTTTGATAAGTTTGTATAACCTTTTTCCCATCAAAACCATTACAATGGAAAAAAAATAACTGAAACTGAAACAAGGTTTTAAAATTGAAATGCTATTTTAGTACTGACTATCACTTTGTTATGGCATCACTGTAACACATCACATACCCATATCCAAAATGTTGCAACTGAGGTACTAGTGAAATTGGTAACAAACATCTCCCTTTTGATAGCTAATACATCTTCTTTTCCATACCTGCATACTTAGAGAAGACTTACTACACAATCATCAATACTTTCGTCTAAAAAT
The DNA here is from genome assembly GCF_001723915.1 of Gavialis gangeticus. Taxonomy (NCBI): domain Eukaryota; kingdom Metazoa; phylum Chordata; order Crocodylia; family Gavialidae; genus Gavialis; species Gavialis gangeticus. Next base: position 54,091,490 of record NW_017729032.1, on the reverse strand, counting down.
TTACGGTGGAGTTTTCGAAGTGCTTAGTTTTGGTTTAATTGCTCCCTTTTTAAACAACAGAAAAATGCCCAGAGTTCACTCAACACCAAGTATTTTGAAAAATCTTACCTTTAGTGTTACTCTTTCAAGTCGTTGCTAAGTGGAGGGGGACATTTTGAAAATTATACAGTGTACAAGAACATTCATTCTAATGTATATGATTGCATGTATGATGCTTTCTCACCCATTCAAGATGCAGTAGAAAACTGTATTTTCTACTCCCATTCAAACAAATGAAGAGTGCTCAAATTATTACCTGGATAAGAACTATGGGTCAGACTTTTTAAGGTATCTAGATACCTTTAAAATATAGCCTGGCAGCTAGTGGTATTTTCAAAAGTGCCTTTCTGGTTTCAATGGAAAATAGGTTCCCCTAAGCATTTTTGAAAAAACTAACTAGGTGCCCATCTCCACTTTTAGTAACTAAATACTTTTAAAATCAGCCCTATTAGACCATAGAACTGGAAAAAACCCAAAATACCTTTAAAATATGAGCCACGGCACTTAGAAATGGACCTGGAATGTATAAAGATTTGCAGTGTGCATGTGCCCATGCTACACAAAGAAAAAGACTTGGCATTAAAACCAATTCAGGGATACCTAACAGCATAAATTCAGATTTTCTTCTCATTACCAGGATTTCATGGTACAATAAAAATTTCTGCATAATACCAGTGCAAAGGTTATTCTTACTGAAATAACACTCCAAAGAATGGAATATTTGTAAGACTCACTGTATAATTTTAAGAGAAATTCATAAAGCATAAAAGCAAAATGACTCCGATTATTAACTTCAATCTAGAAACTTCCTAGCAAAAAGACTCATAATAGACCAACCATACATTGTAGAATGAGTACCATGTAGAATCAGTGAAACAGTTTCACAACTCCTATTAATATTGATAGTTTCTAGAGAGACAAACCACATAAAAAATCTGATGGTAGGAATAATAGAAATTGATTTTTATTTAATAACAGATACATGCTAAAAAAAAAAGAAAAAAGGAAGGAATTATTGGCAGGCTGTGCTCAATTACAGTTACAAATCTAGGACAGATAACCCAGACATCTTCCAAAGACGTCACCCTGGATGCTATTTGTAAGGAATTCAGCCTGATGTTAAAAGACGTGTCATAACTTTGCGAGTCCAGGCTCTGGTGTCCCAGAAATCTGTTTATATAGCTCATAATATAATTACCGCTACCTTAAGACAGATGAGGCAGAAGGCAGCAATATATTGAAAACTAATTGAAAAATGCAGTTGTCCAGAAGCACTTGTGGGGAAGAGGTCTCTGAAAAGCTGCTCAAAGCTTCAGAGTTTGAAGTGAAATTTTTGATGTTGTCACTCTCAATCTATTGAATAGCTGACAGACAATCAAACCCGTCTGGCTGGCTGGCAGCTCATTTTGCTGGCAGGTGGCAAACAATTAGACACACCAATTTGTGCCTCCTGATGACATTAAAGCATGAAACTAAGTTGTATGCAGGGCCTAGTGATTTGTGTGAAAGCATTTCAAAAATAATACTCTTTGCCGTGGCAACTCATTTCAGACTGCCACCTCCCATTATGGCTTTGAGCAGTGAAGACGACAGACTTGAGTTACGTGCGGTGCAAGGCCGCTTCTGTTCAATCCGTCATCAGCGCCCCCCGAGACCTCAATCCCCTCCTTTCATCAATATCACCTCATCATTTACATTCGATAGTACTTGAACTGCTGCATACATTAACTACACAGAAGTCCCATTTGATAAAATGTGTTGGCACACATTTTGTGCTTTTACATTTCATTTATATAGGTACACAAATTCTAAGAAAGAATTTGCTGCCAGACACACATTGTACATAGACAGAGGACATAGACAAACATTAAAAAAAAGAAATGTATTGCTCTATAGATCCTATTAAATAATAGTAAAGGTGGAATAGCTAGTTTAATCTGTATTTAGAGGAGTTCAGGGACATTTTCATGTTTAAGCCAACTTAAAATAAGAGACTCCATTAAAAAAAAAATTAGCATTATGAAACATTATAGTTCTATGAAAAATATTAGGTTAACTATTTTATTATCCCTAGGTTTCTTTAATAAAAACCACCATAACCCCTACTGTAAAGAGCAAAAAAACATGCCAAAACAATTCCTATCCCAAATAGAAACAAAATAAAAATGAGAAAGTCCATTACACTTGCTTTCCCGGCTGCCAGAGAGAGGAGGTGTGCTAAGAACAATGCTGTATTGGAAGACCCTTCAATATTATAAGCACCATTTCAGAACCTAGAGAAAATATAATCCCATAATGGTAATGTACCAAATCAGCTCTCAGATGGAATAACAGGTAGGATACCAGTTAACTTCATTCACTTGAATTAACAGCTCACTAAACAAAAGTGTACCTACAAATTTACAACAGGAGCTTTGAATACAAATAATCATCTTTATATTTTTGTTTTGCACAAGACATGGGTATAGGCATTGCCCATACCATAGGGTAGAGAACACTAGACTGCAACTTGCTTCAACCATTCAAACAAAACCTGAAACTTATTTTAGTCTTTCAAATAACTGTGGCAACAGGAGAGAAAATGTTCACATTATAACCTAAAATGAATGGGTTGTTTCCAAGTAAATCTTTCTATGTCAGGGGTAGGCAACCTTCCCTGGCTGGAATGATGGGAAGGCAGACAGTAGGACTCGGCCACAACTGGCATTTGTCCCTGTGGCAGCATGGGGGGGAACTCCTGCAGCTAAAGCCCCCTGCCACTAAATGCTGCTGAAGCTGGATCTACAGAGTCCTGTACTCCTTCACAAAAACATGCAGAAGCATGGTTATGGTCATATTTCCTGATTTCCTCTCATCTGAATTTTCTGCTTACATACTTACAAAATCTGATGTTTCATTATTGGCAATAAACATAATTATTAAAGTCCTTTGATCATCACACTTATTTGTTACCACTATAGCCACAGTTGCAAAGGCTCATACAACTGGGAGAACACAGATTTATTTATATATTTGATTTTTATGCCACCCTCCCACAAAAAGACTCAGGACAGTTTACAATAAAAACAATTATATCAAAAACATATATATTAACATTAAACAGTAAAAGATATGATAAATCCCAAAACAATATCCAAATTTTAATCCCACCTGCTAAAATCTTACCCAATAAGGTCTTACACCACTTCTGAAAGATGTGCAGGCTTGGATTTTGGTAGGCCTCCAGTGGGAGGGAGCTCCAAAGCTGAGGAGTGACTAGCAAGAGCAACCACTTATGCTTTTTCGCCATACAAACTTGATGCACCAATGAAACTTGCAGTGGGTTGTTCTCGAATGACCTTAAATATCACAACTGGATGTAAAGGAGGATGTGGTTAAGTATTGTGCCCCATGTCTCAGATACAGGGATCTACTGCTGCCATTCATGGCAAAGCTCTTCCCTTCTTGCAATGACTAATTCATAACATAGCTGCAGGTGTTCATGATCAGCTGTTTAGAAGAGTTTAAGGAGAGACACAACTGAACTCCATAGAGCTGAATGCAAAAACAAATACCTTCTTTTGCTCAGCATTTAGCATCTGTTAGACATGAATGAGAAGGATCCAGATACTAGGATTTCCTGTTCTTCTGTTCCTTAGCAGGATATATTAAAATGAGAATAATGTCTTTTAAGCATTTCTAACCATCAGTTTTTGCAGCTGCATTGGATTGGCAATGCAACAGTTGTAATGATGCTTGAATATCGACAAGAACACAGAGGCTTTGTAAGTAGGATTTCACAGACTGTAAGGCCAGAAGGGACCTGGAAGATCATTGAGTTCAGCCCCCTGCACCAAACAGGAAAGATAATGGGGTCAGGTGCCCCCAGCAAGATGACTGCCTAGTCTCCTCTTGAAGATTTCCAGGGTAGGTGATTGTACCACCTCTGGAGGGAATTTATTCCATAGTCTAGACACGCTGACTGACAAGATGTTTGTCCTGATGTTGAGCTTGAATTGGTCTTCCAGGAGTTTGTGGCCATTACTCCTGTTTTCCCCTCGGGTGCCCTGGTGAACAGTTGCTCACCAACCCTTGATGTACTCCCCTAGTGTAGCAGTAAGCTGCTACCAGGTCCTCTCAGCCTTCTTTTCTTCAGGCTGAAGAGTCCCAGGTCCCTCAGCCTTGCCTCTTACAGCTTGCCATGCAAGACTCTGATCATACAGGTGGCTATTTTTTGGACTCTCATTTTGGAGTGTCTTAAGTCCAAACCTCTTTGGACTCTGTCAAGTAATTTCTTCCCAAATGACTTGGATACACTGTTCAATTTGCTAGAAACCAATGGAGGGAAGGAAAATGCTAGCAGAATTGAAAAAAAAATATTTAATGAAGCTTTAAAATTGGTGGACTTGACTGAAAGTCTCTCTCGCCACTATTTTATGTGAACAAATGGACACAGCAACAGCAGCAGCATTTCCTTGCTTGTATTTGTTGGTTTCCACATGACTGCTTTGAATCCGTTGATGGGAATACATAGAAATGCATGGCTTTTGTTTGCTAAATGTGGCTCTGCCATTGCTGAATATTCTCCTGATCAGCACAAACTCTCTCATTTTGCTTTTCTGGAAGAGGGGTAGAGGTTCTCAATCTTGAATCTGTCAACAAGTGTTAGGGGAGGGAGATGTTTGCAATTAACCTGTCTTTTCTCTATTAGTAAGTGGATGTAAGGCCTCAGCTAAAGGTGCAAGGAGTTTCACGACAGCCATGATGAGGGAAAGAAGTTTTTGGAATAAAAGAAGTTGACAGCCACTAATCTGTGTGGTGAGCTGAATCACAAAGTAACAATCTGCTTTGAGTAAGGAGCAATGGCATTAAGGGATTGTGCCTCAGTTTCTTCCAGTCACTGCACCACCCCAGTTCCCGTCACTCAGGGGAAGGAGTCAACCATGCTGTGCACAGACTTTGTGCAGTACATGCTGCTAATACACTGGTACGATTATGTATTCCCGCACAATAAGGCTGAGTCACAATTTGGCACAGTGGTTATAAGAAAATAAACAATTATTTAATCTCACTATAGACTTCATAGTTATTAAAAATGGCAAATATACAATGAAAAATGTATTTTAAGACATGTAACTGAATCTTTACATCATGGCCTCTCAGTCCATGCTGGAAACCACTAATTCAGACATCCAGGAATGTGGAATCCCACTAATAACAAGAGGACTTTATGTGGGATGCAGGGGTCCATGTTAACAGATTCTATTGCTGGGTTAGAGCCAACATGCTACAACTTTTGTTAAGTACTTACTATTTTTTATGTAATAGTAATTTTTAAGCACAGTGCAGATTCTATACTGCTGAATATAAAGGAATACAACTTTCTATAGGTTTGAGAATACAACTGTTTCTCAAATAAAAGAGATACAATACCCCTGACTTCAAATAACACAAGATTCTTCATGTTACTATTTCCTGTCCTTAAACCTGCCCAAATTACAATATGTAGGGTGGTGAATGAAAAAGAACCTCTTTCTACTAAATTAAACAATAAATGGGCTGTCTCTCTCAAATGATCACAAGAACTAAAATACTGTAAGGAAAAAGATAAAAGCAATTCAGCACATCAATGCCATATTCCCTTTTAAACATTCCAGTCACTGTCCATTCTCCAGCTCTCTATTGCAATAGATACCACTCCATCTATTGAATTTTCCTCATGTAACAGCCTTAACTTTTTTTTATATATAAAATCAGTTTCACTAGACAATGTGGAATGAAGAAATGCTTCCTAGCACCATATTTTAAATTTTTTATTCTGTAATTTTTATTCATCCACCTGTACCTTTCTATTCTTATTAATCTGAAAATATGGACATTGTTCACTTGGACTATTATCTGGACAATTATTTATCCCACTTAAGATATTTTTTTTTGTGTGCATGTAGAAAGTTTATTTTTCATTTTTTAAAGTTTTGCCATAAAATATAACACAACTGCTGAATTACTTAATTGATTTTTTATGGTGTTTAAATCTTTTCTCTAAAAGGCCACAACACACAGGGCATACTTGGAAATTCAATCAAGCCCATGGTTAAGAAATAGTCTTGTAAAGTCAAAAAACAGATAACTTGTCTTGTTTTGACAGGATATTGTCATTTGCATCTCTAAACAATTCCTATATTCAAGTTCATGTTTTTGGACTAGATATTTCAAATAAATCTACTTTAATAAGAACCATTATTTGAGCAAATAGTCTACCCTGAGAGAGAAGGTATTTTAGGCACACAATGTCTCACTTTCAAACATTAAAAATACTGAACTTAAAACTTTAAAAAAATGAAACAAGGGAGTCAGTCTCAATCTTTATCTTGTGGCAACGTGTGTACAGTCTGTCATAGCTGAAATGTTTCAGTAATGGAAGAGTAGTGGTATAACAGATTGAATAAGATTTAAACATTTGGAAGAATTTTGCTGGAAATTCACACAGCTAGTCTGTTCTAGATTAACAGATATTTCACTCTCCCCCCCCATTCAAAATATTGTTTCAAAGGAGAAAAGGTTTATTGCAGCAGTAGTTCTTTAAAGTATACTTGCTTTTCAAGTACTGATTAATGTTTTACTTGCTGCTTAGAAAAAGAGAGAGGAAAAGTCCTTGTATATACTCTACAGTCTGATTTTAATAATGCAGCAATGAAGAGGTAAACCAGCATATTAATAACATCTAATATGATTTGAGATTGGACTATCAGCGTATTAAAATAAATCCTTCAAACCTCAGTATGAAAACAATATGAAATAATTAGCTCAGCTGTATACCTGTCAAAGGAGTGGAACTGCATAGGAAGAATAGCCTGAGCTTCCCTCTTCAAGGCAGGATCAGGGTAAGGGATAGGATCAGGACCACATTCTGCAATTTCAACAGGAGCTGCCACAAGACTTTTAAGTATTTCCTTGACATTGATGCCTTTGCTTTGGCTGATACTGGATATTGACGACGCAGGCTTCAGGATTTCACTGGGACTTTCTGTTAAACTTTCTTGGGATTTCTTCACCTCAGAAGACAAAGTAGACAACAGTTCACTCATAGCATCAGGGCCTGTGCTAGTCTCTAAGTCTGTCCCATTAAAAATGCTGGGCATCTGCTCCTCTCCAATTCCAGAATCTGTATGAGGAATGGAGCTTTCCAGCTGAATATCTTCAACTGGTGTTGGTGTTTCTTTTTCTTTTATATTCTCTGGAAATACAGCAGGAGTCTCTGTAAAATAATTTAAAATAAATAAAAGCAATTACGAACAATATTTAAAATTTAGTCTGAAATTGTCAACAGGTATCTTACTGTAGTTTTGTTAACTAAAAGCACTGCATCTTAGAAAGCATATAAATCTTAGCATATTAACAGCTGTACAAAGCCACTGTGCACACAAGATTTCCTTTCATTTCTATATATGTTTTGTGCACAACAAAACCTATAATCATGCCACAAAATTTAAATCTAAACCACAGTTCAGATACAAATCAGCTGTCAGGCAATGATATTATATGCATATATCTTTACTCAGGCTACTGGAGATAATCTCAAAAAACTCAGAAGAAACATTTTAGGATCTCTTCAAACTGTTCATATATCTACTGCATTCAACAGACATTAAGCTTTAATATCTAGTAACATGGAAGGCTTCTTTTTCATTAAAAAGAAAAAACAAGATGGATAATAGCCCCAAAATACTGGATTTTGTTTCTTTGGTTGGTTGGCTTTTATGGTAAGTTAGAAGAGAATGATTACAACCTGACCTGCAGTCCCCAGGTTCATTCAGATTGCAAATATCAGTCAGATCAAAGGGAATAGAGTAAGTCAGACCAGTGGCATTTGACAATATTTCCAAATTAGCAGGGGCTCACATTAAAAAATTGTTTCTGTTAACCCTCTACAGTGAAGTTTAAGAACAGAATTTTTATTATAAAAAGTGCAGCAACTTGATGCTTTCTTGGAAATCTGGCCTGAGCTGTGAAAACCCATTCATTCCACATACATAGTCAACATTTTAGTTTCAATCTTCACAGAGACTTTGTGGCTATTTTGCCATGACCAAACGCCTGCACTCAGATGGAATATTTGTTTTATTTAGCATATTAAGTCATTCATTTTGATTAAATATTCGTTGTAACAAGACTATAAAATCTGAGTGGCTTGTATCATAAATTCACGTGTTTTTTTGTTATTTTATTTGTGGTTCTGAGAAAATAGTAAATCTGGGTAATTTACTGCAGAATAAGCAGATTAAATTCTGCTCTTTTAAGAGCTCTAAATTAAATATTGTTTAACTATGTAACTGTAGTAAATTCTATAGAAACATTTTTGTGACTTGGATTGTACTAATCAAGTGAACTGTCAAATGCCTTCAATTTATAACAAACAAACAAACATTTATTCTTGATATATATGTACATTTTATATATGAATTGTATATTCATTCTGTGCCCACCTCTGAACAAGTGTTCATTTAGAGTAATTCACGTAAAATTGTATATCAACAGCATTATAGAACGTATATCGGTAAAACTGCCAACCCTGGTGAAAGCCCAAGGGAAATGATCTGCCATTAGGAACACTGTTTTCTTCTTCTGATAGCCATAAAACGTTGCCAGCACTTTCCTTCTTTTTTCCCAACCTGCCATCTCAAATAGAATGACATGTTTTTTCCATAGTGGATACCCCATTTTGTGAATCAGGAAGCATAAACTCGATTTATGAACTGCATGCTTGATAACCACTTGAAAATATATAGTCCTATTACACACTCATTGTCTACTGGTCCATGAAGTAAGAAATCCATATCTATTTAACACAAGAGAAATACAGCATAGGAGAGTATTGCAACTATAATCAGATCTGTAACACATTTAATGCATTTTTGTGACTGAAATTTCAAGAAATAAGAAAAATAATTCTGGGAGTCTGGGAGTGTTGCTCTGTTTAAACTACAACTTCTCTGGCTGCTTTTGGACTACCAGGAATACCCTCCAGTTTGAGACAGAGATTGGTTCATATTAACACAGGGCAGACATCTAGAGTAACTAAATTCAAGTGCAGTTAGAGTAGCCATAAGATAGTAGAGGAGGTAGTGACAGTTCATCTCTATTCGGATATAGGTGAAATACTAAACACTGGCCAATTGTTTGAATTTTCATTGGGTAACAAAAAAAACCTAGTGTCTATATACAAATGAAGGGAATTTAGTATTGTGGTTCCTTGCTTTCTGCACACTTTGCAATTTCAGAAAAATTCCTAAATTTCCTATAAATACTTAATTTTTCAGCACCCACATTCTAAACACAGTAAAACAGAAATACCCTATTTTGTTTTCCACGTAAAAATATAAATCAAACTTTTGAGGTGACAGCCAACAAGGAATGGATCGATCACCATGGTGGTCACTAAACACCATGAACCACACACAGAAAATGGCTTCCTGCTTAATTATACTCTGTGTCTCTTCTAACCTCTCTGCAATCCACAGGTAATAACAATCCTTTCCCTTTCTGAACAATGTTATTCTTTTTCATCAGGGCTGTCCAATTAACAGCCTGAACGCCATGCACACCCCCTGCCCAAGGAGTTAACCTGCAGCCCCCAGGGTCCTGGTCCAGGCATTACTCCTCCCCATCACTCTCCTGTTCCTGCAGCTGGATCTTCAGACTCTCCCCCTCCTCCAGCTCCCACTTCCTGCTCCTGCTCCTGCTCCTGCTCCTGGGGGCAGGGCAAAGTAAGATGGGGGCAGCGAGGGCCACGGAGCTGAAGGAGCATCCAGGAGGGAGGCTTGGGAGTACTTGCAGCAGGAGTCATCACACATATTGATGTACAGCCCAGGTGGCATGGGGGGAATGTAGCCTCCAGCCCCTCAGAAGTTGGACATCCCTCTTTTACATAATCGCATTATCTGTATAACTGCATTTCTTCTGTTTTGAAACTACTTCTGGTAACTTCTCTTTGATCCTTATTTACAGCCCTCCTCAACTCCTTTAAGTGCCTGTTTTCTTTTACATATAATATCAAACACAAACCGCTGTTCTATCTGGTGTTTAACTTAAACCAGCAGTCAGCAATACAGTGGAGCCGCAGGCTGAAACAACCCAGCTTGGGTCTCTGGTGGGCTGCTGTTCTGACCTGCCCCTGCCTCTGCTGCCATTTCTTCCCACCCCACTGGCTGTGATGTGGGCACAGCTCATTGCCACCTGGGCTTATCACCCAGAACACCGCCTGTGCTCCACTGCTCCATGGGCCTGATCCAGTGGCTCTGTCAGCTAAATCTGGCCTGCAGGGGATATGTTACTGAACCCTTACTCAGAATATGATTACTGTCTATAAATATATCAGAGAGCATATACACCATTTGGGGGAAGATTATATAAGCTTGACACTGTTGTCACAAACAAATGGCTAAACCTGACCATGAATAAAATTTTGGCTGAAAATTAGAAGACGACTTTTAACCATCAAAATAGTGAGCGTCTGAAACAACCGTTCAATAGGACTAATGGGGGTAAACTCCCTCCCCCCCGCCTTGTACCTGGTTCCTTCCTAGAATTGAGGGAGGGCAACTTGTGCCTGAAAGCTTGTCTAACATCTTGAGCCAATACAAGATGTTGGCTCTGCAGTTGAGCCAATACAAGATCTCCCAAAAAAGCCTTTGCTTTTCATAAATCTATATACCATACAACTGGAGAAGAGCTGTAGTACTTATCCATAAAAAAAGGAGCAAAAAGTGATCCAGGCACCCACAGACTTGTTAGTCTGGCTTCAAGAATATGCAAAGCTTTTGAACACATTTTGAAGGAAAGAAAAATTAAGGACATCAAGATGAACAGGAAATCAGATAAACATCTGATGCAACATAAATTCACAAAGTGTACATCACTCCAGCCTAGTTTTTCTTTAGGATGACAACTGACCATCCAGACAAAGGAAAGGCAGTCATCTATTTTTACTTCAACAAAGTATTTGATACATTGCCATATGGAAAATGATTAATTAATCTGGAGAAGATGGAGATTAATACAAGAACTGAGAAACTGTTTAAAACTGAGATAGCAACGGCTGGAGTTCAAGGGAAAGTACTAGAGTGAAGAGAGGTTATCAGCAGAGGTCCTCAAAGATTACTCTCAAAACTAATCTTGATTAAAATTTTCATTAATGACCCTAGCACAAAATATAGGAATATGCTAAGGAAATATTCTTGAGACACAAGTTAGGATGCCTCATCTATGCACAGGAAAATCAGGATATCATATAGGAGAATACAGAATAATGAAAATGGAATGATTTTCAATAGTATATAGTACAGGTTGTGAGATCAGAGACAAACTACAAGAATTTTGCTAAAATTGGGAGCTCATCAGCTAGAAATGAAGAGAAAAAGAACCTGGGTATGTTAGTTGATCACAGACAAAACAGCAGCCATGAAAATGGGAAACCTGATCCTAGAACATATCTGCTAAGGTACAGTACTGCCAGTAAAGGCAGGGAAATAATAATGTCACTGTAAATTGACTTTATTTGGAATACTTCATACAATGCTGATCATCCAGGTTTCAGAAAATTAATCAAACTGGAATAGGTACAGAGAAGAACTACTGGGATGAGGAGGGGAATACAGAAGTTAAGGGCATATCTTGTCCGCACAGAGTAATGCCACCCGGGGACTTGCTCTGCTTGCTCCACGTTTCCTAGCTCCCAAACTGGAAGTAGTATAGTTACCCTTACTTCTGGTATGGGAGCTAATTGGTGTAAAATGGCTCTAAATGGGAATGACATATATCAGCATAGTGCTACCTAGCTCAAGACAGGCATACCATAAAGAAAACTTAGCTAGTTGAGCCCAGGAGAATGAAAGCTAAGAGGAAATATGATTACCTTCTATAAATATGAGAGAGAATGAACACCATGCAGGGGAAAAAACTGTATAAGCTTGACAAAGTTGTCAAAAACAAATGGGTATAAACTAACCACAAATAAAATCTTGACTGAAAATTTTAAGATTTCTAGCTATCCGAGCATTGATGTTCTAGAATACCATTTCAAAAGGCGTAACGGGGGCAAAAAGAGGCCTTCTTGTTTTTAAAATAAGAGTTTGATCAGTTTCTGAATGTGTATGTTGTTGTTGTTTGTGACAGCAAGTAACTATACCCAATTAGCCCAAAAGTACTTTTCAGTTCTACATTCCTAAATGATTTACAAGCTCCTGTGCCAATGCACTGTGGGAATTTCAAAATAAAGAGCAAGTTCAATCTGGTATTGCAACAGCAAACAGTGTCTAGTAAAAAGCATAGCACTGGTGCTATTAAAACATTTAAAAAGTCACAAACCTTGGAAATAAGAATCTAACCATAAACTACTTAACATATACCATATTGCCTACAATACAAGCACAAGAAATGAACATTAAGAAACTCATATTTCCACCACTTCTAAGAGGTTATGTAGCACAGATTCTGAGCTTTAATGTTGTCTATTACTTACAAGAATATAAAAAATAAAAAAAAGTATATTGTACATATCATTAAAGGTAGTATATTTCCAGGGAAATCAGACTTTGATAGTCATTCTTTTAATTGACCTTACAGTATCTATTTGCAGCAGAAGCCTTTTTCACTAAATCGAATTATCAGACTCTTTAAGAGCATTACTTCCTACATAATACCTACAATTGTAAATATTTCTCATTGGATGTATTAAAACAATTTTTCAAAATATCAAACAGCCTCAGTCAAAAAGTTAAATACATCAACTCTCTCATTTACCAAAGGAAACACACACTTGAAATAAACATGACTATATGTTTTGCCCTTCTCAAATAAAAAAAAATCTGATACAAATAAGTATTTGTGAAAATTTTGGGGAAACACTGAGAAATAGAACACATATTTTTTAGTATAGATTTTTTTCTAGAATCCAAATGATAAATTCTTGGATTAAGACTAAAGAAACTATAGCTATAATACAGTAGGCTAAACTTTTATAATATTCTCATTCATTTTATATCATAATACTATTATTGCCTTGTATGGGCTTTAGGATTTGAAAATAAACAGTATATTTTGTCCAGTGTTCAGTCATAAAATTATATTTAGCTATTCTAAATATTTAGCAATTCTAAAAGTGGATGCTTGTAGAACAGAAAAATCTTGACTATTCAAAACAACTTAGCTAAATGAGAAGTTAAACATGAACAGCAGCAAAAATATAACTGATTACATCTGTCTATGTTATAACACTCTGACAGTAGGCTTGTAAATTTTCAACAACCCTCATCAGTTTTCTGTAGAACTAGGCTGTGTCAGTAGACAAAGCAGAAACATTACTAGACCTAGTGATCTTAACCCTGTCAGAAGTAAGCAGTTGGATGCCAGATGCCTCCTTCTTACTGTTTTTCATTGTAACTAATGAGTTCATCTACTACATTATGGAAAAAATATGGGCTTATGTTAAGTAAATGACATGTTGTCTACGTGGTGACCTCATCTGTCACATTCCTTCCCTAAAATATCTTGTTTTACTGTGATTTATGAAGTGCATGGCAATACTTCTTACCTATTAAGTTACCTAAGTAGCTCTTACAGCATTTGTAGTGTTTAAACAAATAGCAAGAAACAAACGTACAGGCTTCCTGTTACCTAAATGAATATACTTCTCATAAAAAGTAATGATGTAAAATCTTGCTATTCTAAAAAAAAAATTGACATTGAAAGACGATATGATTTTGACCTTACCCCCAAAATTTTCTCAATTTAATTTTTTAACTTTTATGGATATTTTAGAAAGTCATTTTTAATTTCTCTACCTCCCACTTATATTGGATCTTTAAGGGCGCTTGTACACGTGATGAAAACTGGCCATTTTTGCGGTTTAACTGCATCATGCTGAACACATGCAGCGGCTTTTTACAATTTAAATGAGTTTGCTGCATTGCAAACTAAACCACATCCGCATGTAATTTAGTTTGCAATGTAGCTTTTGTAATGTTGCAGCCTTTGACATTTTGCCCCCCTGCTGCGAGAAAGGCAGGCTGAAGGCAGAAGGGGTGAGGGGCCAATCCTCCCCCGCCACGGAGCCTGCCCACGTCTCCCACGGCCAGGCTGGGGGACGAGCTGCCAGTGGGCTGTGTGGCCTCTCAGCTGTGGAGCGCCCTGGTCCTTCCTTCCACAGCAGCAGTGTTCCTTAGGGGCTGCCTGGGTGGGCTGTAGTGGGCAGATGCTGCCCCAGCTCCAGCTCAGAGAACAGTTGGATTAGATTGGATTGGGTGCTGCCTGAATGCTGTGGCAGCACCCACCTGCTAGACACTCACCCAGGTGACCCTGGGGTGGCGCCATGACTGTGGAGGGATGGTCTGGGGCGCCCCGCACACCAGGGCCCACCAGCAGCTAGCCCCCTGGCCATGGGAGAGGTGGGCAGGCTCTGCAGGAAAAAAAGGAATAGGCCCCTTGCCATTTTTCTTTTTTTTCCTCAGTAGGGCCTGCCTGTGCAAGCTGCCACCAGGGCCGTGCAGCCCCTGACCTACAGGGAGACCCAGTCCTTCCCTTTGTGTCAGTGGCACCCTGCTCCGGGACTGCCAGGTCAGGGTGCTAACTGCACAGGTGCCACCCCAGCTCACAGGCAGCACCTGCAGGATTCAACTCTTTCCCAAGCTTGTGTGCTGGAAGCCTGCTGGGCACTGCACACTGCGCAGGCTTGGAGAAAAGTTGCATCCAGCACGTGCTGCCTTTGAGCTGGGGCAGCACTTTCAGAACCAGCACACCAGCCAGGCAGCCCCAGGAGGTGCTGCCACTGTAGACAGACAGATCAGGCTCCTCTGCAGCTCAGGGCCTGCATGGCCCAGTGGCAGCTCACACAGGCAGACTCTGCTGAGGAAAAAGAAAGAAAAGTGGCAAGGGGCCTGATCCTCCCCCCTGTGGAGACTGCCTGCTTCTCCCATGGCTGAGAGGTGAGCTGCTGGCAGGCCCTGAGCTGTGGAGCTTTTTTTCATGGCGGCGGTGCTTCATAGATGGTACCTGCCTACTAGCAGCCCACCCAGGTAGCCCCGAGGGTACTGCCACCATGGAAGTAAGGACCAGGTCCCCCCACACCTCAGGGGCTGCTTGGCTTGCCAACACCATGTGCCCCACAGCTGAGGGAGAGGTGGGCAGGCTCCGCAGGGAGGGAAGGAAAAAAAGGATTGGGCCCTTCACCAAAACAGTAATGGAAGCCCCTAAATTGAAACAGTGGGTTTTTAATCGTTGCAATTAAAAACCCACCATTTCAGTCTAGGGGGCTAAACCCCTGTCATGTGTACAAGATGCCTAACTGCATAACTAAAAATTTCCATAAAAATGGAACAAAAAGAAGAGCTGCTAAAAATCTGAAAAAGCCAGCTACTTAAAAATGGTATTTTACAACTGTGTAGAACATGACCAAATCTAAGTGGGTTATCTTTTAGCCTGGAAACCTCTGTGACCAATGAACTGTCCCTACTGGCAATCCAAGATCTGTTGCAAACCATGACAAGTTACAACAATACATAAAGCTGCAAAAGAAACACACATAATGACTGAACATAACAAAAAGAAGAGAACAACAGGAAACCAAATGATAAACCTGGAGTTTCCATCTAACATGACAATGTTTTTCAAGTGTTCTCCTATTCATTTCCCAGTTTCTGCCACTAAAACCTCTATTTTTGTGTCACAAGTGGAAGTTGTAGTAGAAATGTAAAGAAAATCCCTTGTCTGGATCTGTGCAGTGGGGTAATTTAGAATGAGTGCTCGCATATCAGTCAGCACTTACCATGGAACTACTGGCAGTTAGGCTTCTTATCCTAGCCAGTATTACTGTACGCATATGAACTATTATTTCAACTAGGCGTGTCTCTAAGATGCACAGCATAGGTAGTACTCTTTCTTTGTCCATTTCAATTTGGCTTTTTGGGTACTGCTGCCTAGCTAATCCTGGTTTTTGCTTTAGTTAGACAGGAGGGAAAGAGAAAGGAAGAACCTAATTGATTTATCTGGCTTCCTCTACCTTCCCAATGGGCTGATCATGTAGATTGTTCTCAGGCATCATCATACTCAGGCTGAACAGAAATCCCTTTTATCCTAGAGTAAGAACACTGTTTACTGAGCCATTTCTGGGTAACACAGGTCCCAACCCAGTTTGGATGGGAGCTACCTTACTCTGTTACTGTAATTAAAAAAAATGTGAGCAATAATTACATAGAATCAATGGAGCAGAGGGACCTGGAAGATCATCAAGTCCAGTCCCCTGCCATAGGCAGGAGGTTAATGAGCTCCAACTAGCTCAATGAGGTACTTATCCAGCCTCCTCTTGAACACCTCCAAGGATGGCAACTGTACCACCTCTGCCACCTGTACCATTTGTGTTCCAGGTTTTAGTTACCCTTATGGAGAACAGTTCTTCCTTCTGTCCAATCTAAATTGTCCTTCTGTTAGTTTGTGTCCATTGGTCCTCATCCTCCCAAGGGGTGCCTTCCTGGACAGTCGCTCCCCCAGATCTTGGTGCTCCCCCCAACATACTTGTAGGTGTCTATCAAGTCACCTTTCAGCCTCCTCTTACTCAGACTGAACAAGCCTAGTTATCAGAGTCTCTCCTCATATGGCTTATCCTCCAGGTCCCTGATCATGCAGGTTGCCCTTCTCTGCACCCTCTAGAGCTTATCTGTATCATTCTTGAAGTGCAGTGCCCAAACTGGGCACAGTACTCCTGCTGCAGCCTCACTAATGCTGAGTAGAGAGGAAGAAGCACCTGTCTGGATCTGTTAGCAATACATCGGCTGATGCACACCAGAGTTCTATTTGCCCTGCTGGCGACTTCATCACACTGTTGGCTCATATTAATCTTCTGGTAGATTGTGACCCCTAGGTCCCATTCAGATGTTGTGCCAGGCAGTGGGCTGCCACCTATCCTATAGTTATGATGAAGGTTCTTCCTACCTAGATGAAGGACCCGGCATTTTTTCCTGTTGAACCTCATCTGATTCTGATCAGCCCATAGAACTAGTGAGTCTAGGTTGCCCTGGATCCTTACCCTATCCTCTGGTGTGTCCTCATTTCCCCACAGCTTGGTATTGTTGGCAAACTTAATCATACAGCATTCCACCCCTTCCATCCAAGTCATTAATAAATATGTTAAAAAGCACAGGTCCAAGCACCAATCCCTGTGAGACACTACTGGAGACAGCCCTCCATGACAAAGACATCCCACTGACTAAAATTCTCTGGGACTGGCCTCTAAGTCTCCCTATCTCTACCACACACTTACTAAACTTTTGAAAGTGTCCACTATCATGGGACTTGGAATGCTACATAATGACTTCATAAAAAGACATAAAATGTAAGACAAATTATATAAAAGCCAACTTGGCTATTATAGCACAGATAGTGAGGTATTTCCTGGTTGTTTTTGTTTTTCTTCTTTAAAGGTACTTGAAAAAAACTTACTATCTTCTTTCCTCTATGTGTTCATTTGATGACAGCATCTGGGGAGATGTCTCTATATACCAAAGACCAGTCCCCGCAAAGCCTGGTACCAAACTGAACACTAGGGGAATTTATACACATGCTTCAGGAGTCAGGAGCATGCTTTAATTAGAGTGGCTCTAAAAGCCACTCTAATTAAAGCACCCAGAGCATCTCATGTACCAGTATCCCTGTGCTGAAAAATGGTGGTGGGGTGCTTTAACTAAAACTCATCAAATGATACACCTGAGTCTGCTGGAGTGTGGTAATTGCAGCACCTCGAAGCAGCCTCCCTGCATATGTATAGGTGCAGGAAAATGTCTTAAAATTCTTCAAGGCTTATAAGTCAATGAAGAAATAATGAAAAGGCTTAGCAAAAATGTATAACAAGGGGAAAGAAACTAGGAGTTAAAATTATCAGCTACTGATGAGAAAAATAACATTCAAATGTTTTTGAATGTGTTAAGAAACTACATGAATATAAAAGGACAAAATGGCAATGCACATTTAGGTTCATCTCTGCATTTCCTTTGCTTTTGTAAGTTTTATAGCAGTCCCCAAATGCAAATATGTCTACATGGTAATTAGGAAATACATTTTATTTTGGGGGTGGTGAGAGACGAGTTGGGAGAAGAAATAAAAAACAAGGGATAATTCTCATTTGCTGGACTGCAAAGGTTTCTGCCCACTGTCATTTATATTTGTTTAGTTTTTAATGATGAAGTGTTATACATAAACAACTTGATACAAACAGTGAGGAAGAGAGGAAAAGGTTGCTAACTAAGGAGTATCCCCAAATGTACTTCCTCCCCAGGGGCCTGGTATACGTGTTATGCACTTTACCAAGTAGCGCTCTGGAAGGGCATTACAGCCCTTACCCACTACAACTGCAGGTGTAGGTGTTCGTCACCAGTTTAACATTCTACTCAGCTTCTAGAAATCAGATAATCAGCTGAGCACTGACATGGAATGGAGGAGAATAAGAATGACTTCTAGTCAGCACCCCTTTCTTCCCCACAGAATTTCATTAAAGGCCAGCTATGGCAATGACTTCTGTGAAAAGGAGGGCTGAAGAACCTTATTGTTACACAAGGACTTAAACAGCTTTCGGATAATGCTGAAAGGACCTCATAGGCGGACCAATTCCTTGTGAGAACTAAAATCTTTGTATAGCCAGCCTAGAAAGTTGACATAAGAGCATTCTTGGGATCTACCAGTGAGGGTGTCATATTTAGGGATTCTGGTTTTCACTAATTAAACAAATCCCCAGTTTTTGGTTTAAAAGAAATAACCCAAAATCCACATTTTTCTGTGATTAAAATGAAACACTACTCTGTGTGTGCGTGCGTGTGTGTGTGTGTGCGCGCGCGCGCATCTATATCTATAGATATATATAAAGTGAATTTTGGGTTACTATAGTGGTGTTTCATTTTACTCACGGAAAAATGTGGATTTTGGGTTACTTGTTTGGGGGATTTTTTTAATCAGAGAAAACCAGGATCCATACTTATCACCACAAGACCTGCCTTTGAACCCCTTAAACACAAAATGAAGAGATCTGTTCTTCAACTATGAAAAATGATGAAATGAGACTTCTGTATCTGAGATCATAATAAAGTGAAACCCAGATTCTTTGCTTTGTTATATTCCTCATCTCCCTGTGAAGATGAGGGCT
Organism: Gavialis gangeticus; assembly: GCF_001723915.1. Taxonomy (NCBI): domain Eukaryota; kingdom Metazoa; phylum Chordata; order Crocodylia; family Gavialidae; genus Gavialis; species Gavialis gangeticus. The sequence goes on along the minus strand of NW_017729032.1, from coordinate 54,072,289 downwards.
TGCAAACTAGCTGGAGGTAGTACATACAGCTGCAGTAAACAGGTGTATGGGGCCGTAGAATCATGTCATCTGCCTGCTGCAACTCTTATTTCAAAGAGCACTGCTTCTCCAGTCATTTGAGTCGGATCGCTGGTATACTCCAGCGGATCAGATAAGAAGCCTCCTTTGAAATACTATTTGAAATACAAACTGCAGTAAGCAGATGAGTGAGTCATTCTTAATTCAGCAACCTGCTGTAAACTAAGCAGGTTATGAACCATCCTTATGTTAAAAATGCTCAGTAACAGAATCATATTGGGTGCACATGATCAGCTGGTTATCAAGTATGATCTCCATGTTTGCGCTATTCCTTTGCCACATATTGTGGGAAGTACAGCATAGTATTTAGAACTACAGCCTAGATTTCTCAATTCATCAATGAACTTGCATTTAGCAGTATTTAATATATATATATTTAATATATATATTTTTTATACATATATATATAAAATCAAGTGAATCCAACTTGCATTGTGATCCATGTCACTGTAGACATAACATGTCCTTACCATTATTTACAACCTCAACTCAATTTGCCATCTGTAGACTACCAACCATAATTTATGTTTTCTTACAGATCACTGATAAAAATATTGAACAACACTAGTGGTGTTCCCTTCAGGATAATGATTCCCCTCTCTAGTTACTGTATTTACCTTGTATATCACACATACCTTTTCCTCAAAAATTAGCTTCCAAAGACTGTGTGCATGTCTTCAGCAAGGGAAACTAAGTTTTTTGCCAGAACAGAAGTACCCCACTTCGATATTTGCTCTACTTAGGTCTTAAAACCAACTGCCCAGGCAACATATGATCTGCAGTTTGGATCTGACCCACCAAGGGATTCTGTCCAGCCCATGGTGGGTCCCTCAGCCTTGCTCAAGCCCAGGCATGTGGGGCAGCCCAGGCCACAGTGTGTGTGGCTGTTCCTGCTGTCCCTGGGTGTGTGTCGGGGCAGAGGTGGTATGGCAGCTGGACTCACTTCCAGCAGCCCTGCTGGCAGCAGCTCTTTCCAGCCGCAGAAACTGCTAGACCTGGCCTGTTGGGGGTGGGACCAGCATGGCCAGGGCATGTGGCTGGGCAGGTGGAATGGGGCCACAGGCAGGGGAAGGAGTCCAGAAGCAGGATGGGCAGGCAGGGGCAGGATTGCAGAGTGGTGACAGCGTGGGGAAGGGGCCCAGGGCAGAGTTTTTATCTGCTCCCCACAAGTACCTGTGACAGGTACCAGTTCTGTGGGCATGGGGGTGTGGGGAGTGGATTATGGCTCTTCCCCAGGCCCCGGCCCTACACTACCATGGTCCTGCAAACCCAGCCCCAGCTCCACCTACCCATCCCACTCCCAGATACTGCTCCCCGCCCACCTGTGGCTGCATCCCATCTGCACTACCTGCATGGGGCCAGGACCTGGGGCTGAGCCGCAATCTGCCACGGAACTGGCACCCCTCACAGTGACATGCAGGGAGCTGATCGTGGCTCGGCCCTGGGCCCTGGCCCTACATTGTCACAGCCCCATGATCCCAGCCCCAGTCCCACCTGCTACAAACCCAGATGCCGCTACCTGCCTGCCTGTGGCCCCATCCCGTCCACCCATCCAGATGTGGGTCGGAGCCATTTAGGGAGTTTTGATAAGTTGTTGCGGGGGGAAGGGGGGCCTGGAGGGGTGCTGATGTGGTGGGAGAAGGTGGGAAGATGCTGCTCCAGCCTGCAACAGCTCATAAAAACTTTCTAAGTGGCCCTCTGGCTCAAATAATTGCTCGCCCCTCCTTTAACCTATTAAATACATGCTGGATTGATGCTGTATAATGCAAACCAATGTCAAATTGATGCAAAAATGTTTTTCCAAATGGAGACACTTGAAACAGAAGCTCTAGAATGTGCATGTGAACTCACTTCAACAGGTAAACTCTAGATGCTAAAAAATGTTTAGCTTCACTGCTCATGGGTTTAACAAAAAACATGGAGGCATTCTTATTTCTTTCCTAAGTGCCTCCTGCATTTGCTTAAGTAGAGAACATAAGGTCAAAATAAACAATGAGGGCTACCTGTACTGATTATATTTTTATGTACTAGATTTATACATGGTGCTTCTCAGCAAAGGCCTAAGGCAGCTTGTAGTAAGAGAACAAATAACTTATAAAGTGGGAAAATGAACAACAGAACAAAGTGAGGGAACAAAACAACTTATAAAAACAAACCTGCCCAGAGGCCCAGGGAACACCAGA
>NW_017729032.1:54031600-54065028 GCF_001723915.1 Gavialis gangeticus | reverse complement strand
ACAACTTAGCTCCTAAGTCTTATGGATATGGCCACTTTCCATATCCCATTAATTACCGCATGCCTTTAATGAAAAGACAGTAGGCAATTAAGCAAAGTCATTTCAAAACAGCCAAAATCTGCCTGAGTCTATCGGCCCCCCTGGACGAGTTGGGGAGCTACTAGAGAATAGCCATAGACTTCAAAACTAATTTGCACTTCTCTTCTGAAGACTCCTAACACCAGAAAGACAACAGATTACATGTAATCAATCCTGAACAGGTGAGGCATCTCCTACAAAACTTGAGCATTTCAAGGCTGCTGGGTCAGACAACCTGCACCTGAAAGTCCTGAAGGAACTGGCTAAGCTCACAGCAGCACCACTAGCCAAGCTGTTTGAAAAGTTGTGGAACTCGGGAGGGAGTGGTCCTGGAGAACTGGAAGAGGGCCAATGTTGTACCCATCTTTAAGAAAGGGAAGAAGGATGACCCTGCACACTACAAACCAATCAGCCTGACTTTGGTCCTGGGTAAAATCTTTGAAAAGTTTATAAAGGAAACCATCAATTACAAGCTGGTAACTGACAGTGTGTTAAGAAGCAACCAGCATGGCTTTGTGGAGGGTAATCATGCCTGACAAGACTAGTGCCCTTCTATGACCAGGTAACTAGCCATCTGGATGAGGGGCACGAGGTTCACATCATTTACATGGACTTCAGCAAAGCCTTAGATTCCATCTCCCATGAGATTCTCTCAAGCAAACTGAAGTGAACTAGGTTGGACCAGTCTACAGCGAAGTGGGTGGTCAACTGGCTTAGAGGCCACTCCCAGAGTTGTAATCGATGGGAAGGACTTATTCTGAAGGGCTGTCTCCAGTGGTCCCCCAGGAATCAGTTCTTGGACCCATGCTCCTCAATGTATTTATTGACACGTTGGACAAGGAGGCGGAAAGCTTGATGATCAAGTTTGCAGATGATACCAAGCTATTGGGAAATGCAGGCACATCAGGAGGATAGTGTAAAGATGACCTTGGATGACCTTCACAGACTGGATTAATGGGCAGAATGGAACCAGATGAGGTTTAACAAAGAGAAGTACAAGATCCTCCAAAAAATCCAAGGCATTGGTGAGGCCTCAGCTGGAGTAGTGTCCAATTCTGGGCACTGCACTTCAAGAAGGATATGGATAAGCTTGAGAGGGTACAAAGATGGGCCACCCATATGGTGAAGGGCATGGAGGATAGGCCCTATGAGAAGAGGATCTGGGCCTGTTCAGTCTGAATAAGAGAAGACTGAGAGGTAGCTTGATAGCTACCTACAAGTATATCAGGGTAAGCATCAAGATCTAGGGGAGCAACTCTTCAGGAAGGCATATCAAAGGAGGACAAAGACCAATGGGCATAAGCTAATAGAGAGTAAACTCAGGCTAGACATAAGAAAAAAAAAAATGTTTCTGTAAGGGTCACCAGAATCTGCAACACAATCTCAACAGAGGTGGTGCAGTCACCATCCTTGGAGGTGTTCAAGTTGAGGCTGGATAGGCACCTTGTCAAGCTCACCTGAGCCCAATAACTTCCTACAGCCTGCAGCAGGGGACCAGACTTGATGATCTTACAGGTCCCTGCCGATTGTATGATTCTAAGTAAAGTAACAAAAATGAAACAGAAACCCCTAATATGCCAGACTTGCCTTTCCTGCTTATTTTTTTTTCCCTTTCATTTCCCTCTCCCTCTCAACTAAAAATGTTGCTGCAGAATTCCCTGGTTGCACTACTGTGCTGTGGCCCATTCATGGACTTTGATACATAACACAAAGCCAGCTGGGCACCTGGTGCATGAGTTGTCAACCATAAACAGTTTATCAAATTGGTAATTTTAGAGATACATATCTCTTAAAGAATTTACAAATTTCCCTTTAAATATTTCTTCCCCCTGATAAAAACTGCCCAGAAGAAAGTTCATGTACTAACATTATGCTATCATGGATCTCTGTTCTGCACATGCAGCTTCTGTCATTAATATGATCTCCTGGTGTCTTGAAGTAGTAAAATAAATGAACATGGAACAGCTGGCTTAATATTACACTAGGGAAGACAGAACTTATAATGATGTTAGGAAAACGGAAATATTTTGAGAAATCTACCAGAACACAGAACTCACACATGACTGATAGTTTCCAGACACCAAATATAAGGGTAGTACAGGGAGCTTTAAGGTCATGCCACAGTGCTCCTAAACAGAGAGAGATGGTAAAAATGGTAAGGAGTGCTTTCCGTCATTAGTAACTCCTCCTCTTGTCACTTTACAGTCTCCAGATTTGAGTTGTGCTGCAGAACATTGCCTACAGTCTCTTCTACAGTTACTCTTCTGCCTATGAAATTAAACTCTGCGTCAGTCTGAAAGCTGTTCCTTCTAGAACAAAGGAATATTTTTTGAGATCCTATTGAAATGCAAAGCCTTGATTTTTTACTTATTGATTATAAAAAGTAAGCATTTAAAGTGTTCTAACTAGACTCTTGGTCTTTTATTGAATTTCATTTATTGATATACCATATTTTCCCCCCAGTCAACATGGGGAGGGTGGGGTGGCAGCCTCATCTTAGATTCATGTACTAGCCTAGGATAGGGGGCAGCTCAGCTCCACCTTTGGCTCTGGTCCCAGGGCCAAAGCTGGAACTGAGATGCTGTTTTCCCTGGGTCAGGGTGCCTCGTGTGGCAAATGGTGGGGGCATGCCACAAAGGCAGTTCAGGAGAGAATGCACGGTGAACGTGGGGGCCCCTGGGGGAGACTCACAGCGTGCACTTTGGGGGGCAGGGGGGAGTGCAGGGGACACTTTGCAGGCTTCCCCCTTGCTGACAACCTCCCCCCAGCCCCCAGGATGGTTACCTCCAGCTACAGTTCCAGCTCTGGCCCTGGAGCTACTGCTGCTGCTTCTGGCTAGCTGAGCTGGGCTGGGCTGGGCTGGGGCTGGGACCAGGGTATGAAGCTGAATCCAGAGCTCCCCAAAAGTATGTGGTGGGGGATGTAGGTTGGGGACAACCAGGCAGCAGGCATCAGGAGGACTGGAAAGAGGGAGTAAGGCACAGACATGGGGAGACAGGCATGGTGGCGAGCAAGGATTGGGGAAGTAGGGGGAAAGGGAGGGCTTGGCCTCTTATCCCCTACCACTGCTTGCCCCACTACAGCAGTGAAGAGGATGAATTTAAGACCCCAATAATTAGATTCTGTACATGGAAAGTTATAACAAATTTATGCTTTTCCATGTATAGAATATAATTACTGGTGGTTGTCTTAAATTCAAAGTAATCTTGGATTCAGATAAATATGGTATCAGGAACTAAACATCAGTATCAGAGTTCAGATCACCTATGGAATTCCAGTTTCCTTGCTATAGGTTTGTCATATAACAAAGCCAACATCAATACTGAACAAAAGGAAGACAGCACACTTGTCTAATTCTAGTGGTAACATCAAACCCATCTGTTAGTTCCTGGCTGCAGATCAGAGCACATCTGGCAGTCTCCTAAAGACTCTTGAAAATCTGAACAATTTTACAAGGTAATCCATAGGGTTCCAATATCTGTCACAGAGACCCCTAGCTACACTATCAAAGGCTTTCTAAAAATCAATGAAGTTTAAAATGAATTGTAGCTGCTACTTAATGATACTGTGTTATAAGAAGATATGATCAAAACAAGAATGTATGAGGCAAAAACAGCTTATTTTTCTTGAAATATGATTGGTGGTACTGCAGGCTCTGTTTCAGAATAATTGTACCAAAGAGTTTCCCTGGGACTGACATTAGCATGAGTGAACAACAGCTACATTTAAATCCCCTCTCAGGAAATTTTATGATTTTTCTCCCTTTTTTCTGGATGGATTGTATCGTCCCACTCTTGGCTGAAGAATCACGTGGCAGGATTTGCAAGCTCTCTATATTATTTGCTTTGGGCAGGTATTCTGGGTATGGACAGGCATTATATTTCTAGCAGAAGAAATTCTGCTCTCCTGCTAGAAACTGGGACAGTATAAACAATTGTGCAGTTTCTGCTGCAAGAACCATACCAAATTTGGATATCAAAGTTGCTTGTCTTTTTGTAGCTTGATACAAAGTTCTCATAACCCCTTTCTAAGCTCTATTAAGATATGCTCAGTTCTCTCTCCTTGCGGAACATTCCCTTTTCATTTGCTAGTTTCCTCTTGCCCATTAAGAGGTTCATTTTTGTTTCCACCTAGCAATACGGGCCTTTAGTAATCTACTCTTCTTTTTTATACATGTCCTATGGTTTTCCAAGCTGTTTATCCAAAAATGGATTTCAAATTTGGCAAGATGAAAAACTTGTCTGAAAGCTTTAGGGTTGTTGGTTGCCTGAAAGCTGAAGTTCAAACTCCATTCTTGTTTACAGATCTGTGGGTGCATCTACATACAAAATTAATATGATGCAACTCTGAAGCAGTTAGAGCCGCAGTTAACTGCTTCTGGTTGCAGCTTCTACATGTGGACCCAAGACAACAGCACTTTGAGCCAGGGCAGAGCAGACCCAGGCTGGCAGCAGGCTTGGTGGGGTCAGCTCCGGGGTCCAAGTGGCAGCACTAGGTGGTGGAGGGGCTGGTTGGGGCATGAGAGTGCCGAATGAGCAGAGCTGTGTTGCTAGGCAGCAGGCAGGACTCTAGCCCCCTGCTGCCTGGGCTAACATTTACAATTTACACACAGGTCAGCGTTCGCACATGGTTCATTGCAGTTAGTAACTCTGCTGTAAGATAGTACTGTCAGGAACAGTACTATCTTATGGCAGAGTTAATTTACTGCACCCTGATACCAGAGCACATGTAGACAGTGACACTTTACTGTGGAGCTAATTAGTCAACTCCTCAGTACAGCGCACATCTAGATGTACTATTGAATGTTACAAGGAACCCAAGAAGAGAATCAAACAATGGAAATTACATTTTTATTCTCACTGCTGAGATCTGGAAAGAAGAATGGAGAATAAAAGGCGGGAGAAAACATCAGGGATGCCCAGGTAAATTAGTAGAAATGGCAAACAGAACAGGTAAGGGCTCATTTTATAATAAAACTGGAGTAGGCAAGGAAGGAAGAACACATTTTGTTTCTTATGGGGATAGACTATGAATCTGAAGAAGGCCAGGGAGAAGCTCTGATTAGTAACAAGAACAAATAAGGACTCAGCCTTGTTTCAATACAGAAATCCCAAAATGGATAAGCAGTGTCTCCATGCTCTAGCCAAGGGTTATCTCAAATGAATTAAAGCTGATAAGATGCCCATTCCTTATAAGTTGAACACATTAAACACACAGGGTTTTAATTCCATTTTATGTACTTGTAGCATAGGACTAAACTAGGGCAATTTGTGAATATGTGATAGATAGGTCCATAGAGAGAATGAGACCAGGCTCCAAAGGCTAACAGTTAATTTAAAAACAAAACAAAAGTTTCACAACCCATATGACTATGAACATAATCTTAAAATTGGGAATGAATATTAAACAAATTAGGTTGGGCCAGAAGGCATACATGATCTATGATACCTGTAAACTATCTAATTTTAGCTAAAATTTAACCACTGATTTTGTTAATTACTTCACTGGTCAAAGAATTATGCAAAAAAAAAAAGACGACAGACAATAAGGCCATGAAGCTGAGCTGCAAGGAGAGTCCTGTTTAAGCATTTTACTTGGTGCAGAATTTGAGAAAGTGCTAATATTTTCCGTCTCCCAATTTTATTTGATGTGTGTTCTCTTAATTATCATTATAATATAAATGTTCAAGGATATTTACATTGCCTAAGTGGTAATAAGTGCTCACATTTTGAAAGTCAAAGAGAATATAGTACTCTACCCCCTTTAAAATACTGTGTACTTGACTACAATGAAATACCATTGCAGCTTAGGCATAGGATAATTTAGAAAAGATCAATATCTGATATATACTGGTTAAGAGCTATCCTGCCCACTCAGTGCCCATCCTATACGTGACCCATTCACTAGCTCCATATCAAGATCATCATTTTTTTCTTTAAAAAATATTATTTTAAAATTTGGAAGGTCAGAAAGAGTATAAAAAGTTAAATGATGTGTTAATCTTCCAGAGTTGTATTCTAATATTTGTCTTATGCAACTGATGTTATGTATGAATTTGCAAAACAGTTACCATGAGACATATTTTAAAAACAAAGAAAATGTAGCCATTGCAAAGATAATTCTGTGATGTACAGATCAGTATAAAGACAGTACAATCTTAAACTTTTACCACAATCCTCAAAACCATATGAGGAACTTGGTTTTATCTTTTCTTCTTTAGTTCTTATATTTGTACTTATACAATGCATTAAACAGCAACAAAAACCAAAACCGTGTGTGTGTGTGGGTGTGTGTGTGTGTGTGTGTGTGCGTGTGTGGGTGTGTGTGTGATTCAAACAACTGATAGAGCATAAGCACTAAAAATGTATATTCCCCCATAAACTATACCACAGAATGTTTCTTAGTGGTAAACCACATCTACACTATCATCTTCAATCTGGATTAAGAACAGTTTCATATGCTAAACACTTGAAAGTAAAGCTTAATGCTAAATGCAATGACAATCCTCAGAGCTTATATCTGATGCTGGCTGTAGTTGTCCATTAGATACATTTTCCAGCTGCATATGGAAAAATATTTGAAGCTACTACAGCCTTGCGACTACCCAAAAATAACCAACAGAACACGCACATTATCAAAAAACAATTTCAGAAAAATTCACATTATATTCATTTTAATACATATTTAAATAACCAGCAATTTCCCTATATATTGCCTAATTAAATGCAAGTCTGAGTGATTGGATTCTGGGTACCTACATTTTTACTGTAGTTTTACCTGAATAGTTTTATTAAGCAAGCATAAACTGAATATAGAGAGGGTAGAAGAGCAAAGCTAGAACCAATATAAAAATGAACTACCATCCAGTTTTCAATTACATTCTTGCTGGTGCATGGATGCAAGTTTAATGGTTACAATTGTACTAAAGATGGATGCTTTTAAGCATCCAACATCCCTCCCCAATTACCAAGGTCTAGTCTCAAAGGGCTTTAAGTAGAGTTCCGCCAATAATTACATAAGTTTTGTTAAATGCATCACTGTGGTGCACAGATTCAACAAAATGATCACTAGACAATGAAAAAGAAGGAACTCCTACAATAAAACCAAAGTGGATAAAATTCAGAAAATAAAAACTGCATTTATATTCTTTTTTAGAATGTATTTCAGAAAATTAAGCTTATTTAAAATGAAAAAACTAAGACAACCAATATTAGGATCTAAACTTACTATTATGTATGCATATGGAGCCAGAATTATTGTAAAAGATAAACAAACAATTAACAGCTGTAGCTGCTTCCGAAGGTGCAGATAATATTGTACTATAAATCTAAAAAACAGATTAGGAGTTGAAAAAGGAAGAAAGAAAGCTTAGTTTCCTCTTTCAATCTTTGAACCAAAGCTAGATGTAAAAAGCTGAGATCTACAGGCTTTTATACATGTGCTTTGAGAGTGGCAGTAGTGCACGTGTAGGCACCATATGAGTTCAAAAATTCTGAAGGGCACAATGACCAGAAACAATCAGCTTAAGACACTGACAAATAATGCTTTGTTAAAAAGCTAGTTTTAAATGCAAAGTACTTTAATGTTTTCCCTTCAGTTTTCTAAGCTTGCTTAAGGTAGTTTGCAAAGGCATAGCAGGCAGTTTTGTTACACAAGGCAGTGTCAGCTCCTGCAGTGCTGATGGCTCTGGTGTAAGCCACAGCAGCAGCAGCTATTTTTAGTGGCCCCTAACAAAAGTAGCACCCAGAACTGCTGCCCTTGTTGCCCCTTCTACCCTCCCCCACAAATTATACTACTGGTGGTTTTGCATAAATAACAAAAACTTTCAAATTTTTTGCCCCCCACCATTGAGCTTCCACTGAAAAATAGCTCAGTACAAATTACAAGTAAACAGTTCACCATCTAGTAAGAATCACCATTCACCATTTTCTAACATAATAGAACAGAAATAAAAATTCCAAATATATGTATGTTAAGCTATATACTGCATTTTTTCCCATACAACATGCCCCAAAATATAGTATACATCTTGTTTTGGGAAGGCAGAACAAAGGGAAAAAAGATTTTGCCAGAGTTATGGCTGCACAGATCAGGGACAGAACCCTCATCTTCAGCTCACTCACCCTCCCTTTCCTGCTGAACTGAAGCTAAAATCCTAGATGATGTTGAAGTCTGGTCTCCATGGGTGGATCTATGCTTTCGAAAAGAATTAAAGAGCCTCCAGGCTAGGGACAGACATTACACATAATCCGGTTTAAGTGATCAGAAACTGGTTTAAACCTGCAACAGAACAGATGCTCAATGCACATAAACCAGTTTGAAAATGGCTGAAACCAGTTTGAGATAAACCTGGTTGAATCTAGTAACTGACTTAACTGATTTGGGTCAAACCAGTTTATGCAATATCTGTCCCAGACCCCTTCCTGGTTTAAGTTAAACCAGACTTCCACAGCATCCCAGCATGCTCTCTGAGTGGGGCTCTCTGCTCCACAGCAGAGCTGGCCCCTCTCCTCTGCTCCCTGGCTGCAGCTCCAGCAGAGACTGCAGGCATCTGACTGCCTTTCCCCATGTCCCCCAACTCCCCCTCCCCACTCCCTGCTAAGCAGGGATTCCCCCTTCCCCTCTGCCTTACACAGACATCGCTCAGCATCAGCTAACATACCACATGCTGGCTATGGTTTGTTCTGAAGGGAGACAGGACAAAGGCAGACAGGACTGTGTCCTTTTTGGAGCTAATTAACAGGTAGCTGGTAATGTCCCTCCTTGGAATGTTCCCTTGCTTGTTTAAGAACAGCTTGAACTAATGAAAGTGACTTTGTTTTCTGATGGGGAGTTAAATGCTGACAACAAAGCTGATAAATGCTCTGTTATCAAGGGGGGAGGGGGGCCTCCCTAATCAGAGCATCCTGCCAGGGCCTGGTCATGCCCCGCCCTCAGCTCATCACGATGGAAACGAACGGAGGGCTGCTCTAATGCACCCCGGCTTCTAGCCTGAGCCACTGAAGGCATGTGCCTGCATTTCTGGGATGTCTGTGCTGTTACAAACCAGTTTAGCTTAACCAGATTAGACCAACCTGCTAAGACTGAATCAATTCAGGCTCAGGCTTTTTGAATGTCTTTTCCTAGCTACGAAGGCCATGAAATATGAGGAAGGAGACTAGGAGCAGCTAGCAGACAGCGAAACTACCCTAAGAAAAGTTAGCTTGATTAGTGGGACATAGACATCAAGACCATTAAGAAGAAGAGACACTTGTTAACACTTCTGGAATGAAGAACAATGCACCATTAAGTCAAATGGCTTCTTCCATTGCCTGAATACTAATACAACAGCTGTTGCACTACAGAGCAGGAATCAAAGCAGGGTGCTTCTATCCAGGGCAGAAAAGTGAACTTCCCTGCACCATGATTTTAAAGAAAAAAGTGTGTTGTGTGCAACAAAAGAAGGTATTTGCTTACATGCAACTTCCTAGTTTATAAAATATTATATCAAATTTAGAGTAAAACTGAAACTTAGGAGCAAATCAACATGTTAAAATAACAAAAATAACTTAAAATTACAATTTCAAGGATTAAAAATCACTTTGATTTAAATCAATGCTGGTGAAAGGTAATTTTATATTAGTGAATACATATATGATTACTAGGTATATGGTTTAATAAATAAGACAAATAAGTATCTGTTAATAATACCAAAATTATTGTTGAAAGCCACCATAGAGAAGACAAGCCTGTAAGAGAAAAAGGTTTACTTTGCTTTGGTGCCTTGGTACACATTGCCTCTATCTTTTTAAGAGTTTATGTTTTTCTACTCTTGCTACTTGTATTTTATCTCTAAGTTCCAGAATGCATTATTAGCAAAAATCTTCTTTTTTCCCTACTACTATGACTTATCTCTTGTCCCATACATATCCTTTGTATATCTCTTTTTAAAAGCCTAAAATTAAATTAAAATTTGTTCTGTATAATTTAAAGTATGGTAATCAAGCTGATTTACAAGATGATATGGCTAAAAATGAAACATCCTAATGCACACTACATAAAAAGGCATTGCACATGCAGAAAAAAAGAAAACAAGATTTAATTTAATCTGAAGGTTTCTTCTGCAGCACTTTTGAATTAACAGCATGTTTTTCCTTTTATCAAGGATGGATTAAGTATATCAGTTATGTCATAACTAAGAATATTAAATTAACAACTTGAGATAAAAATAAGCTCATCAGATGTAGAAGAACATTTCTGGTAGTAGAGTAGAAATAACAAGAAATGTAATATCAAGAGAAACTATACTCTAGGTTAATATTAGAATCTGAAATTGGTACAGTCAGTAGAAAGGTTTGGAATGATAAATCCAGCATACTAAACTTTTATCTTATTGAGGGGTTTGGCACTCTGAACACCAATACTTTATATATACACAAAGAATTATGAGTAAATGGCAGTTCAGCCTATTGTACCAAAAAAAAAATGTAACCGCTAAATTTTAGGGTTTTTTTAGCATGCCCTGTGTATCCTTTGAGATTATATCAGAATTATGTGCGTTTCCTGAGATAAACCATGATAAGCTTTGTGGTACTTGTTTATTCTCCCATAGTAAGTACACAAAAGTTGGAATATGTATGTAGAAGCCTGACTAAAAATGCATCTCTCAGATCATGCAGATACAATTTCCTGGCATCTAAAATCATGCTTATGTTTATTTTCCATCTGAAAACTCAGGCCTAAAATATACATTATTTGCTGTGAATACACTTCTCCCTCTCTAAACCAGCACAGGATCCAACCTATGTAAAACAAGAGTACAGTTCATAACATATGAATGTTAACATGCCATCAGAGTGAAAAAAAAGGAGGAAAAGTAAGGGAAGAGAAAAGGAGAAAATACAGAAAAAGGGAACATTAAAAAGCACTAAATATTTCATTTATTGCAGTTAATCAATACTTTAAAATTTTGCTTAATTTCTAACGTAAGTAAAGGATGCACTGTTGTAGCCACCAGAATAAGCCAAACCAAAAAAAAATTAATAATTCCTTCTTATGTTCTTTTCCTTAACACTATACTTGTGTTTTTCTACTATACTGCCTACTGGACGTTGCTGAAATGAACAAATGGGAAAAAGTCAGAAATATGCTTCCTAAAGTAAATGTAGCCAGGAAGTAAAGTATTGTCTTAAAGGTATCATCATCATCAGGTGACAGGCTGATCTCCATGTAACCTGCGGCGTATACTTATTTAGCAGCAATTACATCACGGTTAGTTCTTGAATTACATTACATTAAATAAGAACACCCAAACAGGTTAGGAGATGATGTTAATATTACCTTTGTAAAATGAGTGGGCAAAGCTCTGCTCAGGAATTAACTTGGCAAGGAATCCATGGCTCAAACTTGGGTGAGGGATAGATGGTATGACCACAACTGTGGAGAAAATCATGGAATCAAATGTGAGCCAGCTAATAATTGCGTGTAGCCTGGTCCACTGTGGATCCATGACAGAAGTCCTATCTCATTGAAACATGCAAGTATGGCACTATCAATAAAAATGCATCTCTGAAGGAAGGAAACCAGTTATGTATCAAGAGATAGGAAACAGCATACCAATTAGTGTAGGGTACTTTAAAGAACAACATTTATAGGGAAAAGAGGAAAAAAGACAGACACAAGACAATCACGGCTGAAACAGTTAATTGAAACTAGCAGTTTCCTACTTCAGCATCACAGTATGACCAGGAAGAACACATTAAATATAACATAAAATTATGATTTTTCATAACTAATAATTTACTATATCTATATTTAAAAATAATAATCAGCAAGGACATTTTTAGCAGAGTACAAAGTAAGCTAAGTTATAATAATGAATCATACAATAATGAAGAAAGTAAATATGACACATTTAAAATTATATTCCAGGTGACGTGAAAACTTGCAGCTCTAAAAACTAAAACAAAAAAAAATCATATTCAGCACAAGAAGCAACATATACATGAAGAACAATGTGCAGAGATTTGGCCACCAACCCCTAATGACTTTTCTCTAATTTTTATGGCTGTTCTTAGGTAGCAAACAGCACAGTCATAAACCAATCCAGAGGAACCTGAAAAAGCCACTGGACTGGCAGACCAGTATTACAGACAATGGTGGGATGTACTTGATCCCTAATTCCTGACATTTTCTTCAGCTGATAGACAGCACCCTAGGAGGCTGGAACATCAGTTGCCAGTGAAAAATAAGAATTCACAAACTCAACAGACAAAAAAGTCAATAAAGGCAACAATTCTATTATATTAGACTTCCATCGGCCTTTCAGTGTAGACACAAGCTAGAAAGACAGCAGGACCCAAGGGAGTTGATAGTCCTTGCAATATTAGCCTTTCACAAGCCTTCTAGTTCAAACAGAAGTAACTTCAAATAGGTAAGCACCCATGGTGCTGACTACAAACTTCAGACAGCATACTGAATCACAGTAACAAATAGCAGTTCTTAGCTTTGTGCTGATAGTCAGGTTAATATCTAAAACTTTCACACTTTTACTCCAGAGTGGCCTCTCCCTTCTTCAAAATTTTATATAAATTAAAATAATGAATGTATAAAAATATAATAAGCAAATAAAAGTAAGTTAAACCTTACAAACAGATGTAGAGAGAGTAATTTAAATCTCACTAGCAAGTTATAAATATCAAAGCAGTAGCAAATACCTTCTCATTTGTCTTAAAATCTGTATCAACGTAAAACTTATTTTGTAGTCAGATATTTAGACTTCAAGAAAAGTCAACAAAATCAAGTGAAAAAAGAACAGATGGAAACAAAAACTAGACATACCTGTACTTGTTGGTGAATTTATTTCTTGTCTGATATTTCTACCTGCCTGGGTCCCAGATCTTGCTGTCTCTCGCTGAGGTTCTAGTATGTCCCGGTATTTGGAGACCATCAGCACAGAAATAAAGTAAACTACTGCCAAAGCTAAAAATTGAGCCTGTTTGCTATCATCCTGTGTTAGAGAAAAAGGAACATACTTATAATACTTAACAGTTGCACAGAATGTTTAATTCATGATCATAAAAATACTTTACAGACTTATTCTTATCTAGTGCTGTATCTGCTCGCATGTGGGTAATTAAACACAGAGAAAGAATAAACATAATTCCACCAATATAATCTGCATGTAGCAGGCACTGTATTTGCAGATTTGGAGCCATACGTTCTGATTCAAAGAACTAAACAGGGAAGACAACTGTGTAGATAAATTGGCTACCACATGTTCCTCTGTGGCTATGGGGTCAACTGATCAACGACTCTGGGACAATTATGCTCTTAAATACGTGCAATACAGAGCAGTTAAACTGAAGTTCATAGAATTACTCTAGTGCAAAACCAAGCTATGATGATACACTTGGGCATTCTACGTATCACCCACCTACACTGGAGTTTCCTTTTACTTCCCAGCCCTCCCAAAATCATACATTTTTTTCAAACATGAAAACAAGGTGAGTTTTCCCTGTTCTGGGCACTATTTTATTTTGTTGTATTTTAATTAATTTGTTCATTTATAGTAATTGGCAACCCCTGCAATGCCATTAAGAAATTGTGTGAGAACAAGAAAGAGTCATGCAAGGAGAACTGGAAGGAGACAGGAAAGAGTAGCCCCTGGGAGCCTAGTATCCAAATCCAATCATGACCCTTTAGGTTAAGGATTACCAACCTGTGGAACCACATGCCATACACATGCACACAGCCAGGAATGCAGCCTGGCAGCTTGAAGAGCAGTGTCCTGCCAGTATATCTGTGCAGGGGGAAGGGGCATGGGGGAGGGAAGGGGTATAGGCATGCACAGATCAAGGTCTGCCCCATAGTGAGGGAGGGAGTGGGGCAGGGACATGTGCTGAACAACCAGGGCAGTGAACAGGACCCCAGAGGCAGAAGTGGGATGAAGCTGTGGGTGGTTCATCCAGGGGGAGCAGGAAGGGTGGGGGCAGCTTCCCACCACTGCACACACCCTCAAGAGAGGTATGGAGGGCATGTGCCCCCCCAAATTTGTGTGCAGTGTGAGGGTGGGCTGCCTGATGTGGGCGCAGGGAGAGGTTACACTCAAAATGGGTGGGGGTGGGACAGACTCAGCTGTGCAGGACAGGCAACGGCACTGGTAAGGGTGACTATGGGGAATTTTGGGGTGTGCATAGCCCCCCAGGTCCCTCTAGCACCACCCCTGCTCAGGGCACTCTGTTCTGCTGCCTTTCCCTCAGGAGCACCCCCCTACAGGGTGAACAAGGGGCATGCAGCCAGTTCAGGACTCTTGAGGGAAAGACAGCAGAGAGGAGGGGAGGGACTTAGGGGGCTATAGCCAACTCAAAATTCCCCATAGCAACCCCCCATAGCCACACTTCCCAGCACTGCCACCACTGCCCGCCCCATGCAGCTGAGCCCACCCTGTCCCCACCTGCTCCGAGCACAGCCCTAGCCCAGCCCCCACCACTAGGAAGAGGTTGGCACAGGCCCTGGCCCTGAGCATTCAGCGGGTAGCCCGCCCTCACCCCGTGCACAAATCCAGGGGGGCACATGCCCCCCATGACTCCCCGGGCATGCACTCAGTGGCACGGAGCTGCCCCCGTCTCCATACCTGCCGTGCCCCTTAGATGAGTCACCAGCAGCTCCATCACACTTCTGGCTCAGGGTCCTAATCACCACCCTAGCTGGGCAGCACCTGCCCCTGTCCCTGCTCCACTCCCTCCCTCACCGTGGGGGCTGTGATTTCCCCACCATGCCCCTTCCCCGCCACAGACTTACCAGCAGGACATTGCTCTCTAAGCTGCCAGGCTGCATTCCTGTAAATTACATATTGGATCGGTATTGGCTGATATGGCTGGTTAATAATCGGCTATTAGTATTAGAAGCTCTATTATTTTCTACCCAAGAAAATCTATGAGTAGGAAATAAGTTAATATGATGTTGGCCCTGACCCAGCCAAGCTCCCTGTACAGCTGCTCCTTGCAGATGGAGTAGCAGTGCAGTCTGATACTTGATTCTAAGACAAGGTTTTGTATTTCCAATGATAAATAGTGGAAAGTCTTGTCTTGAAATTGAGTAAGTGTGATAGTTTAGCTTATAAAGTGTATTTGAAATGCATACGGCATCTTCTTTTCTGAATAAACTTACTATAATGAAAACTGCATTCCATTTTGTAAGAAGGAGGATAAGTCACCCCTCTAAGTTTATCGGGGGCGACCACCAGTATCTGGGGGAACGTTTGTTCACCAGAGTGCCCCATGGGATGATGAGGTCGAATGGTTGTAAACTACTGCAAGACCATTTCAGGCTGGACATGAGGAAGAATTTCTTTACTGTCTAAGCCCCCAAGGTCTGGAACAGCCTGCCATTGGAGGTGGTTCAAGCACCTACATTGAACACCTTCAAGAGCAAATTGGATGCTTATCTTGCTGGGACCCTACGATCCCAGCTGACTTCCTGCCCTTCAGGCGGGGGGCTGGACTCAATGATCTTCTGAGGTCCCTTCCAGCCCTAATGTCTATGAAGTCTATGAAGTCTACAGTATTTAGAGACCACTACACCTGAAAATTGTTATCCTTTTCTTTAACTATAAATGTTAAGTCTCCCCTGACCTATTGCACTGCAAATTTAAAACAAAAGTGTTTGGCAATGTTAGGCTTCCTTTCTAAATATTAGTGACTACCTTCCCAAAAGAAAAAACACATTACAAGTTACTCACCACATCACGAAAAACAACTGCTCGCAAACGGTTGATATCGACATCCTGAAGAAGTCTATCAGGATCTTTTATGGGGGAAAGATTACCAGGAACATTTTCTAATGGTGCCTAAAAATGTAGTAGATGGCAAAAAATAAAAATAAAAAAAAAATTTCAGAAAGATCTAAATTCAATTTGAGACACTTAATAAACTGCATTTTTGTTCAAAATATTTCTAATGTAGTATTCAGCCACTGGACACAACAACCGATACACACACACACGTGTGCACAAGTATTTCTCTAATAAACTGGTACTGAAATTGTTTAGGTTCTTCATAAGCTTGTTTTAGTTCTGCTGGACAAATTCTCCTATTTCAATACATTAAACTGCGCTGATGGTATTATTTCATATGATACAAGCTTTACAGTACTGTAATGGACAGTGTAAGCAAAATGTAACACACTATAATGTAGATGTGCTATAGCAGGAGGAGCAGCTCTGCTAACTGAATGTGAACTGCCAAACTATGCTAACTGCCAGAGACCTTGGGGGCTGGGAGACAAAAGACCAAGAAAGTAGGATGCCGAAGCACAACATGGGGACCATCAGTGGAGCAGAGGGGAAACTCATGGCTGTAGACTTCGGAGGAGTGACAGAGCCAGGACTGTTGGGCCACAGCAGTAGGACATGGATGTGCAGACAGAAACAGAACACTCTCAGGACTAGAGGCTGGTTTGGGACACCTCTGAAGGTGTGGGAGGGTACAAAGTTTTGTTGAGTGTCTGTACCTTGGTACTAGTGCATGTTATTAGTTACCTGTTCTTGAGGAAATACACTACAGTGTTAGTGTTTGTGATCTATTATTCAGCTACTAAGTGCATGTACTTTAATGTTAATGTTTATTTACTTTTATGTGTTTATTTCTCCCTAGGCCATTGGTTTGTGACCCCAATCCCCAGCATTTTCTGTATAAAATTGGGAAACTGTACCAGTTCCTGGGGTCGCAGGATTTATTACAATATTATAATGAAGCATTTCTAATTCGCATGAATGTCTTGAATACTGGTTTGTATGACTGAACATACCTTGGGAAAAAAATCAGCCTCATTCAATTTTATACAAAAAATCCTTACTATTGACTAAAAAACAGCAATATAACAGGTTTCCTTCAAATAGTTAACTCTGTAGCTCAAATTATAATTAATACATGAAAGCATTTCTTTTTTACTTTACAGGATTTGCCTTATTTTACATTTTGAGGAAATAAAATATATTGCAGAGACATTTCGGGGCAATAAAATCTATTGCAGAGACAACAATGTGAATACAATGGTGAAAAAATGAATTCCAAAGCATCGTATCTCAGACCTGGAAGGTTCTAGTTTCTCTAAATTTAGTTTTCTGGCACTTCAGCCTTCAGAAGTTGTGAACAAACTGACAAATCCAGAAACAATCAATAAAATGACAACACAAGTGATCTTAAGCTGTAACCGAAGATTAAGCAATTGCACATCCTATTCCTTGAGTCAAAACTGCAGAGAGCAACCTGTGACATATGCACAGAACTCTACTGAAGTTAACAGAGCTCAATATTTCACCCATAATGATCTGATTGCAAGATATCATCATGCATTGCAGAGGCATTAGAGATAAAACAGAAAGTATAGACTAATCAACTATCAACAAGATGGAAGTTGGGAGATGCATCTGATCTTTGAAACAGTACAAATATTAAAAAGAAAGCTCTGCAAATAGTATCCAATTATACTGTTCACTCTTTTCTCTTTTTAGCTTTTCTTATTTGAAATAAGAACGACAACATTTTCTTTTTAAGCCTGTACATGGCTGACAATTCAGCATCTGCTTAAACTCTAAAGAAATAATTCCTCCTCCTATTAAGCTGTACTACAATTTACAAAGTAAAACAAGAAACATTAGATTACCTTGGTTGTTGCAGTTGCCGTCACACCCTGAAGAGTTTCCTGAGTTTTACTGCTCATAAGCGAAGACTTGTTCACTCTCTCCCTCTGTCTTTGTCGGCATTCTAAGCAATTTCTCACAGCAACACAACAAACTAAAAAAAACAAAACAAGTATGAGTGTTTTGCCATAATGATGATCAAGCATATTAAATTGCTAAGGGATGTATAGCTATAATTGAATGAAAAAACCTCTGTCTTCTAATGATGACTGATAAAACAACAATGTCACATCCCACATTCTAGTCTGGGAATTGCAGTCTAAGGAAATATTATGATGACTCTTCCAGTCTCACAATATTTTCAGTTGAGCAGATTCTTACATTATATGCCTGGACTCATAAAAATATACCAAAATCTAAAGAGAAGGGCTGTTCCTCTGAACTGGAATTCTCAGATCTCTATTGCTCTACCTTTTAGGAGCACATTCCTTATGGCTGTGGGAATAGAAAACAAAGGGTAGGTACAAATAGCCACTTTTCATCATCTTGGAAATCAGCAGATGAAAGCCACAAGATCCCCTACTAGGACTGGTGTAATTTAATAATTATCAAGGATCTGTCAAAAGTTATTGATAACAAAAGTTATTCAAGGCCCAAGAAGACTCTGAAAAATTGCAGAGAGATGTAACCAAAATAGATGAATGAGCAACATGATGGCAGATAACATTCAAAGCTTACAAACATAGAGAGATGCACATCAGGCAAAACAGGCTGAAATAATTTTGCTATTTTGCAGATCCTAAGCTAACTACTATCTTAGGAAAATGTCAGCTCAATAAATTTCTGCTCAATGCACAACAGCAGACAAAAAAGTGAACACAATAGTACAATATTTAAGAAATGGAATGGAAAATATTACATAAAAATATTTCATGCCATGGATATAAATCACTGATACACCTCACGAGTCCCCATCTAAAAAAGTATATAGCAGAAATAAAGGGCTTCAGGAACAGGTGATAAAACTAAACAGGGTAACAGGAAAATGCTTACATGGAAGAAAGACTGAAAAGTTTAGGATTTTTACTATCTACTTTTAACTACAGTTTTCTTTTCTGGGGAAAGAGGAATGAGGGCATGCTGCTTTTTTTCTCACTTTTTAATCAGTTTTCTTTATTCCACACCAGAACACCTAGTCACAATATGCCCAAAGAGAGTTCCTATGGAATTTCCTTCCATGTTGGAAGTATGATCCAACTGCAGGACATTAAGGAGGATTAAAATGGGAAACAGACTGCTACCTGCAACTCTATTATCTAATTAGCTACCTGCAGCAGCTATTGTGCCTATCTTTTTGTAGATCTTAGTCTTTAGTATTAAGGTCGGTAACAGATATAGCTATCTATTCTCAGTATCATCCAATTCAGAACACAGTTTAATAAACAGAATTAAAATAAAGGTGTACAAGTTTGACTCTGCAGAGGAAGGAATTGAGGACTTTATGAATGGAATATCCCTTGGCAAGAATGCCCTTTGGAAACCCCTACATTTGAGAAAAAATATTACAAATTATAAAAACAGACTAGAAGATTGCAGAGAGTTAAAGATGGTGGAACTTCTCTCCTGAAATGAATAGACTTAACTCCTATAGGCTAGGGACAGAAGTTACACAAACTGGTTTAAGTGATCAGAAACTGGTTTAAACATGTAATAGAAGAGAAGTTCAGTGCACATAAGCCACTTTAAAAATGACCAAAACTGACCAAAATGACCAAACCTGAATGTAGTATCTTAACTGACTTAAGTCAAACTGGTTTAAGAAACTTCTGTCCCAGATCCCTTCCTGTTTTAAGTAAACTCACAGTCCCCCAGTAGCCCTTGCCTGGGCTGTGCTGTCCACTCCAGCAGAGCAGGATTGGAGCAGCTCCTCCGCTGCCCAGCCAGAACACTATCACTGTTCCGTTGGCTGAGAAGGCAGGTGGGGTTAGTGGGGAGGGGTTACCCTGCTTGAGACTGCAGCCTCTGCCAGGCTTCCCCCGCCTCCTCGGATGCAGGGGGACATAGCCAGACCCCATGCTGGCCCCCTGAGGTGAAGTGGGGAGGAAGGGGGAATTAATCCTCCCTCCCTCCCCTCTCCCACCAGCACAGGACCCTAGCTGGGGTCTGCCTGTCAGAGGCACAGCAGCCCTACCAGGATTCTCCCTCCAGCTCATGGCTTGAGTGGTAGGGGAGAGGGTGTGGCCATATGCTAGACCTAGGCCAGCTCCCGAGGTGAAGTGCGGGGAGGGAGGGTGGGACTTAACCGCCCTCCCTACCGTCTCCCACTGGCACAGGACCCCAGTCTGGGTATGCCTGGCAGGGGAACAGGAGGCCCTGCCAGGCTTTCCCCCACACCGCTTGAGCACGGAGTAGGATAAAGCCTAGCAGGGCTGCTACATCCCTGCCAGGCAGACCCCCACTGAAGCCCATGCCAGTGGAAGAGGGAAGGGTGGGGGATTTAAAATCTCCTCCCTCCCTCCTTCAGGATGCCAGGTCACAGCCTGCATCTGACCATGCCCCCCACTGCTCACTGGGTGTGGGGAAGAACCTGGCAGGGGCTTTTTCTTCCCCCTCCAGGCACATCCTGACTGGGGACCATGCAGGCCAGGGGTACTCAGTGGCCTGCTGGGATCTAGCCATGACTCTGCCCCCCTTCCCCCCCAAGTTCAAGTAGGGGGGGAAATCTGGAGTCCTTCTCTCTCAGCATCCCTCCAGCCTTCCTGCCACTGCCAAGGGGAAGGGAGGGCTTGCTCTAGTGCCTTGCAGCTTCTAGCCTGAGCCACTGCAGGCAGGTGGCTGCATTTCCAGAGTCAAAAGTAAAAGCCTATTCACTTTCTTCTTGGTTCAATGTAAGCAGTTTAGAATAACCTGCAAAGATTGAACCGATTCAGGCTTGGGCTTTTTGAATCTCTGTACTTAGCCACAGAGAAGGACTATGACTGAGTGAAGTTGAATGGAACTCTTTGTAGTGGCTGTATATATTTCAGACCTGAAAATACCAATTCAGCTTGCTATGGATTTGTGACCAATGTAGGAATTAAGCACCCCAACAAATAAGCACTGTGGGCATGTGTAGATGAAACAGGGGCCCTATATTAAAGCAGTGGGTTTTAAAAAACACTGCTTCAATTTAGGGCTGATTAAACCTGCATATCATGCACACACCCTGCTGACTTACCTGTCTCTCCAGAGGGGAGGGAAGGGTGAGTTGCTAGTGGGCAGAGCGGATCCTGAGCCATGGGGAAGGGGGCTGGTGCTTCCCTCCACGGCAGCGGCAGCCCTCCCCAGGTGGCACCCGCCTGCAGGCACCTGTCTCGGGCAGTCCCAGGGGGTACTGTAGCCGCGGAGGGAAGCACCAGGCCCCCATGCAGCTCAGGCAGGCAGGCTCAGGGGGAGGGGGCAGGGGAGAGATCAGGCTCCCTGCTTTTCTTGTGTGGAGCTGCTTTCCCAGGCTGCTGTCAGACTGCTTGCAGGGCTTCCTGCAGAGCCGTGGAGCTGCACAGAGCCCGGTGCTTTGCTCTGCAACTGTAGGGGCAGTAAACTAAAACTCCTCAAAGGAGTTTTAGTTTGCTGCACCCCAAGTCATTTAAGGTGCATTACACCACCAAACGTCCTACAGCGGCTAGAATGAATGTGCAGTACGCTGCCGAGGCATGCAAATATCAACACCATTATAGTGGTGCAAAACCATTTGGCTTGCTTTAAAGTGTCATGCACACATGCCTTTCATTTTGTCTGCACACAGCCTGTGATAAGGCTTTATTGAATCCATATTGGTTTTAAAGTAAAATCAAAGGACATCAATGCACCAGAACACTGTCTTCAAGGCATAGCTTTATGTTTTATTGAGGTTCTGCAGCTGCCAAATGAACTGCAGAAACTGCTCCATGCCACTGAATCTGGGTCTCTCAGGTGGATTTCATTAGAAAAGTTATTTTAACAATCCTAATATCTAAAATCATCTGAATATAAACAGTACTATATCAGTTTACAGACAGCATGAAAGTAACAGAAAAGGTAGAATAAAAGTGATGCTGCAGTGAAGCTAACAGACAATATCTGCAGCCAACAGCAGCAGGAACAATAATAAGGCACTACTCTTGACAGCCTTGCAATGGAACTGCAAGTGTGTAAGGATACATTAAATTATCACACTTTTCTAGATGATTTTTAAACTCATGGAGCCAAGGTGCGTTCTCCCAAGACAGGTGATTTACAGAGACAGTTCTTAGAGAACTAAAGGCATTGATGAAAATGTTTAACAACAGAGGTGCACTAAAGTCAGTGTTCGAGGGAAGGAAACAATAATACTCTTCCTCTCACTAATTTCTTTTAGATTACAATATGATTTACAATTTGCAGTTCGTAAGTAACTAACAACAACTTTAAGCTTGGATGTATAATCCAGCTCTTTCTGTGTCCCAAAAAATTTTGGAGTACTGTAATCGATCATATCAGAGTCAGAACTAGACCAATTTCTACTTGCATTACCATTCACTGTAGCTTTAGCTCACTGATCTGTAAGTAATTATTGAATGCACACTGTCTGTGTTGTGCTGGAGAGACTTACCAAGCCTTAGGCACTGCCGCATTAAGCCTCCAGATGACATATTTTTTTCAGCTTCAATCTCACTAAAATTTAGAGAACTGGCAAATACCAGTACATCAACCATAGCCATCAGTCGGCTGAGGAAAGTTACTGCCGTCTCTGCTGACATTCCTTGCGTCACTTCAATATTTTCTAATTCAGTCTTTAAGAGAAAACAATTGTGTTAAATTTAGCAGAATAAAACTTACATATGCATGTAACCTATACATCTTCCTTTCTACAATTAATTATAAATGCATAAATGAAAAAAAATTACAAAAGTTACTTTGTGTAATTTTCATCAATGTAAATGACCTGAGTGTCACCTAATGTAAATTAAAACAACAGATAGTACAAAACTGGAGAGTAAAAAAGATGAATTCAGGCTTGCATGCTATGTTAGATATTATAAGATCTAATATCATTGAAAAAAGTACTAGTATTTACATAGGACTGAATTCTGGCCCAGCTACTGCTGCATTGCAAAACATTAGGGGATCCATACTTCTTTATGTTTCTGAACAGGGTATATGTATCCCTAGGTAACACAGGAAGGTCATATACTCTGCAGAGTTGGTACACATCCCACTACCCCTTCCCCTTCCCCCCAAACAGGTAAGCAGAAGGAGTGGAACGGAGTGGGAAGTGAATAGGGCCTTGGCCCTACATACATTGACTGGTCTACTAGAAAAATATATTTTGGGCATAAAGCTGGTATGGGTCAAGAGAGAATGCAGTTTACTTTCTCCTTCCTGCTCTAGTGAGGGAATAAACTGTGCCAAATCCATACCTGATGCCACATATATGCAATATGAGGTAATGGTTTTCCTTTACTCTGGGGCAATGTTGCATTGCCACAAACTGAGCTCACAGCAAAACTAAGGATAAGCCTATCATTATTTCTGAAATGTAAAAGAGGATTATGATTTAGGGTAGCATTTTCAGAAATAGTGACATCCACATTAGGTGCCATTTTGGAATTCAAATGCCATAGAAAAGCCATCTACTTAAGCCAGGGCACCTAAATCACATTGGCAGCCGTGCTGATTTCAACACAAAATTCGGAGTAGCACAGCACTGCACAGTCAATCCCTCAAAGTGATGCCCACCTGTTGTGCAACAGCTCAACAGCAACCACCACCACTCAGGAACACCTGTTCTAGGCTCTCCATAACCTGAGGGGACTAAATCTCACACTCTCAACTTCCCAGCAGTGTCTCACCCTTCCAATAATGGCAGGAAGCTAAAAGAGCTAAGAATTTTTGGACAAGAGAGAGATCGAGCAAGAGGGAACACAAATTTATTAACCATTGGTAAGGGCATTCTCAAGAAGAGAAAGCAGTAACCCAAATTCTGAGTCCTCCTACAAGGTCTATTTATGCCTTTTACATTAGACGGCCATTGCTTAAAATACAGAAATAACCCTGCCAGTATTGCATATTAGTTGTTCAATCTGAAATGATTCTGAACACATGCACAAGCAGAAGGCAAGATGCCAAGGCAAATTTACAGGACAAGAAGGAGACACTTAGGGTTTATACAGGGTTTCAGGCAGGTTAGAACAAGTTAAAAATGAACACCAGATCTAAGGTAAGTTGGGATAGGGGAGCTAGCAGTGGAGCTTGGTATCACCAGGGGAGCTAGCAGAGTCGGTGAGGTCCAGGAGGGTTGGAAGGATCAGGAGAGACAAGTGGGTCTGTGGCAGTGGTTCGTGGGGTGTGGAATGGTTTGGCAGGATTTGCAGGGCTGAGCTGAATCAGGGTGCTATCAGGAATGTAGGGGACTTGGTGAGCTAGCAGGGTCCATAAAGGGCTTGGTGGGTTTGGGTGGGGCTAGCAGGATTGATATGGGGGATTGAGGGGGATCAGGAGGGCTAATGGGGTCTGAAGGGGGGAGCTCCTGGGGTCTGGGGTGGTTTGACAGGAGCAGGGGGGCAAGCTGGGTCTGCTGGAGGGGAGGAGAAGGGTTGGTGGGATTGGAGAGGTTCTCCGACCTGCCAAGCACCCTTCTACACACCCCAACCAAACTGTCCCTGTTCCCTCAAACTGCTCCCAGGACCAGTTTTACTAGTTTTCACTGGTCCCAGGAGCCTGACTGAAGTAAGTCAGGGGAGGGGGAGGGGGAGGTGGACTGGGGGGAGCTGGTGGCTCCATGGTGAATGGGGTTGGTGGAACATGTGGGCTCTTTCTCACCAAGAACAGAGGCTATTTTTAGCCACCAATCCTTCCTGCCAACAAAACCCCTGCATCCAGCCCACCCCTCTCCCCACCCTGACTTACTTCCTTAGCTCCTGGCACCAGTGAATGCTAGTAAAACTGGCATTGAGAGCAGCTTGCAGGATGGGAGTTTAGTAGGCACTTGCGCAAGGGGTTTGTGTCTATCTGGGGGTGGGGCAAAGGGTCAGGGGAGTAAAAATAGCATAATGCTGGGGTGAGTAGGAAAAGTGCAGACCCAGGGCTAGGACCAGCGGCTGGGCTTTCCCAGCCCTGGGGCTGCACTGGGAACTGTACAGAAGTTCAATTAGATGATTCTTGCTGGACCTGATCTAAATTAGACTACCTCCAAGGTAGGATTAAATTAAACTGGGTCAGCCATTTTTAAACCAATCTAACCTTTCTGAACTTCTGTACAGTTCACACTTAGATTGATCTACAGGATCTAAGTGTAAGGTTCACACCTGGATGAACGAATTTAGATCAGGTAGCCATTTTTAACACTATTCAGCTTTCCCGTGTATCTGTACCTAGCCTTAATGAATTAGGATCTAAGGTGGTTTTGCACTTGTTGAGGTGGGGGTATTTTGTAAGTTTGGCACCTATAAGAACAATTTGGATTTTGTCTTTAGGCATTAAAGATCATAATTTTAAAACTCATTTAGGTTCATAAAGGTGCAGATAGGCCCAGAGTGGTATTTACAAAAGCAAGGCATTCAGGTATCTACACCTTCCTGATAGCAATCAGGAGACAGTCAGGTAGGTGCTTTCACAAATCCCACCAGGTACTTATTTGCGTCCTCAGGAACCTAAACACTTTTACAAAATGTGCCTATAAGGGCTTGAGTCTCACTTATTGCCATCAAGAATTAAGTTCCTAAGTCCCTTTTGAAAATGAGTCAGATAGTTTTGAAATTTTTACCATTTTGCTCAAGTGTGAAGGAACCTAAGATAGTAAGTGGCTCTAGGCATGAGAGTTTTTTCTAATAGATAATAAAAAGAGCAGAGAAGAAATTTAAATAATCTGCTGAGAATTCAATGTCTTCAGTCAGTAACAACTTGTTGAAATAATGGTTGAAGTTAAAAACAATGCAAATCATGAGAAACAATCTTAAGGCTGTAACTGCTCTGACACACAAAAGATATAAGGTGAATCTATGATCAAACTGGTAGATAACATTGCATTTTGTTTCTCTCAAGAGCAAAGTATATCAGTAATACAGGTATTCTATGGAGGTTGTCACCTTTTAGAATCTGTGCAGTAAGAAAAAGCAAATGGTATTATGAACATTAACCCTCTGAAGGACTGTCACTAGCGCTATATTCCTCTAGAAAGTTCTCTCTGACATTCTGTCATTTTTCTGTTATGACTCTCTTGTCACACTAGAACACTACTTGCATCTTTTCATAAAGGTCTGATAAATTGTTTATAAAATCACTTAGACTTTTAAATTAAAGAAGCCACGTCAGAGTACGGCTCAGCAGGCTGCTAACATAAGTTTCAAGTAGCTTACAGGAACTTGTTTTGGGATTCTTGCTTGAAAATACACTTGAGATGTGCTCTAGTATTTAACTAGTATACTTATTATGCATTTTCTTTAAGAAGAACAAAATTCCCAGACATGTTCAAAGTTTGAACTAAGTTGGATTTTTACTACTGAATAACATGTCTCTCCTTTAAACTGGATCATGGACTTGACAAACTAAGATTGGTACTTTAGAATAAGCAATATAATATCTGTCAATATATTAGTTGAACATAAAAAAGGCTTAAGAAAAATCATAAATTCACCCAAAATGCATCTTAGTACATCCTGGTGAATATTATGAAAAAAAGTTCAAAGGGCAAAAAGCTAAATTATCAAAATAAGAAACTTTTGAAAATGAAAAAAACTGAAACTTACAGCATTAATACTAACCTTAGAACCCTGGACATGCAACAGACAAAACAGACAACAGATCACAACAATAAAAGAAAAAGAAAATTATTAAAGTCAACAGAAAATACAATGTAAAATTGAAACAAAGTAATTTGCTGCAATCATATATTCACTTGATTGATCTATAAATACAATAAAATAAGCATTTCCGCTTAAGTCACCACTTGAAAACAAAAATATCCTTAAAAAAAACTAAAGCTTAGTAAACCCCGTACATCACATAATTATGCAATTCATACAAAATGTTGATCCATCCAAACCCAAAATACATATTTTATGTAATATATGGACAAAATGAAAAATATAGTACTAATTTATATATATAAGGTAGTATTTTACTGATTATATGAACTGTACGAGTAAAAAAAGATAATTGTATAATTGAAATGGAACAAGCTAAGTTTCAAACTATGAATGTGGAGGCTATATTTAAAGCCAAAGATGTTCAACATTATTTAATAAATAAACTATTGAAATTAGTTAA
Organism: Gavialis gangeticus; assembly: GCF_001723915.1. Lineage (NCBI taxonomy): Eukaryota > Metazoa > Chordata > Crocodylia > Gavialidae > Gavialis > Gavialis gangeticus. The sequence goes on along the minus strand of NW_017729032.1, from coordinate 54,038,063 downwards.
TAAAATATACTTATAAATAAAAAAAGCCTTGATTCTTTACATGTAAAGCTTTATATTGAAAAAGATGTGTTGTGCTGTTACTTGCATGAAAACTGTTTATATTTTCAAACCAAATTCCAAGCCAAGATAAAAACTTGAATGTTTTTGAACCACTAGGGAAACTTCAAGGTTTTCGAAGCTCAGGTAAACCCGAAGGCAGGGGAGGGCAATTATTTTGGGTAGAGGGTCGCATACTGAGTTTTGGTAAGCCACCGAGGCAGCCAGGGGCAGATAAATATTAATTTTCTAAATTGTTTAGGGGCCATGTGGGCCAGACAAAATGGTCTAGTGGGCTGCATTTTCCCCACCCCTGCTAAGGAGCCTGAGGTTACTCAGAAACTCCAATTTTAGCCATTCCACCAGGCTTCATACTTTAAGACAGCATAACTTTTTCTCTGCAAGAACTTTCATACCCCACAACTACTCTAAGCTATATTCTTTTTGCTGTCAGGAGCTATGTTTTCAAAACATACTAGTGATTTCTGGGTCATTCTATAGTTCGGGTGGCCAAAACATCATATCTGAATGAAGGCTGATTTCTAAAGGTGAGTGCTCAGCAAGTTGGAGGACACAAAATCCCATGTGATTTTTATGAAGTTAGCTCTTTATTCTCTTGGAAAGCAAGAAACAAAATACAGATTAGGCAAACAGTTGTCTGGGATGATTCAGAGAGGGAGGATCCTTGCTTGAGCAGGACATTGGATGAGATGACCTCCTAAAGTCACCTACAGTTCTATTTTTCTATGATTCTATGACCACTGGACCTCAAACACTGAAAATAACTGAAGGTACAGATGAAAATGAAATCTCCAATTAACCGTTTTTACAAAGGGATAACTGGTTTACTAGTGGCAGTGGCTAAGCAGTTAAATTGTCTCAGTACAGCTCTGTAGTGACTATCCAAGCTTTGCTCCATGCTCATGTCAAAGGCAAACTCCATCCAACCGGTTTGTAAAACAGACACCTGGGTCATTCAAGCTGGGGAACGAAAGGCAGCTAAGTGCTATGCTTGCTCCATCATTCCCTTATGCATCACTGTTACAAAACCTGCTGTGCCTTATTCACACTATTGAGGCAAGCTGCATAAGGACAGACCTTTGATAGCACCGTCTCAGATTCCACGGTACTGTATGCAATAAATTTGCAAAACACAAATTATCTCCAGGTATGAAAGTAGAAATCTAAATGTTAATTGACCAATTTTAATGACTACATCAAGACAGCCTAATCTGAACAAAAGCGCCACTTCCCACACCCCAGGCAGGCACTTGGTCTCCAAGGCTAGTGACAGACATTCAAAAAGCCAGGTGAGTCTAACCTGCCTAGATTGAACCAATTTGCAAGTGAATACATTCATGAAATGCAGGCACATACATAGAGTAGCTCAGGCCAGGAGTCAGGGGGAGCTAGAGCAGCCCTCGGCTGCAGGGAAGCTGTGCTGGGGGGGGAGCGTGGCCAGCCCCAGCACTAGCCTGGAGTGAACTGGCCAGGTAGGTGGTTTAATTCCCCTCCTCCCTGCCCCATTAGCATGGACCCAAGCAGGGGTCCACCCAGCACTCCCCCCATACTGCTGCAGCAGCAGGCTGTGGCCAAACACCAGGCAGCACGGTTCGTGAGGCAGAGGAGGCAGAGATGGGGTTTATTCTCCTCTCTACCCCCACTGCTCCCAAGGGACCACAGTGGGTCCTGCCCCAAACCCTGCCACTGTTCATTCCCTGCGCAGAGGAAGCAGTGGAATAAGCCCCATTCTGCCTCCTCATCTAAGGGGCCCTGCAAGCCAGTCTCTGGCTGGGCCCCTGCTCCTGCCGCTGGAGCAGCGAGGGGGCAGGGCCCTGACAGGGCAGCAGCCCCTGTGCTGGTGTCTGGGGAGCATGAACCTCTTCCCAATAGGGGGGCCGCGACTAGGCTCAGAGCTGCTGCAGGCTACATGGGGTGGGCAGTGGCACCAGGGCTCAGAGGGGACCATACCCCTCCAAGCCCTCCCCAGCAGTACAGCTGCTTGCCCGCGCAGTCTGCAGCAGCTTTTCCCACCCTACTCTTGCCCCCAGCATGCCCCCCCTACCCCCCACCGGGAAGAGGCTTGCACTGTAAGACACCATGACATGGGCTCCAATCCCCATTGGGGTTGCTTTCCCCAAGCCACTCCAGGAGCAGGGGTGGAGCCAGAGGCTGGCCAGCAGGGCCCCTTAGGCAAGGGAGCAGGAGTGGGGTTATTCCCTGCTATGCCTCTGGGGGACTGCAGCGGGGTCTGCTCACCCTGACTGCTGCTGTCACTTGCTCCAGGGAGCGAGTGATGGGATAAGCCCCCTCTGGCCCCCTCAGCCAGAGCTGGAGGAATAAAGCCCCCTCCCTGCCCCCTCACCTGAGGGGCCCTGCTGGTTGGCCTCTGGCCCTGCCCCCAACCCTGGAGCTGCAAGGGGGGAGAGACCCCGATGGGGGCTACAGCCCCTGTCAAGGTGTCTTTGAGTGTGAGACTCTTCCTGGTAGGGGGGGCACACTGCAGGGGGGGGTGGGGGCAAGTTGGGGAAAGCTGCCGCGGACTGTGGCAGGCAGGTGGCACTGGCACAGGGGGCTTGGGGGGCCCACGCCTGCCTCCAACTCAAAGTGCTGTTGCCTGCTTGATGCAGTCTGTGGAGAGCTCTGACCCCTACTCACAGCCCCCCACACTGGGAACATACTCACACTCCCCAGACACCAGCACAGGGGCAGTTGCCCCATCAGTGCCCTGCCCCCTCACTGCTCCAGTGGCAGGGGTGTGGGCCCATCCAGAGGCCAGCCTGCAGAGCCCCTTAGGTGAGGGGGCAGAGAGAGGAGTTAGTCCCCCCTCCCTCCAGTGTCTAGCGGAGGGAGCAGAAGGGGACTTATCCCACTGCTTGCTCCATGTAGGGAGCAAGCAGTGGCAGAGGCTGGGGCAGGCAGACTCCCATTATGGTGCCCTGGGGACAGTGGGGATAGAGCGGGGAATAAAACCCCTCCCTGTCTCCTGCGCCTCAGGGGCCATGCCACCTGGCATTTGGCCATGCCCCGCTGCTGCATCAGCAAAGGGGAAGTGCTAGGTGGATCCCAGCTCAGGTCCGTGCTGGAGGGGGAAATTAAAAACCTGGCCAGTTCACTCTGAGCTACCACTGAGGCTAGGCACATCCCCACCGCTGGAACAGCCAACAGAGAAATGCAGGTGTACTTCAGTGGGACAGGAGAGGGAGAGAGGGGAATAAACCTCTTCCCTGCTCCCTTCTGGGGCCAGTGTCTGACTAGGCCCCTAGGGAGCAGAGGGGCAGGGCCAGCCCTGCTCTGCTGGAGCAGACAGCACAGCCCAGAGAGCATGCCGGGGTACTGGGGGATTCAAATTTAGCTTAAACCAGGAAGGGGGCTGGGACACAAGTTGCATAAACCAGTTTGAGCTCAATCAGTTAAGTCTGATGCTACATTCAAACAGATTTATCTCAAACTGGTTTTGGCCATTTTGAAACTGGTTTGTATGTAGTGAGCTTGTGTTTTCATAGTTTCATAGTTGGAAGGGACCTGAGGAGATCATCAACCTGTTTTGTTACAGGTTTAACTCAGTTTCTGATCACTTAAACCAGTTTGTATGTCTGTCCCTAGCCCAAATCATATCTAATATCTCTTTCAACAATTCACTTGTTCCAATGTAAGATATTTTGATGCTAACATCTTTGAGATGACAACTGTGTTTGTAATACCAAATGTATTTCTGACATTTTATGTCACTAGAGATGCCACCAACGTATCTACTCCAGCAGAAGATGAAGGAAGTCTGAAATCAACAGGTTTTTTTTCCTGCCTTTAAGGTAGAAAACATAGTTTAGCCATCCTTTCACTCAGGCTAGCCATCAGGAATGGGCTTGATCTTAGAACCATTCTTGGGACCCACTCATGTTTCAATCTTTTTAGATTTTGCATGCAAGGGGTGAATGAAATTATTGATCCAAAACAGTAAATGGCAGCAAACTCCTTCTGATTTCAACAGGAACAGAGTTTCTCCTAGGTTCTATAAAGCCATATCAGATTTTCGAAGCTAAATTTTTTTTTCCCTTACTCCACAACCCTATGTCTTCATTCATGACTGCCTTTCTGATGGTAATAAATGATTGGTTTGGACTGCTGGTCTATCCCAGTGATTCTCGTTTTAAGGGTGGTCTGCAATATTAGCACTGTAAGCTGTTCAAACTCCTGCATAGGACTTACATGATAAACACATTTTATTTCATTCAGGTATCCATAGTGTCAAAAACATTCTTATTTGTTGTAACCTGAGTTCTCTGTAATAGAAGTGTGGCTATTATTTTTCTGTAATCAAAAAATGAATGAAAGTTAAGAGATGGTATTTTCTAAGTGGTATCTTGAGTCTATCTAGCCAAACAGTTCTTTCCATGGCAACAAAATTCTTTTTTTTAATTAGAAAAAGGCATTTTTTTTACATGCCCTTTCCATTTCCAACATGGTCCTTTTCTTGTTTTGCATTTGTATACCTTCTCTTTTGATTGTAAAATTTGGGGGATATTAAGGGAATCTCATCTGTGTTAATAAAAAAGCCCCATATACTTACAGCACAAAGTTTAAGCATTCAACATATTAATATCTTTCTTCCAGGGGATGTGATCTTTGCAGAATTACTTATAAGCAAGACACCAGAACTGCCACTGGAATTCTTTGGCACATCAGTGTAAAGACACATTTCCAGGCCAGCTCATCTGTTTGCTATTATATCTTTAAATATTCTCTTCTTTTATTTAACTGTCTTCCAATATGTACTTAAAGGCACTTATCCTTAGCGCCGCATACTACTTATATTACAATACATATGCAAAAATGGAGTTAAAAGACTATTCAAGTTCTGAAAAGGTCCAGTGTTGAGTTCTCAGAAGTTAGAAAATAACAAGATTAAAGTTATCTAGCAATCTTAATTCAAATGCGTCTATGCAATTTTATAGTCTAAATATATGATAACTCGGGCCCTGCTGGATTCACGGCAGAAGTGGGCCCTAGTTATTAAACAATGGTGCCATGTTTAAAACCATGGTTTTTGCTTCCCTGCTGATCAGGATCAAGCCAGGGTGTACAGGGGAACCTGCAAGACTAAAGGAGCCACAGTGCAGCCCACTTCCACCCTGAATCCACTAGAGCTTTAATAATAACATTTTTCCACAGAAACATTGCTTCATTCAGTACATGGAATAAATGGTGTACACTTAAGCTAACTACACATGTTCAAAAAGACCATAACGAAAGAACTCTATCAAGTTTTAGTAAGTGCTAAAAGTTAGAGTGCTTTCACACTGAACAGATGTTTGTCATTCAGGGGTGGGGCTTGAAGCCTGCTCATTGCCTGAGGCCAGCCAGTAGGGGGAGCTCTCACATGCCTCCCAGAATGTCCTACAGGGTCCCTGGGCTGCTGAAGACTCCTGATCAGAGCCAAACATGCAAGCCACCCCTGGTTGGCATGGGCCAACCACACCCGTAGTCCCCTTCCACATCATTGCGGACCCTTTCCCATGCCTCCCACAATGTCCTACAGGGTCCCTGGGCTGCTGAAGACTCCTGATCAGAGCCAAACATGCAAGCCACCCCTGGTTGGCATGGGCCACCACACCCCTAGTCCCCTTCCACATCATTGCGGACCCTTTCCCATGCCCAGCCCTGGCCTGGGAAAGCCACAGGATGAGCCTTGAGCACATGATGAGTGCTTAGCCTGCCTGCACCCCACCATGGTATCCCGCTGCCCACCCCCAAGCAAGGAGACCCAGGACCTGTAGCAGATCCTGCTGTTCACTCTGCCTGACTCTCACTAGAGACTGTAGAACATTGTATGCACCCACCTGGACCTCATGCAACAGTGACTCATGGCAAGCCACCAACCAGCTGTCCCACGCTTGCCCACCCTCTGCCCTCACCAAGTGTCCTGGACTGGGCCACTGACTTTTACATGGTCGATGAGGACAAGGCCATCCAGGATGTCATGGACACATGATGTTCTGGCACTAACTCCATACCATCAAGCAAGTTCTGGGCCTGGGACACCAACACGGACTGGTGGGAGAGGATTGTCTTGGGCACCTGGGATGACAAACAGTGGCTCCAGACCTTCCACATGAGCCAGGCCACCTTCATGGATGTCATCACCTAGCTAGTCCACAACATCATGCACTAGGATATCAGCATACAGCCATCCCTCACTCCGGAGAAGAAGCTGGAGACCCCCAACAGTTACTGTTATGTCAGCAACCAGTTTTGCATGGGAAGTGTGCCTGATCATCCAGGATGTCCTGTCTAACCACTTTATTCACCTTTTCAACTGACAGGAGGCAGTCATTGGCTTCCATTGCATGGTCCTCCCCAATTGTGTGGGATCCCAGTACCCTCCAGACCCCTATCCCTATGCCAGGCCACCCAGGCATTCATCAAC
>NW_017729032.1:54010678-54026600 GCF_001723915.1 Gavialis gangeticus | reverse complement strand
TGGCTCCAGACCTTCCACATGAGCCAGGCCACCTTCATGGATGTCATCACCTAGCTAGTCCACAACATCATGCACTAGGATATCAGCATACAGCCATCCCTCACTCCGGAGAAGAAGCTGGAGACCCCCAACAGTTACTGTTATGTCAGCAACCAGTTTTGCATGGGAAGTGTGCCTGATCATCCAGGATGTCCTGTCTAACCACTTTATTCACCTTTTCAACTGACAGGAGGCAGTCATTGGCTTCCATTGCATGGTCCTCCCCAATTGTGTGGGATCCCAGTACCCTCCAGACCCCTATCCCTATGCCAGGCCACCCAGGCATTCATCAACCACAAAGACTACTTCTCTGTCATCCTGCACAGGGTTTTCGACCAGAGGCCACTTCATCCATATCTTTATTAGCTGTGAGGGCAGCACCCATAAACCCAGATCCTCCACAACTCCCTGCTCCCTGGGAAGATGGAGAGTGGGCACTATACTCCTGGGGTCCCCAGTTTCATAGCCAGTGATGTCATTCCCCCTTCTTCTCACACCCTCCTGCCTTGGCTGATGAAGATCTATGGAGGGCAGCTGGATCATAGAATTATAGAATCAGAAGGGACCTGTAAAATCCTCAACTGCAGTTCCCTGCCATAGGCAGGAAAGTTATTGGGCTCAGACAAGCCTGACAAGATGTCTATCCAGTTTCATCTTGAACACCTAGGAGGGTGACTGCACCACCACTGCTGGCAGTGCGTCCCAAATTCTGGTGACCTTTACAGATAATTTTTTCTTATGTCTGGCCTGAATTTACTCTCTATTAACTTATGCCCATTGATCCTCGTCCTCCCTTGCGGTACCTTCCTGAAGAGTTGCTTCCCTTAGATCTTGATGCTCACCCCTGACATACTTGTCAGTGACTATCAAGTCATCTCTCAGCCTTCTCTTATTCAGACTGAACAGGCCCAGTTCCTGGAATCTCTCTCTCCTCATAAGACCGATCCTCCATGCCCTTAACCATACTGGTGGCTCTTCTTTGTACCCACTCAAGCTTATCCATATCCTTCCTGAAGTGCAGTGCACAGAACTGGACATAGTAATCCAGATGAGGCCTCACCAATGCCAAATAGAGAGGGAGTAGCACCTCCCTGGATCTACTGGCCACACACTGGCTGATGCATGCCAGAGTTCTATTTGCCTATCTGGCAACCTCATTGCACTGTTGGCTCATGTTCATCTTCTGGTCAATCATAACCCCCAGGTCTCGTTCAGATGCTGTGCTAGCCAGTGGACCACCACCCATCATGTAGTTATGATGAGGGTTCTTCTTACCCAAATGAAGGACCTTGTACTTCTCTCTGTTAAACCTCATCTGATCCTCTTCTGCCTATGAATCCAGTCCGTCAAGGTCATCCTGGATCTTTACCCTATCCTCTGATGTGCCTGTGTTTCCCCCCAGCTTGTTATCATCCGTGAACTTGATCATCGAGCTTTCCACCACCTCATCCAAGTCATCAATACATACATTAAAGAACATGGGTCCAAGCACCAATCCCTTGGGGACACCACTGGAGATGACCTCCCAGGATGAGGCCTTCCCATCTATTACCACTCTCTGGGAGTGGCTTCTAAGCTAATTGTCCACCCACCTCACTGCAGACTGGTCTAGCCCAGTACCCTCCAGTTTGGTTGAGAGAATCTCATGGGAGATGGAATTAAAAGCTTTGCTGAAGTCAAAGTAAATTATGTCAACCTCATGCCCCTCATCCAGATAGCTAGTTACCAGGTCATCGAAGGATACTAGGTTTATCAGGAAAGATCTACCCTCAACAGAGCTGTGCTGGTTGCTTCTTAACATCTCATTGTTTACCAGCTTGTAATTGATGGTTTCCTTAACAAATTTTTCAAAGATTTTACCCAGGACCAAAGTCAGGCTGACCAGTTTGTAGTTTCCAGGGTCATCCCTTTTCCCATTCTTAAAGATGGGCACTACGTTGGCCCTCTTCCAGTTCTCCAGGACCACTCCCTCCTGAGTTCCACGACTCTTCAAACAACTTGGCCAGTGATGCTGCTATACGCTCAGCCAGTTCCTTCAGGACTCTCAGGTGCAGGTCGTCTGGCCCAGCAGACTTGAAAATGCCCAAGTTTTGTAGCAGGTCCCCCAGCTGTTCAGGGCCGATTACATGTAATCTGTTGTCGTCTCGATTTTCCCTGGACCTCCAGTCAGGTGAATGACCCCCGCTTGATTTTAGGAATACTGACGTGAAATATCTATTTAAGAGTTCTGCCTTTTCGCAGACATCAACTGTGGGCTGCCCGAGTATTCAGTAGGGGTCCAACAGTGGATCCTGATTTTTTCTTGCCCCCTATGTATCTGTAGAAGGACTTTTTGTTGTCTTTTACACCAGTTGCCAGATTGATTTCCATGCCTGGCTTAGCTTTCCGTGGTTCGTATGTGCAGGCCCTGGCCATACAGGTGCATTCCTCTCTGGTTGCTGAGCCATTCCTCCATTGCTTATATGCTTCCTCTTTCTTTTGCAATAGCTCCCTAATATCTCTGTTGAACCAGAGGGTCTCTTGGCTCTTTTCCCACTTTTTGTCTGTGTGGAGAGGGCCGGTTTTTGAGCCTTGAGAATTGCCTCATTAAGGAAGCACCGCCATTACTGGACTCCCAAATTGTTCAGTTTCTCATTGCAGGGGGCCTCACCAACTAGCCTCTTGAGTTTGCCAAAATCTGCCTTGCTGAAGTCTAGGATTTCTGTTCTGCTGACTGGTATCCCATTCTGCCCTGGATGGTGAACCTTATCAGGTTGCGATCGCTGTTGCCAAGAGTACCACCAATCCTCAGGTTGCCTATGATGTCCTCCTCCTTGGTCAGTGTTAAATCCAGAGTGGTCTTACCCCTAGTAGGCCCCTCCACAACCTGTGTCAGAAACAAATCATCTATTGTTGCCAAGAAGTTGGCTGACCTGCTGGAGATGGTTGAGTGGTCCTCCCATCAGATGTCAGGGTAGTTGCAGTCACCCATGACAATCATGTCTCTAGTGCAGCTGCCTCAATCAGCTCTCCAAAGAATGCCTGATTGCCCTCCCTGTCTTGGGAGGAGGGCCTGTAGCAGACTCCCACCATCAGGTCTTCCTCTCCTGATCCCCCTTGTATCCTGACCCAGAATGTCTCAAGAGACCCATCCCTGCTGTGACCTGCAGGGAGGGGTACCACTCTTTCAAACAGAGGGCCACACGTCCTCCCCTCTTCCCAATTTGATCTTTCCTATAAAGCCTATAGCCCTCAATATTCACTGCCCAATCGTGTGTCATCCCACCAGGTCTCTGTTAACCCAATCAGATCGAATTTGTCATCCACCAGAAGGAGTGCCAGTTCCTCCTGTTTATTTCCCATACTTCTGACATTCCCACAAAGATACCTGAGCTCTCCCCTAACTGCCTCAACTTTTCTGTCATGCTGCCTGTGCCTCGAGTTGTCAGTACTTATCTGGATTGCTTGAAGGTCCCAGAAGGTTTACTTCAACTACTGCCTGAGCAGGTGCTGCATGATGGTGGAGTGCATCTTTGGCCACCTAAAGGTGTGCTGGTGGGCTCTCAGCATGTAGCTTGAGATGAACAAGGAGTTTCATAGTTTCATAGTAGGGAGGGACCTGAACAGATCATCTACCCTTACCCCCTGCCACAGGCAGCAATGAATGCTAGGTTCACAAGACCCTAGACAGGTGATCATCTAACCTCTTTTTGAATTTACCCAAGGTAGGGGTGAGGACCACTTCCTTAGGAAGTTGGTTCCAGATTCTGGCCACGTTAACTGTAAAATATTGCCTTCTAATCTCTAACCTAAACCTATTCTCCATCAGCTTATTACCATTGTTCCTCATCACCCCAGGTGGTGCTGGGGAGAATAGGGCTCTTCCTATTGGCTGATGATCTCCCCTGATGAGTTTCTAGGCAGCCACCAGGTCCCTCCTCAGCCTCCTCTTGACGAGGCTGAACAGGTTCAGGTCCCTCAGTCTCTCTTCATAGGGCCTGTCTTGTTGCCCTCTCACCAAACAGGTGGCCCTCCTCTGAACTCTCTCTAGGCTGGCCACATCCTTTTTAAAGTGCGGCGCCCAGTACTGGACACAGTACTCCAACTGCATCCTGACCAATGTCACATAAAGGGGGAGTATCACCTCTCTGGACTGGCTTGATATGCATCTTTGGATGCCTGGAGGAGAACATGACAATTCACTGTTGCTGTGTGCATCCTCCACAATACTTGCAAGACCGGGGGGGAGGTCTTCCATGAAACCTGGGCCAAGAAGGCACAGCACATGGCAGCACAAGCATACTGCACAAGCAGCAAGCCTGGCAGCGCAAGAACGTTGCACAGGGAAGGGGGGAGAGGGTGAACCCCTCACTGATTTTGGGGCTCCAGCCTGTAAAGCACCAGGCTCTTTGGATCTGCAAAGCCCTGGCCAACTACATCCTCACCCACAGGGACCAGAAGCCCTCCCTGAATGGGTAGGACCAGAGGGTTTCGAGTGCCCATTCCCTGGCACCAGACCATGGGCCTCCCACCCTGGGCTCCTCTGGCCCTGCATTCTAAGCAGTACTGCCCACAACCCAGGCTGTTTGAGCACTGGCTCCCTTCCTCTATCCCTCTCCAACCTCCTTACCCCCACCCCCTGCAACCCCAGCACCTGGGAATGTGGTGCAAGGAAGAGATGTGCCTCGGTTTATTAAACTGTTGCAACTGCCAAACTTTTTGTGTGATTAATAAAGAAAACTTGTTGAATATTGTCTGTGGTAAAACTTGGTCCCTTTTCCCAGTTAACGCAAACCAGCAAACTTTTGGAGAGGATGGGAGAGGATTGAGAAAGGGGCAGTGGTGTACTGACAGGGTGGGGGGGCCGGAGGGGGACATGGCCCCTGGGCATGGGCCGTGCACTTCAGATCTGGGCGGAGAGGCTGCAGCACCTCCCGTGTTTGGTGTGCAGTTTGCCCACTCCCCCTCCCTGCCTGGTGGGTTGTAAATTTCTTCAGCTGTTCCACCTGGAAATTCCAGCTGCTGCCCCTCCTACCATGTCTGGTGTGCTGCGGTGTTAATTTCCTCATGGAAGCACCTTGGGATGGGAGAGGAGGCCCACACCCTTCTCAGATCATCCCCGGGGCAGGGAGCACAAATGCAAACATTGGCCCCTAGATGCCAGAGACCCATGGTATGCCCCTGGAAAGAGGCAAAAGAACCTCAAAGGGCAGTGGGAAAGAGAGCTGAATAAGAGGGAATGCTGCAGGTCCTGAACTCAGCAAACACAGAGGGGATGCACACGGTTTGGGGCTTTTGACCAGGCACCCTACTTTTAGGGTAGGTAGTGAAGAGGAGGGACTTCTTTGCATAGGAGCTGGAGAGGTGTGAGATCCTGGCCGACAATCTGAGAGAGCTGCAGCACAGAGGCAGCTGCTTGGCTAGGAAGCTATGGTTTGGGAGACATCACCAAGGCAGGCACCGTGGTACCCTGGCTCTCCCTCATGGCCCCTGCCCTGGGGCCCAGTCTCACCCTTCGAGGACCCCAGATGCACAGCCTTCACCCACACCTATGGTCCATATCATGCAGCTGGCCTGAGTGCAAGGGCTGGCTATTCTTGTCAAGGCTGTTCCCTGCCCCCACAGAGGTGAGGGAAGGAGTGGGGCTGCAGGTAGCTGAAGAACTCTCCCCCAAGTCCCAGGGCTGGTGGTTGGACAAGCCACAGCAGATGACTCTGGTGCCAGACCCTGTCCTAGTGACAGCCTGGCCCAGCATGCTGGTGGGCTATGCTCTCCACCCATTTCGGAGTGCTCCCAGGGCTGGCAGGTGGACAAGCCATGGCAGGTGGATTCTGGTACCAGATGCTGTCCTACTGACACCCTGGCCCAGCAAGCTGGTGGGGTATGCTCTCCCCCAACTTCTGAGTGCTCCTGTGCCTCTTGGGGATGGCCCAGAATTACATGGGGGGCTTGTGCATACAGGGCAACTGCCACTGGTCAGTGGATAGTGAGTTAGCCCTGGACCAGGGGCAGTGTCTCTGATGGTCCTGCCTTTGGGTCTTGGGCAGCCCAGTCCTGCTCCCCTTGCCCACTGCTGCTCTCTGAAGCAGGCCCTGCTGGATGCCTTCCTGCCTCCTTGTATCATGGGTCAACAGCTCCCATGTGCCACATCTCCTGCCCTGGCACCCCCTCACCGCCCCCCCCAGCATCTCCTAGTATGGAGCATTTCCCTTCAACTGCCATCCAGGAATCCCCCTCCATGAGGTCCGGTATTCCTGTCACCCCAGGGAAGAGTCCATGGACCAAGGCTCACCATGCCACGGTTTTTTGCAAGGGGAAATTTTCCTCATTCCTGCTGTACTGCACTTGTAGGTGTTTCTTATGCATATCTGTTGACTGGGCTTGTGGTGATGCAAACCAGGGTGGGGCACTGGGCACCCGCAGTTGTAACTGCTTTTTATAGTTTGCCTGGAGAATTTAATAAATGCTTTAAGTGCCTTTCTGTGCCTGCTTGGGGGAAGGAGGCAGGAGGTTCTGCGTGACTGCTCAGGACAGCTACGGTAAAGCTGGCTGCTCCCACCTTCTCAGTATGGTCCTGACAGATAGGGCAGGGAAGTGTCAATTAAGTAGATTTATGTTCCCATTGAATGGGACATCGGCAGCTAAATGGTTGAGAGCAAGGTAGGGAAGAGACCTGGTGTCCTGGCTGCTCTTGGGGATGGGAGGGAGGGGAGAGGTTTGGAGGAGAAAGAGAAGGGATGAGGTCATGGCTCTGCTCTGTGCTGAAAAACAGAAACCTCTGCAACATGCAGCAGCCTGGAGTAGCATGCTGTGAGCAGGCAGGGTGGATGGAATCACCCTCCCTCCATGCCCCACTATTCCCACAACAGTCCCCATTCCCCACACCCCAACCCTTCTGGGCTTCTTGGCCACAATGCCCTTAGAGATGACTGAGACTATACGAGTGGTCTGTAGGGCCTGCGGTTCCCCCACTCCTCTGTCTTTTCCCCTCCTGCCCTACCCCAAGGGGCACCCCACTTCTCTCAGGCCTGGGTCCCCATCTTGGTAGCATGGAGCAGGGGTGAACTGTACCCTTCCATGCTGCATGATGTCCTTGCTCAGGGCCTGAGTCTTCAGGAGAAGTGGGGGGGAAGGGCTGGCCATGGGTTCTGCGGGTTGTGTTTCTACAGTGCCACTGTGCTGGTAGTGGGGGGCCAAGTACACTCTCTGTATCTCTACGAGGAGGGCAGTCAGGTGTCAGAAGAGTGGGTCCAAAACAGCTGAAGCCCCTGCATAGGCAATGGGGTCCTGGGGCCTGTAAACTCAGGTGCAGTCTGTAGGCTGAAGTCCAGCATCAGGGGAACTCCTGTGAAGTTAAGGGCACATGCTCAGACTGGGTCCCAATGTCTGTAGCATTACAGCTCTCCCCTTCCTCTTGTGTGCCGTAACCCATATTGTTTGCCACAGCCAAGATGTCTGAGGAGCACACTTCCAGGTGCAAGTGCATCTCGGCTCCCATATCCTGAGATGATGTAGGGACCACCAACAATGTGCCAGAGCTCTGCAGCTGTGCTCTTGCCCTGTGGCTCCTGGGGATCTGCTCCTGGGCACTCTGTTGTCCTGCTGTCCCATGGTCTTTCTGCACCTTACTCTCCCCCAGAGGGATGCTTGCCAGCAGCTCTTTCTGCTGCCCAGCAGTGCCATAGGTGTATTGGGTGTTGAAGCACTTCATCCTTGGCTAGGAAGTGGGACAGCTCCTCATAAAAGGACACAATCTTCCTCTGGCCCTCAAACCTGTTGTTGGTGTCAAGCACACGGTGATACTCACTCCTCATCACCTTGGTTTTGGTGTGGCACTGTACTCAGTCTATGTTTTGGCCCTGTACCCGCATCTTCTGGGCAATGCACTTGAAGGCATTCCTGTTGCAATGTCTTTTCTGGAGCTGGTACTGGATCTCTTCTTTACCCCACATGACAATGAGATCCATCATCTCCCCATGCTCTCCAGTGTGTGCCCAGGTTTGGCTGGTGGAAGAGGACCAGGAAAGTTTGCCCATGGTCTGTGGCAGTGCCCATGGGATTTCAGTGTCCATGGGTGGTTGAGGCTCTGGCTCCAAGAGGTTTCATGGAAAGTTGAAAGGGTGGCAGGAAGGCAGGGAGGGTGGGTGAATGGCTGGAAGCATAGTACATATGAAGGTAAGGGTCCTGGCATGTGCTTCTCCATCACTTAGGCGAAGTGTTGCCCCTGCTCCAGAGTGACCGGGGCTCTGCTGGTCAGGCTGCACCCACAACCTCAAACTCATTTGGCGATGTCTATTTCTAGCCCCAGTTCCTTCAGTCTGCTTCCTCAATCATTCAATCCCTCCCCACTTTTGCATTAAAAAACAGTTAGCTTCCTTTTATCCTGAAAAAACAAGAATCCTGAGGGGAAAAATTGTATTCAATCATGTAACTAAAGTTTGCATCACATTGCATAAGTGTGTGGGGGGGTATGGTTAAAAGCAATGCGACACTACCTTATTTTGAATGTTTTACTTCAACAATCACTTAATATAGGAAACTGCGCAGAAGAAAAAAAAGTAAACTTCTCAAAAAAATCAGAAACATCAAACTGACACTAGCCTGAGCAGAGATGGAACTTTTAGATCCATTACACAGACCTCTTCCATACAAACTATAAGCATTTGTCACATGAGCTAATGGATTAATGAATTAAGTTGGCATCCTTTATGTAGACAAGCTCTAAACAGGCACAAGTTTTTCCTACCTATTTATTTCAAACTTGGCTCCCTCCCTATACCCTCCAATCTCAGTTTTGTCTCTTCCCCCACTTTGGTTCTTTGCCACAGTCCCAATTTCTATTTATATGGCTTCTCACCTCAGGCTTCTTGCTTAGCTAGTCCTGCTTTCCCATCTTAATTCCTCATTCTGCCTTTCTCTTTCTTCTACTCCGGCCTCCAGTAACACCATTGAATCATACCTTGATCCCTGGCTTTAATTTTGCCAAGGTCTCATCTCACTCCCTAGATCCTGACCCAACCTCAGTGTTTCCTCATTCCAGCCTCTCAGCTCAAGCAGTCACATCCCCCTACCTCCTGTACCTTGTTAGAGCTGTTTCCTTTCCCCCTCACCTTTTTCCTTCTAATCACTAGCCCTCAGTATCCTCCCTTTGACTCATCCACTCTCAGTCCTTTCCTTCAACCCCCCTAGAAGTTTCACTCAATGTCTGCTTGAACATAAGTAGTTTGAGGCAGATACCCAACAAAATTTGTCAAAATTAAAAGCAACTGAAATCATGGCCTTATAATGAAGGGTCACAATCTTAATAACAAGTGTTGTTGCCAGCCCTGCCTATAATTATTTTTAAAAGTATTCAAACTACATGTAAGAAAGCTATTCTAAAACAAATATTTCAAAGCACTGATGCCAACAGTCTGCTTTCATGAATGAAAAATGACCCCTAATAATTTAATTAAATTATTAGTAGCAAATAAAGGCAGGGAATAGGATTTATTTTAAATAAAACAACCCAATTTAGGATTTTAGACATGGGGAAAACAATTTCTTTTCTTAAATTTTTCCTTTCATCATGGATGCATTCATTTTAGACCACGATCCTGCCTCCCTGAATTGGCCTTATGCCCAATACATTTGTTTATACACGTTAAAAGAGGCAACAAAAATCCCATGCAATATTTTGAGTGTTATGCACATTCCATTTACACATACGTTAGTTCTTTTCAGATGAGAATTTTTTCTTCCATTAACTGATAGGACAGGAAGGTCCCTAGGGTTTTCTATTTAGCACAGGACAGCCTCAACCTCAGTACAATTTCCAACTTTGAAAGAATCTTTCTGAGCCCCATATTCCCAAGAAAATATTTTAAACACTCACTTCCCTTATAAAAATTTAAAGTGCTGGGTATTTTTGTAGAAGGGCAGAAAAACAGAACATTGTATTTAGTGCATGAAGGCAAAACAAGAAAGAAAATGTTTTCCAATATTTTGAAAAAAAATCTAGTTTCAGGGGGTCAAAAAGCTGGTCCATGGGCTGGATCTGGCCTTTGGAGCCATATGATCTGGCCTATCGGTCTCAGATTAATCCTGTGCACTGCATACCGTGTGCAGAGTTGGTCTGGTGTGCGGGCTGGACCCAGCATCACAAGCACTGCATGTGGCACAGGGAGCTGGTACAGCTGTTGAACTGGCCTTGTGCACTGGCTGTGGGGCTGATCTGGATTGGGTCAGTCTAGCACAGCATGGCATGCAGCATACCCCATACCATCCCCCTATGCTGCATATGCATAAGATATGTGGCTGGTCCAGCCTGTGCACCACAGGCTGACCCTGCTCCACGGCTTGTACCACAGACAGTGCACAAGTTGGACCCTGAGCCATGGACACTGCAGGCAGAGGTGGCATGGGGTGCACCCCAACCATATGTGCTGATTTTGACACACATGGATGGCCTAGCACCCAATCCCAAACAGCCCCTGGAACCAGTGTGCAGCAGGGCTGGTCCAGCAGGGTGTCGCATATAGCATGTATCCCTTGTCAGCCCCCTGGGCCATGTGCATTGTCCGCAGCACTGGTTCCAACTTAAGCAGCTGATGTCCTGCATGCACTTCAGTGGGCCAGCACAGTGGGCATTGGTGAGCCTGTTGGACTGGCCCTGAGCCCTGGCTCTGACACAACCCGATCTGTCCTGCAGACCAGGCCAGCAACTCTCATCCAGCCTGTGAAACTGAATGAGTCTGATATCCCTGATCTAGTTAAAAGCTTTATTAACTGTTCTATTAGCTTTTCTCTGCTCAGAGCTTAAATTAATTTCAAGCTTTTAGTGCTTAGCTGCTGCTCTGCTCATGGGATGTAGCTGAGTGAAAAAGTGCCTCCTCCCCTTTTCATAAATGGAAGTTTGAAACAAGGGGAAAATAATTTTCAAAACAGGACTCATAACAATAAATATCAGTGCAAGATCAGGTTCTTAAGGAAAAAAAAACTGTAACTGATTTTATGAGGGAACTAAGAAGTCCATAGCACAATCTGATGGCATAAGCCACGGTCAGTGACATTTCACTAACAGCAGGCCAAACTAACACAGCTCTTGGCCCAGAAAAGGTGGTCCGAGCCCCACCCCTCACCTCGACAGAAGGCGGAGCCTTGGAGGTGCCCAGGGCTGGAAACCGGTGTACAACAAAGAAGGAACCCCTGCAGCATGCCGGAGCAGCAACCGAGTCCACACAGGGGGAAAACAAGCCTACCACATCCCCACTCAGGACAAGCATGAGTTCAGGGAATGGGGGCTTCGCAGGGGAGGGGTTGAAGAAAAGGGAGCCCTCACCCCCCTCCTTTTAGATAACTGGGTGAGTGTGTATCCTACAACAATGGGGAGCTGCACCAAATACTTTGTAAACTGGTTGTACTGTGTGAATTGTGTTAGATTTTAGCTAGTAACTAATTTTAAGGTTGCTATTTTTTATTGGAGTCTATTTTTCTTGTTGTTTAATTTGTTGAGTATTATACTGGGAATCTGGTACTTACTTGCTGGAGGCCCACACAGGATCACCCTATGGTCCTAGTGGCTTACCTTAAGGATCTTGGGGTCCTAGGTAAGAGGGCCGCTCTCAAAGCATACCCCATGGAACCCCATTCCTGAATATAGTTATAAGTATGTGTATGTATAAGAATGTATAGTGGTTAATTTTCTCTAATATTATCTATTGCTGTGAGATGTATGTATATATATGTATATAGTTGTATATAATTCTTTATATGTTAAATAAATTCTGTATATAATTAAGAACACTTTGTGTGGTGTGGCTCTATAGAGAATAGAGGGATCTGTACCTGAGTCACAGCATCCCTCTCAGCACTGTTGCCTGCCCACCTATCCCATCCAATTAAGGACGGGGCACATCCTTCCGTATACCCGGGTTACATAATGATCAGGTAGCATGACAGTCCTGTTAATTATTTATAAAGTTAATAATTAACTGTACCTTCTGGTTCAATATGGAACAGTAAAGTATATGATGAATTATGAACCAGATACAATGGCACAGTTTCATGGGGGTGGAAATTAAGGCCAGTATGCCATGTGAAATTGAACTGAATTACATGAAAGAAGACAGGTGGTGATACTTCGGTAAAACTGCAAAATGGCCCATGGATAGTCTTTAATTAGGAATAAAACACATGCTTTCATAAAAATTAACTGGAAGGTTGAGAAATAAACTTAAGAAGAAATGAAATAATACACATAAGTGAATTAACTGCATTACTACTATGATGTGTGGACATCTAATGTGACCTACAAATTGTGGATGTGCTAACACATGGAAGCAAGACTCAGATCCACCTCCATATAGATTCCCTTACCTATATGCCTACTTCTTTTTAAAGTCTTTATTATGACTACTTTTTAAACCTCCCTTGTCTCCATGGTTGCCTTTCTCTATTACTCAGAACAACTGCTGCCCTCCCACTTTTTATTCAGTGCTACTTGATTTAGCTTCCAGCTATATCATCTCTGATAGCATCAGTACCAACTGACTACGCAACTATATCAAGGTAGTCGAAGTGCTAATTTTCCCCCACCAAAAAGCCCCACTTCTATATTGCAGTCCATGTATACAGAACTTTCTTCAAAGCTGCAAGATGTTTTAGTTTTGATTAACAGGAAAACCCTTTTCCCCAGCCCTCAGAAGAGGATGGCGTGGTGCAGCAGCAGGCTGGAAACCAGCTGTTGAGGAAGGGTACTGTTGATACACCAGGTGGAAACAATTAAAGAAAGAATCATGACCTATACCGTACAAGTTATTACTGGATAGTTTCTGACAAGTTAAATTAATAAAGTTGTGGCCTAATTAAACCACATTCCTTTCATCTTATCTTTCTTCCTACACGCTTGGAAAAATGGTACATGTAGAAATCTATTTTTTAGTTCCATAAAATATAATCATTTTACAATTTGACATCAGTTACTAACTTTTTAAATCAATTAGTACAAATTCTTTTTCCTTTTACTATTCTAAAAGGATAAGTTTAAACACTTGAATACAACTTAATATGGTCCGAGAACAAAATTGCTTTTAATTTTTGTAAGCCCAATTACTACAATTTAAAAATGTAATACTATACAAAATATATAGGTACTTTATAGGACTATAACAGATGCACATGTATTATCCAGGATAAATAAAAGGGCAACTGTGAATTATAGGGTTATTATACTATAAAACAGTTCTCTACTTTCATAAATCAGGATAAAAAAGCTAGAGATGCCAAGAGCATCATAATTCCATCTAAGGAACTAATTCAAACCATGACTGTTTTATATATTTTATAAAACAAAATTCTACACAAAGCATCTTTATTTTCAAACAATACCTGATGAACTGGTTTTGAAAAAAGTGTCTTTGTGGCCTTTCATTTTAAGATGTGTTGATGGGGTTTTCCTTGTGTCATGAACGTTTTGTAAGCTTGTATTGCATATAATATTCTAGAAAATCTTGGTAGGGGGTTGTTGTTGGTTTGGGGGGGGTTGGTTTTTTTTGGTTTTTGGTTTTTTTTGTTTGTTTGTTTTTTTGTTGTTGTTTTTTTTTTACACATATGATGCCACTCATGTGATTAAGAAGAGCATCTTTGAATGATATTTGTTTTTGATCACTTCAAATAAAACACATCTACCTGGCATTTTAGATGGTACAAATAATATGGGTACAGTATGTACCCATCAATTGTTTGAGCCAGGGTCATGAGATCTTATGTTTGCATGCTAAGTACTATGTATCGCAATAGTATTATCTTCATTTGACAAAACCTATGGATTTCCAAGAATCTCAGTAGCTGGACAATCCCATAAACAAAATAAAACAAAAATATACTGATGTGGGCAAGGAGAATGCCTTCCACAAAGTTTTAACAGAGTACCCTATTTGTAAGATCCTTGTCTTTCTAACTACTTATTCTGTAACACCATATAACATTTAAAACACTACTGTTATTTCTAACTAGTGCTATCCAGTAAAAGATAACATTTCAAATACAAATTATTTATAAGCATTCCATGTGTTGACCCTTAAGAGTTTTTGTTCATATAGTTAAAGTTTCTGGAAGAAATTAATTGTATTTTAAGCTACTACAAAAAATTGGATACAAAGACTTCTTATTCTTTAAAGCAATTTCTAACATGACCACTAGATGGAAATATTGTACTTACAGTTGGAGATGTGGCTGCAGACAACAGTGGTAAAATTCCTCCACAAGCTATGATAATATTGTCTACCATCTGGGAAATGAGGTGGATCGTGTTGTGTACAAAAATAATATTTTCATTGCTATTGACAAAGTCCATTACAGACTTTGTAGAGTGACTGCAAAAACAGAGAAATACATATAAATATTAAAACAACCTTTGTTTTAAAAGTCAGATACCTAGTCTTTGAAGCCACAATTTTAATTTTTATTAGTTGCATGTGATTGTCTTTGCAAAAGCTCAAGTGTAACAGATATTAAAAAATTAAGGGAAGCTGGCCTAAAATACCAACTTAGTGGTTTTAATTTCATATCCAGATTAGTATATGTTTAAAGAGCCCAAGACTGGACAATCCTTATCCACACAGCTGTGTTGAAACCAATGAGACTACTAATGACATACGGTATTATTCAAAATGAATAAGGGTAACAGAACTTTTAATGTTATTTAACTACACTTTATTTTAAAGAAGCTTTTTCTTCTTTTTTTTTTTTTTAAAGTACACATATAAGAAAGTCATATTTTTAGAACTATGTTAGCCAATCGGTGATTTACAAAGTATTTGTTGGTGATCAGCAGAGAATTGATCAGTGAATTAGTCACGGCTTTTCCTCATTTCCACCTGCTAGATCCCATTAAAAGACAGATAAATGCACATAAATATCTGCCTACGTTAAAGTTACACACTTGCAATAGATATAAATGCCACCAGTAAATACTGACTATGATTACAAATAAGTAGAAAGGTTTCTATGGAACAGTCATACAATCAAAACGCACTATGAAAAAGTTTAGGAAACCATGACCTACGAATCATATATGCATGTCCTTCCTTTCATTATACAACATATTAATTAAGCAAATGGAATATTGGGACACTAGAAAGGAATCATGAAATAACCCAAAACAGTACTTATGATGAAGTGAGTTGGGACTCTCAAAAGCTTACATACCTATGATTAATTTGCTCTCTAATGTGCACCTCTACCTTGCCTTCCAGAATAGTAAACTCAAACTACCACATTTACCAAAATCCAGGATGACCTCAAATTTAAAACACCCCCCCTTTACTTAGTTTTTTTGTGGGGGGAATTATAAATGTATTATCATTTTCCATATACAGAATCTAATTAGTGGAAGGTCATCTAAATTTATCTTCCCCACTGCTTTGGTGAGAGACCAGACCCTCATCCATCCCTTGTCTTCCTTGCATGCTCTCCTTGCCCCTTACTACTCCCCCTCTGCCTGTACCAGTCCTGGGCCTGTCCTCTACCATGAAACCCCTGCCACATGTCTGTGCCTACCCCCCAAACTCCCTACTTCCCCAACACCCTGCTCCCTCCTGCAGCCTGCCCCTTCACCCCTTGTCCCCCCATGCCTGTGCCTCACCTTGACCCCTGGGTCTCCCCCCTCCCCCCCACATATGCCTGTCTCTTCACCCCCTACTTTCCTCCCTATACTTGTATCTACCTCCCACTCCCTGATCACCCACCCCCTACCTCCCCTTACCTTCTGCTGCATCTCTACTCATCCAAGACAGTCAGCTGCAGCACTAGCCCAGCCTGGCCGGGTCAGGGAAAAGTGACAGCAGCTCCAGCCCTGGCCAGGCCAGGACTGCAGGGATTGGAGCCAGAGCAGAAGATAAGGGGGGAGGGGGCAAGCTACACA
>NW_017729032.1:54004903-54005678 GCF_001723915.1 Gavialis gangeticus | reverse complement strand
GCTGTAACTTGAGACCATTGCTCTTGTTCTGTCACCTGCCACCACAGGGAACAGGGGTGGGAGGGCCATGCACAGGCACAGAGGCAAGGGAAATGGGGGGCAAGATGTCGGTTCCCCCACCACCCTACAATCCTTCCAAGTGCAAGCCCCCTACTCCTGCCAAATGAGCCATTCCAGCCTGGGGCAGGCAGCAGATTAGCTCTAGCTTTGATGCCAAGATGCTGTCTGCCCTGGACTGGTACTTAAATCCAAGACAGCTTTTTTTTCCTCCGTGTTGTTTGGGTAAAAAATTCTTGTCTTCAGATCTGAGTCAATATGGTATATTTATCTGCCCTGGGTAAAGTATGTAAAAAGAGAAAGCACAAGACTACTGGCAAAATAAAGAATTAATAATGCTACTTTAGCTCAAGCTCATAAGAGACATAGCAATCCACTTAAATGCAAGCTGAAATTCTGATAGAATTCTCATGTATTACACTAGTGGCAGGGCAAGCTTTTTGGAATGTGCGCCACAAATTAGCCCAACAAGGTTCACGCCCATGTCAGGTGCCACTCTGATCCCTATCCCCTAGCCCTGAAGGATCTGCTACTCTGCTTTCTGCTCCCAGCCCTGTGCTCCCTGCCTCATCTGCTGCTCTTTCTGCTTTCTCTCCCATGCTCCCTGCCTGATTTGCTGCTTTGCTTCCTGTTTCTTGCCCTATCTGCTGCTGTGCTGCCTAGGCAACTCTCGGATTTGCCACATGCCGCATACAGAGGCTACCTATGCCATTGGTTG
>NW_017729032.1:53988664-54004850 GCF_001723915.1 Gavialis gangeticus | reverse complement strand
CCCCCCCCCCCCCCCCCCCCCATATTATACTAGCAGCACAGCATTCAAACCTTTTGAAAATGAATGGTGTAATTTGGGGGAAAATAGTGCCTGGTATATGTGTGGATTTTTATTAGATGCAGAAAAAGGGTGTTTTTTCCCCTTAACTCTGAAGAGTCAAAAACCATTGTATTAAAATTACGCAAATTTAAATGCAAACTAATGTATTTAAAAATGTAGCTAAGATTGCTTCTATTTTAATGTAAAAGAATACATTAAGTACATTAACAAAATCAAATGCAACAATCAACAGTTACTATCTCCAGTAGCAATGTTGCTGTCAAGGCTTACAAGAAATAAATCATGGACTTACTGGTTTAAAAATCAGAATTCTTTGCCAAGAACTAAACTTGTTTATTTGGCTAGAAAAAAGCAATTGCCTAGTAAATTGCCCTAGAAGACAAAATCATAATGTATATAAATCGTTTAGAGTCATACTCCTTAGGATTAAGGGTTTTATACAGAGAAAATATTTACTTTCTTAACTATTGAGAAAATATATCCAAATTTTAGTTGCCACTTCCTACATTAAAGTTGTAGTTACCATTAAAAATGCACAATGTAAAAACAAAGCTTCAGATATATGTCAGATACTCCAACATACTGAATTTACTTGAATACAAGACAAGGTTTTTCAAAACCAAAAATCAGCATGGAGGAGAAAAAACACCCTTGTCTTACATTCATATATAAGGAAGCCTCATTAAATACACTGTCTATCATTATTGAGCACATGATCTTTTGGCAGCAGTTTGGCCCATTTTGGGCTAACATACTGTTTTTTTATTATATTTCATGATCCATGTCAAATTAGCCAAATCAGTTCCAAATCATGTCAGTTGAGCAAAACTCAATCATTCCAAATACCATATTGATTGAGCAGGCAGAACTTAATCATTCTAAACATCGCATATGGTGCTGCAATGGGTGAGCATCCTCCATCCCAGACCTATCACCATGGGACTTCAGATACTCCCAAATCCATTGGCAGGCATCCTACACGCAGGCCCAAGCCTGGAGGTCTTGAGGTTCAAATACCCCCAGATGCTACAGGCAAGCCTCCTCCATCCCAGACCCCTTAGTCCAGGACTTCAGACACTCCTTACACTTGGCCACAAGGACAGGTTAGCGCAGTCCATTTAAATAAGATATGCGGTAGTGCCCACTGACTGCAGGCTCCCTCAGCACTGACAATATTTAAAGTCAAGGTGACCCACTACATTGTATACATTTCAAGTTCCTCTTCACCCTCACATCTAAGCTGCATCTTTCTTTCCCATTCCAGTGATTCCTGTTTTTTCATCAACCTTAAATTTCTGGCAAACATCACCAAATAGAGCCCCAAACAGTTTGCCCAGAATCCCTCTATTGTTCCCTCTCTCAGGCTGTTGCATATGATTATTGTGGGCCCACCCTCCATGAGGTGGTGCTGGACCAGGCTGCCCTATGCCTCATCTGCATATACACTTTTGGATGATCCCAGAACGCATGACAAGAACACCCACTTACAGTCATGAGTGGGTGGGGTGGGATGGAGGGGTAATTAGCACACAAAGTTTATGTGGGGGGTATTTGGAGTACCCACACATACCAAGCAGGGCTGAGCTGTGTGGTCACTATGGCTCGAAATGTTATTGACTCTGCTGGGGCCCAGCCCAATTGACTATATGGTAAATCATGAGTTTTTTGGCTTTGAACTAATATCATGCATAGTTTATACTATGTTTAAGTAGGTACAAAAATGCTTCTCAGAAATGTGTTTAAGGAGTATCTGTGCTAAAACTTGCAGCAATTTCAAAAAATGCATTGAAATGTATCAATTCTGGATGAATTAAGTTTATGGGTACAATATGCAAATTATTAACAGTAGGTAAATTTCAAGGTCAGTGTTTTCAAATTTGTTCCTCGCTTCCTTGTGGTTAGGGAGAGCAGGGTCTGACAGTAAGGAGGGTGGAAAAGCTAAAGGGAGGAAGAGGGCAAGGGGGTTACCTGATCACCCAGATTTATTTTCTTTGCTGTAGCAGTAGGAGGGAGACAAATTCAAGGCAAACCTCCAGTAATTCAATTCTATACCTGGAATATTATAACAAACTTACGCATTTTCCACATATAACATCTATTTATTGGGCAGTCATGTTCAGGGTAGTCTTATATTTGAGTAAATACAGTAGTATATCTCTGAGTATTCTTATCTTTACAATAGAAATCACTGTTTATCTTTAAGATTACTACTCTTCAGTAAATGGTTTTTACTTAATTGTCTCTCTGCTTGCTGACAAACATACATATATAATAAAGTTGAACAGGAAACATCACTTTTTTACCTTCTCCAAACATGTACATCTGTTTCTAGTGCAAACAGCAGATCTGTCAGGAGCCTCTGGTGCATTGGAGACCATTTAAACTCTGGAATACGAAACATAGTTGTGCGTGGACCTGGACTAAACTGACGTCGCTGTTCCTCTGTCATGGGCATTCCTCGGAATCCCAAATCAACTCGCAAATCTCTGTCTTGTTGGGTGATGGACCGACCCTGCACAGCCTAAACCAACAACAAATTCAAAGTTTGCATTACTATTCTGCAGTGAATTCAAATATACCACATGGATTATAAGACTTGGGAAAGTATAGCCTGACTTTTGAGCTAAGAAAAAATCCAAAATAGAATGGCAGTGCCACCCAAAGTCAGCTAGTATTATCTCCTGTAGCTCCATGGGAGCTACTCCATTTTTATAGGCTGCTAAACATACTTTTTAGAAACTACTGCTACAGCCAATTCCCCAGCTACCTTCAACTTTACCAGGAAGAGCAGCATGTCTGTTGCCCAAGTTGACACTTCACAGAGAAGCACCAAAAGGGAAAACAAAACAGCATGGACAGGAGTTGTTTCAAAGGTCCTCATAAATTATAATATCTGAGAAAATAAGAGAAAAAGTTACAACTATACAGGTGTTCAATTTATCAAAGCTTGGAAATGGAACAGAGAGCACACTTATATGAGAAAATTAATTCAAGAACTTCAAAAGTAAATCTTCCCTCTTTTCACATGTGAAAAGAAAGAATTTGGCCCTACTCTAATCTTTCCTTTCAGGTATTTGCTGACTTTTCTGTTTTGTTTCAAAATTTGTCACTTCAAGATTGCCTCCCCCACCCCTGGTTGTCTTTTTTCTTGTCAAATTTTGGGAAGTCTTTCTTTTACAGATTTTTAAAAAGCACCTATTTTAGAAGATATACTATCAATTTCTTTTCAGATGTACAAATCTAGCCTCATAGGTCTTCCCTTGCTGACTGTGTTCTATTTTCTTAATTAGGTAAGGTGTGCTGTTGGACATTCTTCTGTATCTTTCAGCAAGTAGTTGATTTAAGGTATTGTTTTAATACCTATATGGTCATGAATGCTTGCTTCCACTTTCTGAGCAAACAAACAGAAGAAAGAAGATTTATTTAATGGGATAAGAAAATGGATAAAACAGTATTGGTAAGAAAAAAACACAAAAAGAAAACTCAAACTGAATGTTGGGCAAATCTTCATGACAATTACATGACTTAGATTGTGGAATACTACTGTTGGGAAACTATAACACCCATGGCTTGAGATCATCTTAAAATTAGAGTAGATAAAGGAAAAGGAAGAAATAATCTTGTGTTATCTGGAAATGGACTGATTGACTGAATGCTTTAAACTGGAATTTCAATTGCCTAAAATATTTTTACCTCTTCAGTCTATTTCCTGCCTATTGATTGAAAGCCAGACAATTGTTGGCAAAAGATATCTATATATCTCTATCTCTATATATCTATATCTACATATAAAGTATTTTTACTTGTGATATAAAAAAGAGAATGGTACAGGAACCTAGCTGGAAAGTATTTAGCATGATTTTTTTAACATCCCTTTGGAGAGCAATAGGGGTTCCCATTATTAAGTCAATCATCAATTTGACTTAAGTTCCAAATTTTTACTGGTAGCATTATATGTCTTTTAAGAATTATTTTCTCATGTTTAAATCCTTTCTTAAGACACGGATAGATAAAAATTACCGTTTAAGTTCTTGAATTAATTTTCTCAAATAAGCGTGCTCTCTGTTCCATTTCCAAGCTTTGATAAATTGGACACCTGTATGGCTGCAACTTTTTCTCTTATTTTCCTAGATATTATCTGCCTTGACATTCATGAGGACATGTAACTCTTCCCCTCTGGAATCTGTGAAACAACTCCTATCCACGCTCTCTTTTGTTTTCTTTTTTGGTGCTTCTCCATGAAGTGTCAACTTAGGCAACAGACATGCTGCTCTTCCTGGTCAAGTGAAGGAACCTGGGGATTTGAATATAAAACTAGTTTCTAAAAAGCATGTTTAGCAGCTAGTAAATTAGCAGCTAACCTCACCTATGACTTACTCTTTGAGACTATATCTGTGTTGTAATTTGGGGTAAGATGACAGCATATGTAGGCAAGCTTTAATTACAAGAGCAGTGTAGATGTAGCAATAAAAGCTTTAATGTGAGGTGTATGAGCCTGTCTGCAACCTCCACTGCTTACTATCAAGGTGGCCAGCCTGCCCTGATGTCCATACCACTGCATTGCAGCTACTACTACTACTTACAAGAGCTAACTTGGTTAAAGCTAGCATAAGAAAGCCAATACATGCTCCAGTTCATCTCCAGCTGCAGTGATGGTGTAGCTTGTGTTTCACTACCTCATTTTTCAAGCATTTAACAAGATTTCAATTTTAGTGTTGCCTAGGAAAATGAAAATGCTCAATTACTTTTTTTTTTTTTACTTAATACATGCCTTTACCTAAACATTTCACTGATAGCCTTGACTTTGTGTTGAGAATTCACTGAGCAGGTAAGTAACATATTTTAAACTAATCCTAAATCAAGCAAGTGGATAAAATAAACAGTTATATTTTAGTAATTTCTCAACTAGACTTTAGGCACCATTATGTTGGCACTTAAAGGAAAGGATTAACAAGGTGACTCCTGGCTTGAAGGACTTACAACTTGGACATAAGGAAAAATATGCAAAAAGTGATTTTATGAAAGGAAGGGGAGAAAAGAGAGGAGTCATTTCACAAATAACCATGACAAAATAACATATGGAAGTTAGCACATATTAAGATTACTTTTGATTTCATTATAGATTTATTTTCCTGAAAGCATGCATGCATGTATACATGTGTATGCAGGCTGTTCACATATGTGTGTTCAAGTAGCAAGGGAAAAGGAACATATCACTCTTACTATTTTGACAGGAAAAAAATGACACTCCACAAGAGAAACAAATCTGTTCCTTAGTGTTGTCTCCCCCCCAGTTTCTCTTCCCATTTAATGATCTTCTTGGTATCAGCAGTCTTTGTTTGATTGTCAAGACTAAGAATAAAAACCATCTGGCAACTGATAATTTCATTTTGATCTTCTTCGATACCTTTTTCTTCTGCTGGTTTTGGAGGCTTGTTCTCTATTATACAAGATGCCTTAAAGTGTGGGGGGTACTACATTATGCCTCAAGTTCTGTAACAAAATTTGAGAGCTCACATACAAAAGAACCCAAAGCTTCACTCTCATCAGAACACAGGTCAAAATTCATTCATGCCAAGTGAAGGAGGAGACTAAATTTCTCTGAACTGTGCCTCTTGGTTGAATAGATTTGTATCCTTTCATCAAGGGACTATAAAAAGAAAGGGTAGGTTCAGGGAAGCCAGAGCCTGGTACAGTTAACAAGAACAAAAGTTACTGTGGGGAAAGTCAGGTACATGGACTTAGTGCACATCAGCTATCCAAGTGCATGCAGCACTGAAATACCTCAGACTTAATAAGGGGTCAGTTAAGCAAAGAGACAGCCACTTCAGAGCAGCAAATGCCATTTAAGTTCACATCTAGCTAATTCAAGGTAACTTGTTTATGTGCTCAGACCCTTGAACTGAAAGGCAGAGTCTATTTTTTGTTGGGGAGGGGACACCTTTTTGGAAGCTCTTTCTTTCCCATATCTGTTAAAGATCTACATTTGCTGGAGTTCTTCAGCAGTGTCCTCCCTCCAGGACCAGGTATTTATGTTAGCCACAGGTGTCTGATCAGAAGACAACCACTCCACTGGTGTGAGTATCAGTATTCCTCTGGAGGTGATGTCAATGTGCTAACCAGTATCCTGTTACAAGCTTTTCTACACAACCCTGACAAGGTAGCATCTACATAAGCTCTACATTCGTTCCTAGTTTCACAGGGGGATCTGGTGTACTTTATGGCCCATCAAACATCTTTCTCAGAGGATTAACCAATGTGCATGGCTGCTCACAGAAAGTTGTCAGAGTCTCTTTTGTGATGGTTTGAGTGGGTGTTGTACTCTATAAAGTAGACAGGGGATGCAATATAGTTTGTGTTCTCAGTGTCCTTCCTAATACAGAATGAAAGACTCCTCGTTGGGCAAACTTCTCATTGAGGCATTCCCATTCTCACACCACCATGGCTTTCTCATGGAAGTGGACAGATAGCATTTTCAGAGCCCTATACAAGCTATTGTTTTCTTCTGGCATCCAAGAGAAGCACATAATTCCTAGTTCTGTTTATCAACATTCCTGAAAAGGGGAGAGAAGTGGTTCGCTCTGACACAGCCTCGTAGAGTGGAAGGGAAGCAGTGGTAAAAGACAGAGTCGAAGCCTGTGCAAGAGCAAAACAATCCCAGCTGGGAAGACATACTTATGTTATTCCATTCTCCATATATCTGTGCACTAATGGTCCTAGATGGTGACACCTGTTATAGCCCTAAGGTGGCACAGAAATTTGCCCCTATACTCAGATCATGAAGGCAGAATGATAAGAGAAGTGGTGAGAAAGACAGAAAGGGACAGCAGACTAATAAAGCCATTCAGCACTGACTTCAAAGGTCTTTAGAGCTCCTCATAGGGGGAGCCTAGAACACTGGGGGGGAGGAGGCTCCTTATGCCTGATGGATTCCCTTGGGCAAGATCCCAAGAAGAGATGAAAGACTGGTTCCAAACGTTGAGGGACTAATGGCCCAAAATCAGTAGAGCACCACTTGTGGAACTTCACGGACGGATTAATATACTTTCTGCCTGGGATCCAGGGCTGCTAATAGGTCTTGGAACAAAAACGTCTTGCTCATTAACTTGCTTCTTTTTTCCTGTGCATGATCATCTAGATTTCTTGAAGGAGGAGGATTTTCAATGGCTACAACTAATGCCCACATACAATGTTCCCAATACAGGCTTTGGGATGGCAGGGATGGGACACAGTGAGAATCAGACAAACTAAATTTGTAATCAGAGGGGCCGACAACAAGAAAAAGAAACACAATGACAGTGTTCTGTTCTCAGGCATGTCTCTCTTGTTTTTCTGTATTTGTCTGTATAAACTAATAACAGTTCTCACAATGGCAACAACAATAGCACTAATGAGCTAATAAACTCACTTGTACATGAACAAAACAAAACACTGAAGAAGTTTTGTGTATTGCCTCTATTGCTGGCACAGAAAAGCTATACCCAAATATCTAGACCAATTAAGAGAATATCCCATGAAACCATGAAGAAATACTGACAGACATATTTTAGTACAGGTTTTTTGATAAAGTAGAATACATAAAATAAATATTACTATCAATAATACTATTGTATTACTATAATATTACTATCTTTTAAAACAGAAGAGCAAATTTAGTATCATTAATTATACTGGACACAAAACAAATCATGTAAGTACAATACATATCTCCCTAGTAAAGCTTTTAAAATTAAGTTTCTGTAAGAGGAGTAAATTATTGTCTTATTCTAACTCTCAAACTAACTTACAGCCATCATGCATGCTGCTGGGCTAGCCATTTTGCAAATAAAAATGTTTGCAAGACAGATTTGTCTGGTATAATGCAAGCAAAAATGCATTTAAAGATTTGTCATAGCCCTGATTAAATGATCCAGTACTCAGTAATGGACTGGACCTGAGGCACATGGTTGACAGCCCAGAGGTTACAAGTTTGAAGCCACAGCAGAAACGCTCACAGCACAGCAGTCAGATTCCAACAAATCGGCAAATTCTGCTAAATACCTTGTTACAAGGATACAAAAAAGTAAAAGTGTTATCTATTGATATAAGCATAGCACTTGTAACTTACCTGAGTTGTAGTGGTGGTCTGTATTTTCCTTATCTCCTTTCCTGCTTCTTTACCATCATCAGATCTTTCTGTGTCTGATATTATACTTCCTGCATCAACATTAGGTACACTTTTACTACCAGAGGACTCTGTCTCCAGGGTGGTAGCAGTCATTTCAGCATATTCTAATCCTTTGCATGAAGTCAATTCCCTCTCTGAAATGCTGCTCATTCCATCTGAAGTTGTATGAATCTTGAACTCCTTCTCCTCTATTATACTTGAAGTACATGTTATATCTACACTACCGGTCATGTGAGCAAGCAATCCCAGATCATCACTTACACCAATATGCAATTGAGTATCTTGCACATTTGGAATAGAAATGTGATTACTGGAAAGATCAGGCAGAAGTTTCTCCTCTTGGCTGGGTATTTTATCAAAAAGAAATGAGGTATTGTTAGTGGAAGGTTCATCTTTCTCATCAGCCAGCGTTATCAATGGCCCATTATCTTTCTCCTCACTTTTCTTAATGATACCAACACTCCCATGAACATTGTTTTGGAGTTTCTCAACAGCAGCACTATATACATTATCTAAAAGGGATTCAACTTCAACAAGGGCCCCATTTTCTCCAGTTACCAGTGTCTCTGGTGATAAATCCATATCATCAAGCTTTACTTCTGTGGCTTCTACCTTTTCAGCTTTTATATCAACTAAAAGGTCATGAACCTCTACATGTACACCCCCTCCTGGTCTATCAGAATTTCCAAGGACATCATCTGACACCTTTGTAGCCATGAGCAAGTCTCTGGTATCTGTGCTGACAGGGTAGTCTGTTTCACTTTCTGGGCTTTGGCTTTGTGAAAGGTCTTCAATCTCTCGAATTTCCATTCCACCTTTTGCTCCTGTTGTCTGAGATGAAAGGCCTGAGATAGTGCTCACATTCCCCTTTTTCCCCTTTTTTATGTTTTCTTCCTCTTGCCTCTGATATTCTTCATACATTTTTGCAAGATACTCCTTGTGTGCTTCATAGGTGACCTTAAACAGAAGAGGACAGATTATAAATTTCAGATGAAAATCTACAACTTCAACTAAGAAAAATAAAATCAGCACCATTCATGTTTAATCCACAAAACATTTCACAGGATAAAACTTGCACTGATAAGCAAAAAATGGTAACCTGAAATATCCTACAGTATCCACCAGATGGCACTAAATTACTTTACATTGTATCTACTATATTGCTAGCCCTTTAACTTGAGATATTTGAACCAACAGAAAATTCAGAAACTAATTCTTACCTTGGAATGGGCTATAGAAAGGGTATCAACCCATACCCTCCAGCCTCCCCACTCATATTTTATTGCATGATATAAGAGAATACGGAAAATGTTGTACACCATCTCTGTGATCTTCTGTTCTTCTGAGTTCTTAGGGTTAATATATCCCAGAGAAAACATCCAGTCCTGCCACACCGAACACTGAAGTAAACATCTAAAGTGAAATAATTAGGTCAAAATATATCCAAATAAAATTCAATCCCTTAGGATTTTTCAAATTAAGATGAGTAAGACAGAATGAAAAATCTTAAAATAGACTGTGTTCCCATAAAGGTCAAAGTAATGCTAATAAGATAATTTTGTCTTTAAATCTAGGATCTTAAAAGATTTAGTAAAATGTGCTCAAAACAAAACAAAACTGTTAACTGC
Organism: Gavialis gangeticus; assembly: GCF_001723915.1. Taxonomy (NCBI): domain Eukaryota; kingdom Metazoa; phylum Chordata; order Crocodylia; family Gavialidae; genus Gavialis; species Gavialis gangeticus. The sequence goes on along the minus strand of NW_017729032.1, from coordinate 53,994,995 downwards.
TCACCTAAAATTAACTACTCTTTGCCCAAACCATGTTTTATAACTTTAAAATATTTTTACTGCAGCTTATATAAAATCGTATAATATAAAGATAATTAACATCCCAAATTACAATATTTAGTGTAGTGATGGGAAACCTATTTGTGTTAGAGTACAAAAAAAAATACTTGATTTACATACCTTCTGTTTTCACGGCTATTACTGAAAAGTTTTATCATATCCGATAAAAACAAACGTCGGACTTCCATCAGCTCTGCACTTGGTGTGGAGTTTTTTAACAATGTTGCCACCACCTTAAGAATCACTTTAAAAGAGCAAATATATGTCACAAAACTTATTTTAAATCCCGTGTAAAACAGTTGTTGAAGCCATAATGAAAGCCATATATAAAAGCAAATTTCTTTGATGTTCCCAAAGCAATGAACTGTTGCAGAAATAAGAAATAGCATTTTGTTTAAAAAAAAAAAATCTAGTCACCAGTGATGCAATACAAACATAGTATAATGTCCTTACTTGGATTCTGAATTTTCACTGTAGAATCTGGCTCTGGATGTGGTTTGTGAACAACCTGTGTGCATACTTGTTCTGTCAAAATCTAAAACAGAAAACAATTAAGTTAGTTGTACCATATTATATTAATTTAATAGCATATACTAAATTTTTATTTAAACTAATCATGCTGTGGTTCATAATGAAAAATGGAGCAATGTGTATGTTAGCTCTTCATTAAAAAAAATCTTTAGTAATGCAATTTTATTAGTACAAGGATGCAAATTAGGAAAGGGTTTTTTAAAAATAATAACAATAACAACAACAATAATAATAACTATCATTATTATTATTATCATTATTATTACTATTAGCCAAATTTGTATGCAAGAAATCAAGCAGTTTCCTCTTATAAATTAACAAATTTTTTTTTTTCTGGGCAAACTAAATATTTAAAATTTTAAAATATTTCTACTTCCAACTTAATTTTGGGATAACTTTTATATGCTGACTTCTGAGTGCTAATGCTGTTTTGAATATAGAAGGTCAGCATAAGCTGCATAATACAAAATAAGATAAAGCAAGAGCAAAATATGGTTTCAGATTCTAAGTCAAACATATATTCAGGGTAAGGCTGGTCCAGACCCAAGGAGGTGAGTGCTTAAGGCATTCCCTTACTTCTCATATTCATCATACCTCCAGAATTTCTGGCAGTTCCCACTAAAATAATCATCTTTTTCATCATCTGTGAGAGGCTGAAGGCACCAACTTCACTGATAACTCTTCAGTTCTCAGCACTCTTGAAAGTCAAGCCAACAAATAATGTGTCTAGCTAAGGGTTCATTAGCTTGATTTGCAAAACATACCATATTTATTTGCATACCAGATGCACCTTTCCCTTTAAAATTTTCCATCTTAAATTGGGATGCATTTCTTGTGCAAGGAAATTGACTTCTATACTGGAAAGAATATGGGGGGCTGCTAGAATGGTGGCAGGGGGATATGCTCAGCATCAGCTAACCCAAGACTGAACCTTCCAGCCACCTGAAGCAAGGGTGGAGTTGTCATCAGCATTATGTCCCCCTCTCCTTGCTGCAGAGCTAACCAGCTACAGGTTTAACCTTCTAACAGCTGCTGCTGAATTGACAACCCATGTTGACCAAGCAGCTGGGGGAGGGGAGTGAAGGTGACAACAGGACTCTTTGTTCTGCCTCACTAGAAAAAGGTGCATAAGTTATTCAAGGGTATGTGGTATGCAGATAAATATGGCATAGAATATTCTTATACCTGAAGCTTGGATGACAAGATGGTAAAAATGTGTATTCCCAATCTATCCTATGCTTTCGGTAGCTTGAGTGCAACTACTAAAAGATGGACAAAAAGTTTAGTAATTGAGATAAGGCTGAGGAGGAGATAGAGTAGCAGATCATAGCTATTGCCGCCAGTCTCTCCTCATAAAAAGCCTTTCTTACCTAGCCTGTTGGAGAGAAGCATATATATGTTTGTGGAGTGAGTCTTTCACTTATGAAAACTTGCTATTTCTTAATGCAACAATCATATTTCACTAAGGTTTGATCACAATTGTTTGGACCTCTGGGATTTATATAAATCCAAACCTTGAAACAAAGAAAACCAGTAAACAAATACTAGTACACAGAAGTAATGAGGTTTTGTTTCCAGTTAAATTGTACATGCACTATTCAACACCTTAGTTCTAACAACACAGGCCAACATACAAAAGCTGAAACAATGTATCAACTAACTTAAAGAAATCCACAATTGATAGAGCTTTCTATTAAATTGCACAGTGTATCCTGGAGAGAGTCTAAAAAAAATTTCTAGCCATGCTGAAGTAATGTTGCTTGGTGAAATTGTGTAATGGATTTCAAATGGCTACCTGGGAAATATCACATTGAAAAAAAAATGAGCTGATGCTACTTAATCACAATCCTGGCTAAATAAACTAATTTTATAAAAGATAAAAAGGTACTGGATGTGTTGTGAAAAAGGTCTGATGTTATTAAACATCTACCTTTGGTATATTACTCACATAACACAAGGCTTCCCTGGTACTATGTAGAAGGCAAGGGAAATTTTCTCTACTATATCAATATTGATGATATGATAAGTGAATTCAAGAAGTGTATGGTTAACTTCCTGGTCTCTTAGTTTTTAGGGATATGTATGTAGTTGAAAACATGTGTCATCCTACTTTATAAATGCATCAAGTAATTTCAAAATTTGCATATTGTAAACACTTTGCGATGCTTCAGAAATGTAAAACTGTACCTTTGTCAAGTGAAAAGCTATACATGTAAGAGCTGTATGGAATGTGTTCCAAAAACTTGTTATGAAAGTTGTTCTAAAGCATTTGGAGATCTATTTCAGGCATATCTTTAAAAACTATCTAAAGCTGGCAGTCTTAAAAAATGAGATTTTCATGATAAACAAGTGTGCATAACTAAATATAAAGCTAATTGTAACAGTATACATGTACAAATGAAAGATGAGGTATGTAGTTGACCATTTGTATGCATTTACCTTGAACAACACATATTAGAAGCACATTCTGATTATTGGAAATGGCAATAATGAGTCTTCCTGCAATCAGTTCATATGCTAGTACAACTGACATTGATCAAATCTGAAGCTTGTGTGCACAGATTTATAGGAATCAAAATGCCTTGCAGCTATTCATAATGACAGTAAACCGGTACTTCGATTAACTACTATATACAGTAAAAACACAGTAGAATTAGTTTTCTAAAGTGCAAAGCATCCCAAAATTAAAGCCTAATTAAATATTACTGGATTGGATACATTAACTAAAATGTCAATTAAAACTTCTCTGAAAACTACAATAATGACAATCGCAGTGTGTGCTTGTTGAATAGCAACACAGAGGTTCTCATGACCCTATCAATTACCAGGTCCTAAAACAATCACTGCTAGAATCTAGATGCTCCCCGGTAAGAAACTATGAAACTATATATATGCAGCCAATTTCTGCTGGAGACACCCTTCCAGTCTTGTCAGACATCAAAAGCTATTCCCACCTAATACATAATTTCTTCCAAACGTGGCTGTTTATGGAAGAGATACTGAACACCTTCTTATTTCATCAACTGTTCCATCAATATAACACAAACTCAGTTTAGTGCTGTGTCACAGAATCATAGAGAAGTAGGGCTGGAAGGGACCTCCAGAGATCATCTAGTCCAGAGTTTCTCAACCCATGGGTCATGACCCAAAAGTGGGTTGCAAGAATATTTCAAAGGGTCATGAGCAAGTGCCAGAAAAATGTGCAAAAATTTGGGTTTTCCTTTGGAGGCTAACAGCATTCCAGCCTGAAAGGGGCTGCTTGGGGCGTGGCCAGCACGCAGCCAGGCAGGGTCATGGGAGCAGCCCCAGCAGCAGGATGAAGGTAAGTATATGGGGAGCAGGGGTTGAAGGGCCCGGGTTTGGCGATTGCCATTGGGGAGTAGGGGGGGGCAGTGGGTACATGTGTGGGTGGAGGGGATGGGTGTGTGGAGGAGGGCAGGTGCCTGCTGGCACTGAGAGTAAGCGGCCAGGTGGCCAGGTACTGAGGCTGTAGCAGGGCAGGGGGTCAGGGCACTGTGGGTCAGGCACTGGCAGGGTGAGGGGTGTGTGGGATGGGACAAGCCATCAATCTTTGCAAATGGGTCCCAGTATGAAAAAGGTTGAGAACCACTGATCTAGCCCAACCCCCTGCCTAAGGCAGGGTCATACCTATCCAAACCATCCCATAGCAATCATAATCTGAACTCTACATAAAACTACCATCAACCCTAAAACAACAAACCATCCACAGGTAAACCAGGGGAAAAATGGCAACCAGTGCCCTGCTTTTATGAAATGTTGTCAAGATAGGTGCAAGAGATCCTGGGTAGAGAGCCATACCCTATACTACAAAGAAAGGCAAACCCCCCCACAGTCCATATCAATCTGACCATAGGGAGAATTAGGGTGACCATACATCCCAGTGTAACAGGGAAACCTTATCCTGTTACAGAAAAGTGGAATGATCCCTTTAAGGGAAGGGTTTTTGTGAATCAAAGGCAGCCAGCCAGGCCAGGCTTAATAAGCAGCCTTGCCAACAGGTTAGCTGATAAGGCACGTGACCAGAAGGGGGCAGGGTCTCTGCATATAAAGCCCTGACCAGAGCCAGAACCAAAAGTCTGCCTCTGGAAGTGGAAGGGAAAGGAGCCTTGAAGGGAGTTTGCCAGCTGAAGATAGCCTGCGAGCATGCTATATCTGGACATGGCATAGAAGCCTGGGTTTGAGCTAAGCTGGGAAGTCTAGCCCTGCAGGCCTCAGGATGAAGAGCTCCTGGACAGGAGGGCTGCAGGGAGATGGTGGGCTGCCCCAAGAGCCACTCTCAGGAGTGCCAGCATGATACTGGTCCTGCAATACCTAGAGAAAGGAAACTACTGCTACAAAGAAACAGGATGTAACTTAGGGTGTTTATTCATATACTCCGGGGTCCAAGGTGGGTGGTTTAGTTAGAATGACTCCCAGGCAGCTGCTCTAATTAAACGCCACAGCATCATGTGTGTTCAGTGTCCCACATTTCAAAATGGCCACGGCGGTGCTTCAAATAAAACTCATCAAAATAGCTTTAGTGAAAGTGCCCCATCATCATTTTGAAACACGGGACATTGAATACATGTAATGGTGAGGCATGCTGAAGCATTCTATTTAGCAGACTCAATTAATTAAGAATGCATTGGAGTACACGTATGGGCACCATTACCATTTAGATCAGTGGTTGGGTGGGACTGTGAGAAGTGCTTGCTCGAGGAGAATTAACACCCTGGGGGCACATGATCACCCTGAGTCCTGCTGATGGCAGGGTGAAGGCACGGTCAGGTGCCCGAGGGGGCAGTGAACCCAAAGAGGGGCAGTCTGGGCCAGAGGGCTCAGTGCTCAAGAAGGGCAGAGACAGTGGCCAAGGGCCCAATGCTAGAGTAGGGGCAGAGATAGGCCCAGGGCCCAAAGCCCAAATGAGGCTAAGCCAGAGCCTGATATGGCATGGCTAAGACGGGAGCCCAAAAGCCGGGTCCAACCCAGTGGATCCTGAGCTAAGCGGCCCAGCAACAGAAGAGGGGTGGAGACCAAGTGGGCTGAGAGACCTACAAGGGATTAATTGGACAAAATACCTGAGAGGCATTGGTATGGTATAAGGGGCAGTGTGGAGCCACGTAATAAACCCCTAAGGCAACAGGTGTCTCAAGGTTCAGTCTAGTGGGTGCTGAGAGTGGATCCACTGGCAAATGAAGTATGAGGACTGGTTCTAGGACTAAAAGGCAGCTTTCATTTCACAATTTAACAATTACTTCAAGGCATGGTGGGTGGAGGGGAGGGTACCTAGAATCAGGTTGAGGCAATGGCTATTTAGCCACCAGAGGGCAGCATGGTCACCCCTAGGTCCTGGTTCTGCTACAGCTGGTTTCACCAGGATGCTCTGGGATTCTGTAGCCCAGCCCCAGCCAGTTGGTCAAAAGTCCCAAGACAGAGTCTGGTGGGAAGGTGGAGGAACATGGTATGCCAGGCAGCAGGCTGAGCAGGCACTGCTGCTCCTGTGCGGGCACAAGGACATGCCACGTGCAAGTGCAGTGGCACCTGCTCCATTCTGCACATCTTGCTCCTATATGGCATGCATGCCTGACCACTTGCCTAACACACCATGCTCCTTCGCCTCCACGCCTACTCCAGCCCAGATTACGGAATCCTGGAGAAACTGGGATGCATGGTCAACCTATATAAAATTCCTTTTTGACCCCAAGTATGGTGATCAGTCTGGCCCTGAGTGGGGGGGGGA
>NW_017729032.1:53963469-53983664 GCF_001723915.1 Gavialis gangeticus | reverse complement strand
GCTCTGGGATTCTGTAGCCCAGCCCCAGCCAGTTGGTCAAAAGTCCCAAGACAGAGTCTGGTGGGAAGGTGGAGGAACATGGTATGCCAGGCAGCAGGCTGAGCAGGCACTGCTGCTCCTGTGCGGGCACAAGGACATGCCACGTGCAAGTGCAGTGGCACCTGCTCCATTCTGCACATCTTGCTCCTATATGGCATGCATGCCTGACCACTTGCCTAACACACCATGCTCCTTCGCCTCCACGCCTACTCCAGCCCAGATTACGGAATCCTGGAGAAACTGGGATGCATGGTCAACCTATATAAAATTCCTTTTTGACCCCAAGTATGGTGATCAGTCTGGCCCTGAGTGGGGGGGGAAGATCCTTAAGCCAGGAACCTCCATGTTTAAATCCCAGCAGGAGCATTAGGCACACCCCAGTCAAAGTCCCCAGCCGTAGCTGCAGCTAACACACATGCCTCTGAGGAAGGCTTAAAAATACCCTGACACATGTAGCAATAAGGGGGATAGGGGCAACCAGAAGCTTGGGAAATACCCATAGTAGAACATAAGTTTAGCTACACCTAGATTATCCCCAACCAGTGGCTGTTAAACCTCTTCTTGAACACCTCCAGTGATACAGAGTCCACAACTTCCCTATGCACTCTATACCACTGCCTCACAATTCTCAGAGTGAAGTTTTTCTGGATATCCAATCTATATTTGCTTTGCTGAAACTTCAAGCCATCCAAGCCACCTTTTCTCTGGAGCAGGACAGAAAAGGTACTTTCCCTCTTCTTTATGGTAGGCCTTCAAGTACTTGAAGACTGCTAACATGTCCCCTCTTCAACACTTTTTCTGCAAGATGAACAGGCCCCCCTCCTTCAGCTTCCCCTTGTATGACTTGCGTTCCAAGACTTTTATCATTTTTGTTACCTGTCTATGGACCCTAACTTCCCCACATTCTTTTTAAAATGTGGAGCCCAGAACTGCACACAGTACTCCAGATGAGGCCCAACCAGTGCCAAGTAGAGAGGCACTTATCACCTCTCCTGTCTTCCACCTAATGCTTCTGATGCATCCCGAAGCCGCATTTGCCTTGTGTGTGGCTGCATCACAAAGTAGACTCATATTGAGTCTGTGATCTACCAAGACTTCTAGTCCTTTTCCATAGTGCTGCCATCCAGCCAGGTATCACCCATTTTATACAAGTTTTTGACTATTTCTCCCAAGGTGTAGCACTTCGCATTTGTCTGTGTTGAACTTCATCTGGTTAGCTCTAGCCCAACCTTCCAATTTGTTAAGATCCTTCTGAACTGCACTGTATTCTCCAACATGTTCACAATCCTTCCCAGTTCTGTGTGATCTGCAAACTTGCTCAAGAAGCTTTCTATTCATAGATTGTTAGGAGCTGGTAGGGACTTCGCAAATCATTGGGTCCACCTCCCCCCGCTCTAGCCCAGTCTCCTCTTGAAACCTCCAGGGTAGGTGACTGCACCACCTCTGGAGGAAGTTTATTCCACACTCTGGACACCCTGACTGTAAAGGAGTCTTTCCTGGTATTAAGCCTGAAGTGGCCTTCCAGGAGTTTATATCCATTGGTCCTGGCCTTCCCCAGGGGTGCCCTAGTCAACAGTTGACGCATTCCTCTGATGTAGCAGTAAGATGCTATCAAGCTGCTATCAAGTCCTCTCTCAACCTTGTCTTCTTTAGGTTCTCATCTTTAGGTTAAAGATGCCCAGGTCCCTCAGCCTTTCCTCATATGGCCTGGCTTGCAAGTCCCTAATCATATGCATGGCTGTTCTCTGGACCCTCTCAAATTTTTCCACATCCTTTTTGAAGTTAAGTGCCCAGAACTGGACACAGTACTCCAACTGTGGTCTCACCAGTGCTGAGTACAGTGGGAGTCTCACTTCCTTAGTTTTACACAAGATGCATCAGTTGATGCATGCCAGCGTGTTATTGGCCCTGCTGGCCATGGCATTGCACTGATGGCTCATGTTCATGCAATGGTCAGTCATTACCCCTAGGTCTCTTTCAGCCATGGTACAATCCAGGCTGTCACCTCCAAGCCTGTATGTATGTTGAGAGTTATTTGTCCCCAGATGGAGCACCTTACACTTGGAAGTGTTAAACTTCATCTGGTTCCGGTCTGTCCAACTCCCTAGCCTGTCCAGGTCCACCTGTATCAGCAACCTATCTTCTGGCATGGCCACACTTCCCCAGAAATTGGTGTACTTGGCCAGCGAGCTTTTCACTTCCCCATCCAAACCACTGATAAGATGTTGAAAAGCACCAGTCCAAGCATGGGCCCCTGAGGGACACCACTGGCCACTTCACACCACAACAAGACGGATCACTTCCTGTAGCCAGCTTCCCACCCACTGAACTGTCAAGCAGCCGAGCCCACAATCTTCCAGTTTTCCCACAAGGATATCATAGGATAGTAGATCAAAAGCCTTTTGGAAGTCTAGGTATATAACATCTACCTTGTCTCTCATGTCCAGGTGGCGAGAGACCTAGTCAGAGAAGGAAATGAGATTGGTAAGACAAGACCTACCCAGAACAAAGCCATTCTGACTGTCATTCAGAATCTTACCTTCCGCAAACTTATCGTACATAGATTCTTTAATGAGCTTTTCCAGGATTTTCCCTGGGATAGAGATTAGGCTGACTGGCCTATGGTTGCCTGGGTCCTCCCTCTTCCCCTTCTTAAAGATGGGCACAATACTGGCCCTCTTCCAATCCTCAGGGACATCCCCTGTGGGCCATGAATTCTGAAAGAGCTTTGCCAGGGGTTCTGCAATGACGTCAGCCAGCTCCTTCAGTACTGTCAGATGGAGTCCATTTGGTCCCGCTGACTTATAAATGTCCTGCTTTTCTATATCAGTATCCAAATTGTTAACAAACATGTTGAACAGCACCGGGCCCAGAACAGACCTCTGTGGGAGTCCACTTGAAACATTCTGCCATTCTGACATGGACCCATTAATAATTACCCTGTGCTTGTGGCTATTGAGCCAGTTACCTATTCATCTTGTAGCAGTTATGCCTAGCCTACATTTATCCAATTTGTTTATGAGAAGGTTGTGTAGGACCTTTTCAGAAGCTCTACTGAAGTCCAGATACTCTATATCCACGGAATTCCCTTCACCCACCCAAATAGTTACTTTGTCAAAGAAGATCAAGTGTATTTGACATTATTTGTTTTTCATGAATCCATGCTGGCTGTAAACAACTTTGGCAAAATATAAAAAGACATGCATCTGTGGTCTTAATGAATTTTACTCAAAATGCAGTTATTACTTACTTTAATGCAAGATTCCTTATAAACTCAGAGGTTTGGGGGTTAAACTTTGGACATTAATGCCACCAGAGTAGCCTGAAACACTACAGCATCTCAAACAAGATGTACTCAGAGCCAACTGATATGCACAAGGCTTCTAATATTAACCTGTCTTGTTCAAAATCACAGCCACTGGGCCCAGGATATTCCTGGGAGTGAAGCTGCAGAACCTTCCTATAAGTCAGGAGTCACAGGCCAAACACAGAGGCATAATGAGAAGGCAGTCAATGCATGTCACCTTTGAACGCCCCATACAGTGTTTAAATGCACAGTACTTCAACAAAGCTTGCACAGCCCTAAGCCTGTCTTGCCCCTTCGACTACATAACTTCTTGACTTAGCCACTTGAAGAAAAATAATTGCCAAGACACAATCAAGATACTTCTACTTGGTTAAGCCTCTAAAACAAGAGATTTAAGATCCGCCTCCTGTTCACACAAGGCCGAATTAATAAAAATATGGCTTAAATAGCAGTATTTACATAATCTCTTTCTGTGCTTTGAAAACTCAAAACATATTTGAACAGATGTCACTCTTTATACAGTCAGGTGACAAATGATCCATATTTATTTCAGAATGTGATCTGTTAATCACTAACCAAGCTTACTCCAGTTGTAAACTTTTAATATCTGTGAATGTATGTTTATACAGAATCCTTTTACCATTATTAATCATTTAAAATATGCCACAATTGCACACAGAAGGACAAATTCAGTATCTAAAAGAGCTTATAATATAATCATTTATGGCTAATCTTTTGTACCCACTTCTGTAGCTTTCTAAATCGGTTCTGATTACGTGCAGTTATGGGTATCTGAAAATATTTTAAATAAAATCCTTCAAGATCATTCCATTATGTAAATTACACTTTTTCCTAGAAATGTATGTGCTGACACGTGATCAACAAGAGTTTTCAGTTTATCATTTCGGGCCACTTATATGAGGCGCTTTTATTTATGACAAACTTTTGGCATTTAGGACCACAAAGTGCAAATATTACAAGATCACATTTCCATAAAATGATAAAAATAATACCACATTTTAGAAATTGAGTTCATTTGGAGACACTACTTCAATGGTCTCTCAGTTTTTGATGCCTACTTGTAACTCAGAACATAAAGTTACTAGTGTTCAGTGTTTGGCTGTACATCTAATTGACCAACTCACATACATGTGTTAATTTAATCCAATATAACAGCCACAACAAACTAATCAAATTCATTTGTGGAACATGTCTAGAATCCTTCAGAGGCATGTGCGATTTCTTTTAACCGTCTCAACTGGAAATGCTAATGTGTTGGTAATTTATTTTAAGAATCCTAGAATGTATTTAGTCATCTGTGGAAGTCAATGATTCTGTCATTAACACCTCATACAGTGCAACACAGTAACTCAAGGCCATCCTGCTTGTGGGATCCTGCTTGCAATTCTGAGGGACAGTCAATAAATGATGTTGTTGGTCAGTGAGGAAGACCCGTATCACTTTTCCCTGTGAGCTTGCAGTGCACTCTCTGTTGTCATTCATCCAATGTTTTATAAGAAACTTCAGTCCCATTGAAGCACTATGACATGAGCTATCAAAACTTTATACCCTTGAGGTACGCAGATTAGAAAAGGGACGTATACATCTCTCCAAAATACATTTTCAACAGATTCCTGAGCACTGTGGGTTCTCCTAAAACACTATTTACAATCTCTCTTCATAGCATGCCCAATTATCAGACAAAACTTGCCTTTGGTATACCCATCCTTAAAAACAGAAAATAGACTTGTATAAAGAGCAGTTTTTGAAGCCTTTGGACTTAGTCAGTCGTAGTAACTGAAAACAGTACCAACAGTACCTCACCACAAAAAAATCAACTACTTTATTGCCAAAAGTGAGAAAAGAAATTATCAAAATCTCACTGCAAATCCAACCACTGTGAACTAAATATTTAAGTATTTACCTCTGAAAGAAAAAAGCCACACAATGCACTACAAGGCTCAGAGATCTAAAGTTCCATCTCTTAGCCACAAGGGGAAGATGCTGAAGACCCTGCATAGGCTCTTTATATCTTCAGAGGCATGAAGATACATTGCTGACCAAAATAATCTGAACGTAATGCAATGGACACAAGAATAACAATATGTTCCTTTCTATATAATGACTGTGTGTGCGTTTTCATACATTCATACACACATGCACATGGTCAAAGAAAGATATTTTCTCATTTTAAAGATGGAAAAACACAGACAAAATTCCTAGAGGTCACACAGGGTGTGTGGCTAGACCTTTTTCATATGAGCCAACCTTAAGGCCTCTACAAACCTATACTTGCAGACCACTGACATTTAAATCCTTCAGTTTTGGTCCTTAGCTATAATCTAGTCTATCCCCAAAAGTTCTGCCAAACTTAAGGGTCTAAGGTCAAGCCTGCCTTATTCTGCTCTTCCCTGTAAATCCATCTGGAACTCACCCATGTACTTCAGGCTGGAAGTCCAGGAAGGTCCACCAGCAGCACTCCCAGAACTTCCTGCTCCTGGCTTCCACCTCACATCTATTTGTTTTGCCCACTGATTATGGCAAAGCATAGGAAGACATGTGATTTGGAGACTGATTCCAGGAAAGTGTCTCCTCAAGGAATAGGAAGCATCATATGGAGCCTTGTGCTGCAGGCCTCAAAGTATATAAACAGAAACAGGGGCTTGTGTGCATCTAGTTGAAGACAGGTAACCCTCAAGATGCATCCTAAATATTAGTCAAGATATTTGGCAGAGGCTGAATTAAAATGAAACACTTTCTTGACCTCTAGCCATTTGCTCATGCCTCCAGAACACTACCTGACTGCCTGCAGTGCTAAATATCTATTGTTCTGACTTGGTTCAGTAGCAATAACAGGTGCAGCTGTAAAATCTGCTCCAGGTGAGTCAAGCTGGGCATTTCCAAAACAAGGCACACAGAACTGTTAAACTAGAACTTCAGCTTAAGTGAATTGCTCATCAACAAAAAAGAAGAATGTGCTAAAGGCAACGATATACTGAATCCTCCAGAGATGCATTCACTTGCCTTAGTAGCGACACTAATTTGCTAGCAACAACATCTCAACCTTAAAGGAGAGTATTTGTGTTCATTTATTATTTTGGCAAACTGGCAACATTGCCAACTAAAGAAGAGAAATAGCCATTTCAATAGTTTATAAACATACTAATCTCATACTAATTCTATTTCACATTTAAAAAAAGAAAAGGAACAAGTAAAAATGCTCTGGCTCCAGCATTTTCCCTATACTTAATTTTAAGTTTAATGTCACAAGCTTCCAATAATCTTTTGTTGTTGAAGGTATAAAAACTTAAATAGAGGGGCTTTTTCTAGCACCCTCTCTAATGTTATTAGGATTTTGCAACTTTTTAATAAAACTTTGCATACAGTGTTAACAGTGGTAAAGAAAACTCTAAAAAAACCTGGACAATACTTGGTTCAGAAGAATTTTAACGTTTCAGTTTCTAATGTAATCACAGTGACCAGAAAGTTAGGATTTTTTAAATATAGAATCATATTTCTAACCACTCATATTTTTGCATAAGAGGATATAATTTGCATAGATGTTAGAAGTTTGTACCTCATAAAGCGTGTTATATGTTGTAACGGTCACCGTATTTGTATGCAGCATCAACCTCTCTCCAAGAAGTGTGAAAAGACTGTGGGTATGCATGATTTCAACCTTTCGTCTGGAGGAGAGAACAAAAAATACAGGCCTTAAAACATGCTAAAGATTTTAAGTAGATGCAGACCAATTATTCTATTAAAAACATTTTAAGCCAAACAGACTTCTATAATATTAGGACTTTCATTTGTTGTTATATACTACTGAAAATTTTTTAATTCATTTCTGACAATTTATGCAAGTTCTGACAATACAGAATGGCTGTCAGAATACAATTTAGTATTTTGCATAGGCTCCTACACGTAAAAACTGGCAGACCTTCTGGTCCTCAAAGCTGTTCATTCCAGAAGAAATACAAACAGAGCTAACCATATACTCCACTGGCTCTCAACCTTTTTAGGCTCATGGCACCCTTCCATAAATTTTCTGAATTGGCAACATACCATTTCAAAAACAAATTTTATTCATTCTTTCACTACAGAAAAATAATGGAGCAAGTCTTCTATTGCAAAGAACTCAGAAAGACCACAACAGGACAGAATGTTTTAGGCATTATGAGCCCCTCTACACTTGCAGATAAAGGCGTAAAGGGATCAAATGCACAGTCCACAGAATCACACCTCTCCTGCCATGCCTGAACCACCCAGAAGCAAGATCCTTTGCCTGGGAGCCCTCTTAGCCAACAAGGCTCCGAGGCATGGGGCACCCCATACACCCCCACAGCTGAGAGACCACAGTTGCTGCAATATCCCAGGCATAGGGCACTGCACACATCCCCAGTGCTGGGAGATTGCAGCAGTGCACCAGGGGACCTGGCATCCACAGCTATGGGACCCAGAGTCCCCATCTGCTCCACACTGCCAGGCCTATGAGTCCCCTCAGCTACAGGGCTCCCGGACCCTGGCTGTGCATGGAGCACCCATTGGGGCTGGGAGCCTGGTCAGCTGAAAGGGCTCCCAGTCACAGGGACAGACCCTTATAAACTACACTAACAAACTAAAGCTAGATAGCACCCAGCTATTACATATTGTCCAACAATAACTTTACAGCAGGTTGGATCTTTTATGGCACAATAGTTAATGTGCACATATAGTCAGTCTAAATCAATTGCACAATTAACCCAGTAATTGTGTGATATATGTAATGTACAGAAGGGGCCTATGAATTATTATTTAAAATCTTTAGATATATCCTGCGAATCATGCAGGTATCTGCCGACCTATTATGTTAATATTGTGTAGCACTGTGAAACACCCTTAAAAGGACTTCACATCACCCTGGTTGAGAATCACTCTCTATAACCTTCCCCAATCTGTCAATGTCATCCTTATACTGGGCAGATGGGTGACCAGTAAGAAATAAGAAATTCTATCTTCCCTTAACTGGGCTTAGTATTATGCTCTCCAAAATCTCCCATGAAACTTACTTTTACATTTATGGTGTTTATTACCATCATCAGTATATACTCTTAGCATTATTTAATATGGATAAAAAATAGTGATATTGTTTGAAGGAAGAACAACTGGCATGGGCAAACACAAAGGTTCACACAGGTGAAATTCCAGCTGAATCGTACACTATCTTAATATATTAGCAATAATGGCTAGAACAAAGTAGAACATTAAAAATGGAGAGAAGAAAGAAGCTTCGGTTCCTGAATAACTTATTACAGAGAATAAGCCCAGAGCTGAGCAGTGCAGAGCAGTGGTGGAGACAAGTGGTGCAGTCCACAGCATGTAGCCCAGGAATCCTATGGCTCACCCCGATGCAGCCCATGGGTATCCAGCCCTCTGCCCCTTAGAAGCTGGACAGCCCTGTTTATATTGTTGAAAATGTTCAAAGTACAATAAGAAAAAAAAAGCAGAAAATGAAGTATAAAATTCTCTATTCAGAAGCATTAACAATTTATATAGAGAACAAGTACAACGTGAATCAACATGGTATGAAATAGATGCAGAATGATTATCACATCTGAAGTTCTTAGCCGAAGAGAGAGGTTTTTGTGAGTCTCTCATGAAACTCCAGACAGGTAGAACAAGATATTCTCATGACATCTTTGCAACCAGTTCCAGATTGTGAAATGCACAAAGGCTTGCCATTTTTTGTAAGAGAATTTTGAAACCAAGAGATATGTTTCTATGTTACTACTTTCTCCAGATGATTTATAAAAATCTAAATGTCCTTATGAATAGTAAAGATGTGGGGTAAGCTTTCAAGGGAGTCAAAAATACAATCTTAGCTCTGTCCTCTTGTATGTACTGTTTACAGTATAGGTTTTAGTCAGATAATGACAGCCTAAGACTCATTTATATGAGAAATACACAGAAAAATACAATGTACTACAGGTTAAAAATAAATTAGAGTATCAATGAAACTTGCTAGAAATATATTGGCTATATGGCTAAGTAAAGACAGCAGAAACGCCTGAATTGATTTAGTCTTCACAGGTTAGTCTTAAGCTGTTTATATTGAATAGATAAGCAAGTGAACAAACATTCACTTTTGATTCAGAAAATGCAGCCACATGCCTGCAGTGACCCAGGCCAGAATCTGGAGGGTCCTAAAGCAGCCCTCCTTGCTTGGCCAGAATGGACAGTTTGGGCCAAGGCTAGCACGCCCAGCCTGTGAGCAAGGTGAGGATGTCTGCGGGGGGAGGTGCAAAGCATCCTGGGATGCTGGGGCACTATGAGTTAACTTGAATCGGGAGGGGATCTGGGACACAAGTTCAATAAAGCGATTTAACCTAAATCAGTTATATCTGGTACTATATCCATCCAGATTTACATTAAACTGGTTTTAGCCATTTTGAAAGCAGTTTATGTGCATGGAACTGTTGTGTTACAGATATGAACTGGTTTCTGATCACTTCTATTGGTTTATGTGTACTTTCTGTCCCTAGCCTATGTGTTTAAAGCTAACTTTTATTGGTTCATTCCCTGTACTACTTCCAAAGAAGGTTGTGATGCTTCTCAAAGATAAGGCACAGCACATGGGTATTTATAAAAACTGCTAACATACCTAAACCCCTTTAGAGAGAGGAAGTCTAACTGAAATGTAATAAAAGCACATTAAACCACTGTGACAGGAAAATTACCATAATGAAGAAAAAAAAGAGATAGATCACTACAATCATGAATTAAAATGTCTTACAGGAATATTTTTATGCAGTTTGGCTATTGTGATATGTACATACTAAGTGGAAAATTCATGGCTGTAAATACACTGATAAATCATCTGATTTGTGCAACTTAAAATTGCCATAACAAATATTAATCAAGAACTCAAAATCTAAGGTCAGTGTAAGCCATCTAAGGCACCCCCACATTATGTGAGAAGACATTAAAATCATGCCAATGACACTTAACATTTACCAAATCTCATTGATCTCAATACTAGACACTGCTTTAGCTGCTTTAAGAGTGACTTACTTTGTAGGGGAAGAGTCCACTCTCAACTTTCCCTACATAATTGATATTTGTTACATTGTTACTCAAAGATTGTGCTCAGCCTTTCACCCTTAATGAAGGCTCCTTATGCTTTTATTTAGAGCTCCTTGCTTCTAATAGCAGCCTTGACACTGAGCAGCCTTGACACCAGTTAGTTTGCACAGTGGCTAACAACACAGTACAGACAAAGCAAAGTTAGGATTAACAGCCCAGGCTGCATGTCAAGTAATTTGCTGACTGCCTAATAAGCACACTATATGCTGCTTAGAAAGGAAAAAGCAAAAGGAGGACAAGGAAGAAAACAACTTTATTGTCCTTAAGGAAGCTAGAGTAAACATCAGTGTCTTACACACCACATGTCCCCAGTTGAGACACTCCAAATAAAACAAACAAGGTACCTTGTTTTGGAAAAGCAGCATGAAGAAAGATTTTTTCAGAGTCATGGATGAATTTTGACTGCAGGGGAGGGAAACTGACTGCAGGGCTGAATCCTGATGGATGCCCCTCACGTAGAGGCTTACGTGTTAACCCTCTCACAGTCACTGGTGAATTGGCAGCAGTTGTTGGCTGCAGTAGCTGTGAAAGGGTTAACACTGTAGCTCTGATGCTGAAGAGTGAACTTCTCCTCCCTCTTTCCCTCACAAAGGCTGACAGGGGGAGAATCAAGACAACCATTTTACAGTGGCTCCATGCTTCCATTCCAGCATACAGAATCAGCTTCCCCATTTAAAACATACACTCCAATTTTGCATGGCTAAATTTTTGGGGGAAAGTGAGTGTGGTATGAAGTAAATATAATAGCTCACCAATGCGAGCTCAATGTTGCAACTACATTCCACTAATCCATTAGCTCTCCTTTTCAGAATTCAACCTACTCTTTAATAGCCATCAGGCACTTTTGAACTTTGGCAATACTAAATGTTTTTTAGTTATGCGTTATGATTATTAATGTGTGGTTGGTACAGCTATCGTAAATTACTTTGACTGTAGCTTTCCCTGAGATTGCGTGCTGGTGTGTAAAGCAGAATTGCAAATAATCTCTCTGAAGTGTATGGTGTCATGTTTGGGGAAAAATGTGTGAATGATTGATTTATACTGATAGAGATTATTCTAAACCATATACTTTTATATAAAATTAGAGAATCAAAACCCTATTTGGGTATACATTTGCGTATATTATGGTGACAACTGAGGAGGAAGCTGTTTATTTATTATCGGCCTTTTTTCCTACTCCAGACTACTTCATTTCCATGATCCCTACTGCATTTTACAATATGGGTTAACCTTACATAGTTTCACTCACTTGTCCCATGTTTTCTTTCACCATGGTGCTGCTTCTTGGTGGACTACATAAGGAGAATGTATAGGGGTTTGTGATTGTGGTACAGGCAGGGAGAAGATTTAAGGTAAAAGGTTATGGGTGAAACCAAGGTTCATCATGGGCTAAGACGAGGAATATTTGTCTTAGCCCATGGTAGCACTATGGCCTTGGAGGCCCAGAGAACTGAATCTCAGAAAAGTAAGCCTGGAAGGGACTTCAGGCGGTCCACCTAGTCCAAGCCCTGCTCCAAGAGTGGGTCCATGGCCATCTGGAAGCTAGCCACCCACAACTGTCTTCAGTACACTTCACATTGGACAAATTCATAGCAAGTTCACCCATCATTTCTGTAGCACTCTCTTCTGCAGCCCTCACTGCAGAGCAGCAGGGTATCTATAGTTAAGGTAAGCACAGACAGCTGGATCTCTCTGGGGGCCAGGTCATGGACTCTGGCCTATAGCAACAAAAGGTTATATGGCTGTGACTACTTGAATGAAAGGGAAGGCAGGTTAATCTAGTCAACTAAGCAAGGGGCATGGTGCAAGACATTTGAGATTTGATCTTTTTCAATAATGCTTCTGTGTGACTCCATGTAAGTTATTTAACCTCTGTCTCGATTCCATCATTTGTAAAACAAGGTTAATAACTTATCCAGTCTCATAGAAGGACTGAGGATTAATCTATCACTATTTGGACAGCATTTTGAAAATGTAAGGCAACATAAAATAGCATAATAAAAATAAGTAACTTTGAAAAATGAGACAATACTGTGTCTAACAAGGTACTGAATCATTCTGAATTTCATTGATGCATACATTTTCATATTTTACATCTCAGTTCCAGGTTTAATGTTTATAATCATTTATATAATTCATGTGGAGTTCCTTCTACATATTTTTCAGTAGCTATAACTAGCTTCCATGGGGAAACGTTGTATTATTCCTCTGCTGCAGGTGTTCCCATCTTCATTTTCAAAGTTCTTGTATGACAGAAGACCTTGATATTTTCTTGTAATGATACTCAATTTACAAATGACTGGCATTATGACAAATGACACAATCTGACATTGTTTCATATACAACCATTTGCAGAGTTTTATAGCATGATATAGTCAATTTAAAAACATGTTTTTAGATCATTTTAAATACTATTTTCACTAAATACATCTATCTAACAGTTAACAATATTTTCCCAATATGCATAGAAAAATAACAAAATCTGTAAATTACTCTTCAAAAACTATCTGGATACAGCATTCCAAATACATTCTAGGCAATATGTCTTGTAGTTTTAAGTGAATATGACAAAAGAAAAAAAATCATCACCACACCATGCCACTGTAAACACTTCAGAGAAAATACTTACTTGTGACCCAGGTGTTTGAGGAAATATCCCAATACCTTCAGAGCTTGTACCCAGATACTTTCACTTTTGGAAGCCAATAATTTATAAATTACTCTAAAAAGAAAGACAAATTTAGCATGTTCCATCAGCTTACTACCACATATCATGCATTTCCATATGATCATCTACACTACTGTGAAATTATACAAAAAAGCAAGTAAACAAAGTTAAAACAGTAAAATTTAAAACATAGGTTTAAGGGAATGAACTGGGATCACCAGGCACTGCTGAGGATTAGGCCAGAAACCTTTTCAAGACACATCTGAAACAGACAAGAAATTTTCAGTTTCAGCCACAATAAAGAATCAAAAGTGGCCTGTCTTCCCTCGATTATTGGTGCAAACAAACAAACAAGGTCACTTTCAGTTTTATCTTGGATTCCATTAACACACAGCTGTTTTCTTCTCCCAACACTCCAGTCAGAGCATGCAGCCAAAATGACAACTCTTATACTCTTTGAATAGTGTTAGTTCAAGAAAACTTGTTCATAAAGCAAACTGAGCCATTCATTTAACCAGGGCCAAATTCAGGAGAATTTCCCCTTCTTGATCCTGAGGATAACAAAGAGGACAGCCTTGGTTCTAAACCAGGACTGGAGCTGCCCAATGCTGAATTCTGAAACTCAGCAGAGTGTTGCGGTCCAGTACAAGGCAGTCCAGGGGTCTGGGACAGGGCTACCCTGCCCAACTAATGGGATCAGGCTGGGGGCAGCTCCCTGCTCTATCCCCACAGGAGGCCGAGTCCATAACTTGAGACCACGAGTTTCTCCCATGCCTTGCTGCTCATGCCAATTAAAGAGGGACTTGATGTGCAGTGGGGAATAGGGAAAAGTGCCCATACACAGCTGTACTTGCCCATTTAAAGAGCTGTCCAGTGCTAGCAGCTGGGGGTAAGGGAGATTTCCCACTAGCAGCAGGAGTTGGGGGGATGTTGTGTTTACAGTGCCCAGGAAACTTGGAAAAGTAGATGAGCATTCAGCTGGGGCTCCCAAATTTATGCCTGCTTTTTAAAAGTTCTGTGGCACTGTAGGTCTGATGTCAGGGAAAGGCTTCCTGATGCTGGGCTTATGGCACCCCAGACCTTTAAAAAGTGGACGTGCAGCTGAAAGCCCTAGCTGCACATCATCTTTTCTATGTTCCCAGGAACCTGTGGAAGGAGTGCTTGGGGAGGGGGGAGGGGAGTAGTGGGAAGCTCCTGGCTCCCTAGCTGCCACTTCCACGTTCAGAAGATGGATACAGCTGAGGAACTGGGAGCTTTCCTCTCCTCAGCTATGGGTGCCCCCCCTGCCTCTTCCTCTTCCAACACACTGGGAGCTGACAGTCGCACAATATGGGGACTTGCTTGCCCTATTCCTAGAATTGCATGACCTGCCAAGCATGTGTTCCATGATAGCCTTAACATTTGCCAAAAACCCAAGACTTCTTGTGAAGACATCAAAACATGCAACCATCTACCACTTTCCTTGATGATTTCTTGCCCATACCTGAAAATGTCTACCTTGTTTCTAATTTAAAATTTGTCCACCTTTAGCATCCAATCATTTGTTCTTGTTATGCACACGTTTTATATCCTCATTAAAGTACTTGTACTACAATCAAGTCATCTCTGAAGCTTCCTTTTGACAAGCTGAATAGACTGAACACTGTCTCCTGCTGTAAAGAACGGGTTGTCAACTGGGGGTATGTGTACCTCCAGGGGTACTTGGGAAGGCCCTAGGGGGTGAGCATGGGTGGGGATGGAGTGCCTTCACCCACCACCCCATGCCGCCACCTCCCAGAAGCAGAGTGGGGGTGGGAAGCGCTAGGGCAATGTCACCCCTCTACAGGCCACACAGGTGCTGCCTGGCCAGCCAGGCGTGGGGGTAGAGGGGAGGACTGCAGTAGTTTTTTGGCAAAACACTGAATTAAGAGCTCATGTTCAGTTGCCTGCTTAATATGATCCTTCTCAGTGACCACTTTTCACAACACATCTTCCCGTTCCATAGACATTGCCTTGTTTTTAGATGTATAATTTTGGATTTGACTGTATTAAAATGAAATATTTCAAAGAGCACATCTTACCAAGTGATCTGAATTGCTCTGTATGACTGTCTTGTTATCATCAGTAATGACAAATCTATTGATTTTCACATTATCCACTTTTGATTATATGATAACTTTTCCATGTTTTACTTCCAGATCACTGATGAAGATTATGTTGTTAGACGACAAGAACTGACCTGTGAAATCCTTCCACTAACAATAATCTTATTTGGTAATTCCTCAATTGACAACTATTATGTGAAAATTGTCCTTTATTTAGTTCTTAACAGCTTTAAGAAGTGCTTTACTAGCACTGTAAAGTGTTATTTTTCTAGAAAAAAAGAATATTGAGGCATACCAAGTGAAACATAATATGAAAAGGACTAAATGTATTACATCTATAGTTGCCATTATCAACCAAATTTGTAACCTGATTAGAAATTAGATTAGATTACTTGTTTTCCATAAAACCATGGTAACTGAAGTATGATTATAATCCCATTATAATCTTTATAAACCTTTATTAATTATATTCTATATCAGCTTTAATATTATTTTCCTCAGGACTGGTGTCAAAAGTTAATTATAACTATTCGGGCTCATCCCACTTGCCCTTTTTGAATACTGAAATGATATCAGAACTCTTCCACTCTCCTATAAATTCCATACCTGTGTTAAGAATTTACATCAGGAAGTCAACGACCTCTTTAGCTGACTCTTCTAGACTTTTGTACAGAAGTTATCTGGACCTACCCACCTTGACAACATTTATTATTACTAGGTATTATTTAACATCCTTAGTTTATCATTTGTAATCAAGACAGATTTTTAGGAAGAGGAAAACTCTATCCAAGCACAGTTTATATATATTATACAACAATTCTGATAAGGATAAAGTAAATAATTAAAGCCAGAAAAAGTATGTGGGCTTTCTTATAACCTGATCTTTTCACAAAACCTTAGTCATTTTCATCTGAACTGTTGAGCTATGGACAGACATTCATAAAGCCGGAGCCTCAACTGATTCAATCTTTGCAAGTGAATCTAACCTGGCTAGGCTGACCTGGTTTGAAACTGGCCAGACATTCTCTCTAGACTGAGGAAATTCAGAAGGTGCTAGAGCAGCCCTCCCTTCCCTTCTGCAGGGAGCTGAGCTGAGGTGGGTCTGGCCAGGCCCTGGAAAGACTCTCGCATTAGGGATTCCTGCCTGCACAGTCCCAGTTTTTTCCCCACTGGCTCCTCAAGGGGTGGGAGTGTTGCCTCCAGCCCCGGGCTAGCACTCTGAGGCACAGGCATGTGTGCAGTGCATGCCTCTGTTGATGATATGGAGCTTTTCAATCTCCCTTCCTGCTTCCTCATATTGTCTGCAGCAAACTGACAGACGAGCAAACCAGCTGGGGAGGGGGGCAGTTAATAACAGTCTTTATCACCTGATTAGCAAAACAGTAGTCTTTCCACATTATTTCAAACTTCTTAAACAGCTTACCAGCTGACCTGTTGATTAGCTCCCAAAGCCCTAAGCAGTCACTGTTCTGTCTGCCTGCCCCAGTGAAATTTGAGAGAGATGTACACACAGACACCTCTCAGCGTTAGCTAGCATACTACACGCTGGCTATGATCCCTGCTGCGGCAGAGAGGAGGAAGGGAATTCTGCTTAAGCAGCCAGTGGTGAGAGGGGTGGGAGAGGGGGGCACAGGGAAGCCAACAGACCCTGCTGTGCCTGCTAGTCTGTGCCGAGCTCCAGCCAGGGACCACAGGGGAGGGGCCAGACCTGCTGTGGAGCAGACAGCCCCACCAAGCCTAGAGTATATGCCGGGATGGTGAGGGACTCTGATTAACAGACGTTGCATTAACTGACTTGACCCAAATCAGTTAGGTCTGATACTACATTCACCTAGGTTCATCTCAAACCAGTTTCACCCATTTTCAAACTGGTTTATGTGCACTGAACATCTGTTCTATTACAGGCTTAACCCAATTTCGGATTACTTAAACCTGTTTATGTGTAATGCCTGTCCCTAGACTTGGGGAATAAACATGCAATTTCAGGGTGACAAGGCAAATCACCTAAAATGTCATTTTAATTTCTTTCTTTTCTAATTAGTTTTCAAATGTATATTCAGTTCCAATAATATAATATATTGGGATTAAAAGTATAGAAGTTTCAAGTCAAATTCATACCAGACTCACTAACCCCCCATTCTCCAGGATAAATGAAAACACAACTCAAGAACTGCATTTGCAGGTCACCTAAATCACGGTCTATTAATTGGCTGTTCCATTATTTTCTTTTATTCTCTGTCTTCCCCACAATCAACATTTCTCTGGCCATTTAAATGGCTCTTAAGGACAACAAATTAGCTGCTGGCCCTTTCCCATACAGCTGTATAGACATTTTTTCTTGGCAACTAGCTACAACTGAGCCAAAAAAGGACTAGTAACAGCGAATGAACAGCAAGACAGAAAGCAAAATGCTTTGTTTCACCAGTCATTGTTAATTAGCTTGATATATAAAGATTACAATGTGAATATTCTATTGAAGCCACTGTTTGAATTGCCCAGGTAACTGTTTTCAAAAAAATTATACAGTATCTCAATCATATTGAAAATATTTTTCAGAATATCACAAATGAGTAACCTGTATTAACTATTAAATGGACACAGTATATCTCAATTCAAAAGCATCAAACAATTTGTTATTTTATTAGATACAAAAATAGTAAAGCAGCAGAGTTTCTCCTACTGTCTTTAGTTATAAATTACTGTAACATATACAATGTTTGGACATGTGTCTTAAATTTCCAGAGAAAATTTCAGTGGCTTTAATCTATAAAAATGCTTCTGTCAACTTACAAAAAAATCTAAAAATAATCTTTAGGAATCAGAAAAGGGAACCACAATTCACATATCCAGTTTTTGCAATGCATCTTGTAAACAGTGTATCATATTTGAATCTCAATTAGAATTTTTTAAAAATATTTACTTATTCCTAAACAAATCTGGCTTCATAAATAAGAACCCACAGGAAAAGTTTTTATTTAAAACATACTCATGAAATGTGATAAAAACTTATATCTTCTAGCAAAAATAAAATGCCAGGATTAGGTCTTTCCAGAAAAATGTTTGTACTCCTAGAGAAAAGTAACTTTACATGCTATGTTAGAGGAAAGGAAACAGTTTGAAGGGAGGCAACACTGGGGAGATTTGTTTCAAATTATATTCTCACTTCTCCATCTTACCGTATCCCATTTCTTTGATCAAAGGCTGGTATCATAGATGCTGGATGTTCTGACATTAGAGCTACTAGCAGTTGAAGAACATCATGAATATTTTCATCCTGTGTGACAAGCATCAAAATCATTTTACAAACTAATCTTAATTGCCTGCTTTCCATAAAGATGGTACAAATTACAGTAAAGACAAGTAATTAGAGAAATGTACCTCGTGCATTGTTAATAAGTAATTTAATATACTCTGCAGTTCATCCTCTTTGACTCCTCGATCCTAAAAAAGAATGGATATTTCTTCAGAGAGCTTAAATTCCTTACACTCTGCTCAGTAAAACTATTAATTATGGAATCCCCTTTCAAATTATACTGTAAAACTAGAAATATCTTGAATAATCTCTTCAAAAAAGTACTCGCTGAAGTGAAGGGATTAGCTTGTCTCCTTTACTGTATCCCTACCTATCATTTTGGCCCTGAAAAAGTCCCTCTCTCCAAAATGCAGGATCCCACTAGTGTGGGAGAAGTCATTAGTGTGGGAGCAAAGTTAACACTGTAGACTCCCTGGGATTCTGATGCAAGGGCTGATGAAAAATGCAAGAAAAATGAGAGATGATCCCTCAGATCAGCATCAGATGATACAGATAACAGCAGACTAACTCATGGAAGGCCAAATTTTTTGGCGCCCTTGCCACAGATTAGCTCCACACTCTCCCTGAAAGGCACTCCAGCTCCACTTCACCTATCCCATCTGCCACTCTGCTCTCTACTCCCTAACTGATTTGCTGCTCTACTTCCTGCCTATCTTCCATTGTGCTGCCTGCCCCATGCTCAATTAGCTGTCTGCCATACCCAGAGGCTGCTAGTGCCATTTGTACACACCTGCCAAGACTTGGCCACCCTCAGGCCAAGAGTTAGGCCTAGGTAAAAATTAAGACTTTCAATGCCCTCTCTTACTTACTGGGCCACACGTAGCACAAAATCTATATATGAATACACTAAGCTTAGACTGTTCCTACACACCTTGACATAAATAGGCTAAAATTAACATTAACCAAGTTTGGGTAAAATTGTCCAAGGAGTTACATATCTAATACTGTCATATAAACTATTAACTTAGGCCTTCAAGTTTGTTGTATTTATCTAATTATTAGCATTCTAAAATTCATTATTTTTACCTTCAATATAAGTTGTTTCAAAAACAGAAGCATAAATGCCCGTAGTGATATGATTTCTTTCTGTGATGGCCGAGGACCATCTGAAAAAACAAAACCCATTTCCTTTTAAATGTAGTATATACAACTGCTCATAATGACTGCAATAACTTTGAGGAATTACATTTTCTACAATAAATTTAGTCCTGTACTCACTACATAAAAACCCATATTTTCACATGGTACAACCTTTTCAGAACTAAATTATGCAATAACAATATTTTTTATGTGGTTTATTTTTCATAGAAAACTTGACCACAGTTTTTAAATGGCTACAAGAACACAACATTTCAGGAAATATGGACTTAGAGTAATTAGGCCACTAAGTTGCAGTGCTCTGGTGTGGTGCCAGAGGACTGGAAGAGGGCCAATGTGGTTCCCATTTTCAAAAAAGGGAGGAAGGAGGACCTGGGAAACAATAGGCCAGTTAGTCTTACCTTGGTCCTGGGTAAGCTTTTTGAGAGAATTATCCTGGCACATGTCCATGAGGGGCCAGCAAGGGAGGTTATGCTTAGGGGCAACCAACACAGGTTCATTAGAGGCAGGTCCTGTCAGACCAACCTGGTGGCCTTCTATGACCAGGTCACCAAATCCTTAGAT
>NW_017729032.1:53954444-53958469 GCF_001723915.1 Gavialis gangeticus | reverse complement strand
CAGCAGGGCAGGCCCTACAAGGAGAGGTTATGGGACCTGAACCTGTTCAGCCTCCATAAGAGAAGGAGGAAGGGGGATCTAGTGGCCTGTAACAAACTAGTCAGAAGGGACCAGCAGGCATTGGGGGAGTCCCTGCTCCCCTGAGCACTACTAGGAGTGACTAGAAATAACGGTCACAGGCTGGCAGAGGGTTAATTCAGATTAGACATCAGGAAGCACTACTTCATTGTCAGGGCAGCTAGGATCTGGAACCAACTGCCAAGTGAAGTGGTGCTGGCTCCTACCTTGGGGGTCTTTAAGACAAGGCTAGACAAACACCATGCTGGGGTCGTTTGACCCCAGTACTCTTTCCTGCCATGGCAGGGGGTCAGACTTGATGATCTGCTCAGGTCCCTTCCGACCCTACAAACCATGATACTATAAGTTTCGATGAGACCCAATAAAGACAGAATTTTTAGAAATGTTAACTTGATGATAACCATTACTCTCATTAAAGACTGCAACTACTTGTTCAAATAGAAATTGCCATCTGCACAAAATATCAGATCTATACCAGCTGTAAGAGATTTTAATCCATAGGTCTGCATTCATGAAATTGTTTTTAACAGCATGCAGTATTAAAAAATAAAAACAAAAAAAAGGAGGAAAAGGATGATGGTCTTTTATTTTTTCCATTTCTTTGGACTTGAAGAGGGGGGCATCATTAGAAGTGAAAGCTATTTGGAAAAAATGTCAGGCAGATTTGCAGACCCTTGCCATCCAGTGAAAGAAAGACATCCTGCATTCCACGTTAATTCGATACTGCTGTTAGAATAGAGTCTCTAAAACATACAGTCTCTTACAGGGAAACATTTTGCAGTATGTTAACAGTTTTAGGTCACCCTGCAACTGACCAACTCTCCACAGAATATGTAGACATGATGTTGGATTTCAAGGTGTTAGTTTAAAATTACACCAAATGATGCTTGCATTTTTAGAGCAGTATTATGCTTCCAATGAAGAGGTGGTATTTTGCTATATTCAATTTGTTGATGTAATTCTGGTCAAAATATATCTTTAACTGCCGCAGATATGTGGGTCCTCAAGTCCCATCGTGTCACCCCTTTAAGCTTCACCAGCAGTAAATGTTAGTCAGCTTTTCCTTAGTTCCTCCAACACTGGAACCATCACTAATAATCAGTTCCCCATTTGCTGACAAAAAGTCCCTTATTGTATTACTATTAATTGTTTGCATCATGGTTCTGCCTTGAGGCTAATGCCAGATTATACTAGGCCCCATACAATCTTGGTCCCAGCTAAGAACCTGCCACTGAATGAAGAAAAATCAAGGTCCTGTTGTGCTAGAACAACACACCACAACATCACTTCCTGCCATGAAGAATGACTGCAAATCCTGGTGATGATTTTGTCTTGTGAGAGGTAGAACTAAGAGCACCCAACTCATCATACCTATAGGCCACCAAACATCCAGTAGATAAAGAAATGTTAATCTCTGGTAATCAGGGCAGATTTCAAAGCAATCAACTTCACAAGAAAGGCACTCTGGATCATGGGCAATGTCCTGATGCATCCAATCTCCAAAAAGTGCTAATGTTACACTAGGGAGAATGAAGCTTGCTTCCTGGAAAGAAACTCTATGAATTATGCTGTGTTCTTTCTGGAAATCACTCCGGCAGATCTTCCCATTCTCTGGACAGAGAAAGGATAACCAACAAATTATTCGCTGTCTCATACACCGTCTGTAATTAAGTACCACATCCTGACCACAGGGCTAGGAACAGAAATTACACATAAACAGGTATAAGTGATTGGAAACTGGTTCAGTTCTGTTACAAAACAAAAGTTCAGTGCACATAAACTACTTTCAAAATGGCTGAAACCAGTTTAAAATAAACCTGGAGGGATGTAGTGTCAGACTTAACTGATTTAGGTTAAATCAGTTTATTGAACTTCTGTCCCAGATCCCCTCCAGACTCAAGTTAACTCACAGTGCCCCAGCATCCCAGGATGTTTTGCACCTCCTTGCAAAGTGGTCCGGTTAGCCTTGGCCCAAGCTGTCTGCTCCAGCCAAGCAGGGAGGTGAGCTCTAGTGCACCGCAGCTTCTGGCCTGGGCTACTGCAGGCATGTGGCTGTATTTCTGGAATCAAAAGTGAATGTCTGTTCACTTGCTTATAACACTCTCACCCCTTGAGCAGCAAGCAGCCCAAGATGGTGCAGGCATGGGTGGGTGTTTACATTCTTCCCTAATGACAGCGTCCTGCTGGGGCCTGGCCATGACCCACCTCAGCTCAGCACTGCAGAAGGGAAGGGAAGGTTGCTCTAGCATCCCCAGCTTCTAGCCTCAGCCATCACAGGCATATGCCTGTATTTTTTCAGTACAGAGGAAATGTCTGTATGGTTGCAAACTGGTTCAACCTAGACAGGTTAGACTGACCTGCAAAGATTGAACCAATTCAGGCTCAGTCTTTTTGAATGTCCATCCCTAGCCTAAGGGACACTGAGACAGGAGAATAAAAACAGCACTAAGTTTTTTCTACACATTTTGACATTTGCAATTCAAGTATCATTTAACCTGTTTTTTCTGTATAACACTTGGGACAAATGAAGAGGTAGTAAATGATCCCATCACAACCTAGGTCATGGGTTTAAGATTCTTCATTTAAGCTATCAAGGATTCAGTGTTAGTAAGTGCTTACCTTGAGTTTTCTTCAACTGTCAATGTATAATATATTTTGAAATGTTGCAAAGAAAAATGTAGAGAAAAAAATGTAACAGAAGGTTTCTCAGGCAATCAAGAGATTTCCTTCTTGCATTTTGATCATACAATTGAATGCAACAGAGTATTACAAAAAAGTGCTTACTTCACTTAAGAATATAGTTTCATTGGCCTGCATGGGACCAATCGGAAAACCATTGCAAGCAGGATTTAAGATTGAATATTTATTTTAAATCCATATGTTATTTCTAGGAACATGTTTAAGAATATCAAAATAGAAAAAAAAATCTTAGAAAATAGAAAAATTAATTTTCTCTCAACTCTTTCCATTAATCTAATTACAGGAAAGGCACAAGAGGTACATACAATGGAACAAGAAGAAAGCAAGTAACTATAGTTCAAATTTAAGATGGAAATAGTATTTACAAACTATTTCTATAAAAATGTGTGTAACTTCCAATGTTCTGCTTCACAGAAGAACTTCTAGAAACTTCCTCAGAGTGGACCTTATACTACCTAGGAAGAAACCCATTCACTATAACTCGTTGATGGATCATTTCTTAAGTTCAAAATATTTCTTTAAATGATAAAATTCACAATTCAAAGTATAAAATTAGATTTCTTCCCATGCTTTATTACAAGGAGTTAGTAAAAATTACTTTATGGATCTACAGCTTAAATATACTATCCACTGACCATAACTGTTCCAAAGTGCTAAATTTCCAAAGCACTAGAGCCTTTCTTGTTAATATTTCTATCTCTTGGACCTAGTGCTGGCCACCGGTGTTGACCTGGTGAGGGGGCTGCGGGTGCTCAACCACCTGGGCGACAGTGATCATTGCCTGCTGGAATTCACCATCCAGCGCAAGGTGGCAAAGGCATGTAGTAAGGCAGCGGCCTTGGATTTTTGGAGGGCAAATTTCAATGAGCTAAAGAGGATAGTTGGGGAAGCACTGAGGTCCCGGAGGGGAGGGGGGACAGGTGTCCAAGGAGAGTGGTTGCTTCTCAAGGAGATGATCCTCCAAGCCCAAAGGAAGGCAATCCCAACGAAGATCAAACGGAGCAGAAGGGAGCATAAGCCCCCATGCCTCACCAAAAGCATCCGGGAATGTCTCCTTGCTAAAAAGGTGGCTTACACCCAATGGAAAGAAGGGGTCATCACCAAGGAGGGCTATTCTGCAGTTGCTCGGGGATGTAGGGGGGTAGTTAGGAAGGCCAAGGCAGAGATGGAACTGGGACTAGCTTCCCAGATTAAGGACAATAAGAAGTCCTTTTTTAAATACATAGGGGGTAAAAAGAAGGTCCCAG
>NW_017729032.1:53934553-53953901 GCF_001723915.1 Gavialis gangeticus | reverse complement strand
TCCACAGATGCATCTCGAGCAGGTCCAGAGAGGTGATCCTCCCCCTTTATGCGGCACTGGTCAGGCCGCAGTTGGAGTACTGCATCCAGTTCTGGGCACCGCACTTCAAGAGGGATGTGGACAACATGGAGAGGGTCCAGAGGAGGGCCACTCGCATGATCAGAGGACTGCAGGGCAGGCCCTATGAGGAGAGACTACGGGACCTGAACCTGTTCAGCCTCCACAAGAGAAGGCTGAGGGGGGATCTTGTGGCCTGTTACAAACTGGTCAGGGGGGATCAGAAGGCATTGGGGGGGCACTGTTCCCCCGAGCACAACCAGGAGTGACCAGGAACAACGGTCACAAGCTAGCAGAGGGTAGATTTAGGTTAGACACCAGAAGGCGCTATTTCACGGTCAGGGCGCCTAGGGTCTGGAACCAACTTCCAAGGGAGGTGGTGCAGGCTCCTACCCTGGGGGTTTTTAAGAAGAGGTTGACCCCAGTACTCCCCATGGCAGGGGGTCAGACTAGATGATCTTCTTAGGTCCCTTCCGACCCTAGAAACTACGAAACTATGAAATCATTAATATATATTGCTTCTGCACAAAATCTGAGAAGAAACTATGGTATAAAACTACAAAATAGAATGGGAATAAAAGATGCAAAAGTCTTTACAAAAGCCAGGCCAACTAGTCAAACTTTAAAGTATTTCAATGTACTTGCTGTTTTCATTTCAAGAAAAGTAGGGCAAACAAACAAAATTAGTTCAACACAAAAAGTTTAATAACTTAAGTTTCAAAAACTCATCAGTACAGATTCACTGGCTCTAGACAGCATTTATTTAAGTAATTTCTTTCTTTCCAGAAAACAGTACTTTGGATTTATCAGTGTTGATTGCCAAACTATTTAAGACACAATCTGCTGAAAAGCATCTAGTGACCTTTGAAGACTTGTCTAGGATTGTGACATTATTAATGGATCATCTGCCTAAAGCAAAACAGAGATAAAATCGTTCAATAGCACAGGTGCATAGAACTGATTCACTATTAGCATGTTTTAAGTCATTCAGAAATAAGTGTACAAAAAACCACCTATATTTTGTTTCATTATGGCATGACAAAGGAATAAAGCCTTGAACAGTATAAATGTATTTCAGATAACATCAAGCTACTATACTAAAATTAAAGAAAATGTATTTCAGTATCTCTGGGCATGTCTACACATGTCGTTATTGTGATTTTTTTACTGCGCCATAATGTAGTACTTCCTTTTCGAAGTACTGAATCACAGCACAGTAACAGCCCGTACTGCACTGTATGTGCAGTACACAGTTATTTTTAGCAACTGCTATCCAATAACAGCGCCATATACCAGGGCAGCACATCACTATGGTGAGGTAGCTGCTGGTCACTTGTAGGTGCCTGCAGATGCTACTTTGCCATAGTGCGTTGTTATGGCAATGTATCATCACATGCAGACACAACCTCCAAGTAATAAAAAACCGAAAATGATATGCCTATAAGACAAACAAACATCAATCTATTTGAATGCCTGCATGAAGGAGCTTGCATTCGTATGTGTGACTTTACGTTTCCAACTGTAAATTATTTGAAAGGATTATAACATCTAGATGTAATTTCTGAAATTGGCCAGATTTCCATTAAACTTTCCTCCAAATCTAAAAAGCCTCATACCAAATTAGCTCATAGCTTCAGTTATTTCTGACAGTTATTTCTGCCTTCTGCCATTTTTTATACTTTGACATTTTTCAATACCTAACAGTAAAATTATCAGTCACAGACAGCAGGCCTCAATCTTTCATCCTGAAATATCAGATGCCACTTCAAACATAGTGATGGTAACATTCTGAAGTTCTTATGATAAGTGGTTTAATTTCTGCTCATTATATATGGTTTTGCATTTTTAAAAAGGAAAATCTGTAGTGTGCATTTGGCAGAAATGTGTGTGTACATACATACAAACATATTATCAGTTTTTAATATGTGTGTGTGTGTGTGTGTGTGTGTGTGTGTGTGTGTGTGTATGATAGATAGATATGGATATGGATGTGTGTGTACAACAATGCTGTATTTGCAAATGCTTTCCTGACATGGAAGTGGTTTTCTGAGGTCATGGTATTGGTAGGCATGTCTACACAAGACATTTACTGCAGAGCTGTCCAGCATCTATACATGCAGGCCTATTATGCCACAGGAAACTAATAAACTCTGTAGCTGGGCAGCACTTTTAAATAGAAATACTACCCTGCTGCAGAACTTTTGCATGTGTAGCAATGCATATATAGATACTGACCTGGCTAGCTGGGGCACAAGGGTTCTTCAGCGTGGGGGCTGCCTGCTGGCTAGCCCCCACACTGAAGCACACTCATGCCCCAGCCAGCCCCTCTGTAGCATGTTAAGCCAGGTTGGACCAGCCCCATGCTGTGCCCCCTGCCAGGTAGGGCTGCTCCAACTCAGCTCAATGTGCTGTGGTTCCAGGTGCATTTGTAAATGTGGTGCCCAGGAGCAATAAACTCTGGCATGATATGTGCTGGAGTTTATTGCTGCACATTAATATGCATGTGCAGATGTGCCCAGTGACACCTAAAGTGGCTATGTTATTCAATTCATACAATATTCTTGAACAATTAAAATGGAGGGGATTTTGTTTGTTTGCTTCAAATACAGATTTTTTTTTTTTTTTTGGTGCTCATACAAAATGGTAGGCACCTCCCAAAAATTTAGCATGGTATTCATAAACCTTCATTACAAAATCTCATCATTCTGTAATTATTCATTTCTAATAAACATATCTATTAGTAATTAATACATTTCAGGAAAAAAAAAAATCACACTCAACCCAGCGATTCTAAATCTCTCTCTCAATTCTCCTAGATGCTTCTAAGTAAAGTGCACTTTACTTAGAAGCCAGAAAGAGGCACATTAATGGTGGATAAGTATCTTCTATGAAGAAAATCTAGTCAGCAGTTCCCTCTTGTTTGCATCAGGAAAGCTTCAGCTCATACAGCTTCACTGATGTCAACTACAGCTAGACAGCAGGGCATAATGGGTAAGATACCTCCATTTATTACATCTGAAATCATTTAGAGATCACCTTCACCTTCAAAAGGCAATCCTGGGAACAAAAATTCACAAACTGGCCAGGAACTTAAGAACCAAGGACTGAACACCAATACAGTAAAAAAAAAGATGATAGTCTACCTGATTTCTGCTAATCTTAATCTTTACAATACATGTGTTAATGATCATTTTCCCTTTTGAGAAGTCTTCATCTTTGGCTAATCAAGCTATGCTTTTTCTGTAACTTACTTTTCTGCTACCCTGGGAACTTATCTTTCCTCCAATTTCATAGCTCTGCAGCCTGTTTTAAGTCCTTGCTGTTAATATCTTTTCGTCAGAAAAGGTATTAACAAAAATGCTCACCTCACACATTTTCTCCTTTACCTGATTCTGAAAAGTGTCTAAACCATTTTAGGCAAAATATTTAAAAGCAAAGGAAAGAAATCCACCCCAAAGCAGAAATCTGGAGTCGAAAAACTGCATAAACAGTTAAAGTACACCAAAATTATAAGCAGTGTAACATGGTTTAGAAGTATAACACCATTGTCTAAGGTAGATCATCCCTAAACAAACCATCCTATAACAAATCCATAATACAACCTCTTAGTAAAACTACCATTCAACCTTGACACAACATAGGACATAACACCTTAACCTGCCACTAGTAAAGCAAGGAGACCAGAGCAGCCAACATCCTGCTTCTGTAAAAGGTTGTTAATATACGTTCAAGAGATCCCAGGTATAGAACCATGCCCCCTGCTACAGATGAAAGCAAAACTCCCCACTGTCCAAACCAATCTCACCATGGGATAAAATTCCTTCCAGACCCCAGATACAGTGATTGGTCTGGCCCTGAGTGGAAAGGCAAGACCATCTCGGCAGGATGTTCCACGTTTAAGTCCCATCAGGGAAAATCTTCAACCTTAGCTACATCCAAAACCCAATGCTTTGGAGGAAGGCTTTTAAAAAACAAAAACAAAAATACTCTGACACATAGCAGAAAGTTGGGTGGAAAGGGAATACGAATTCCCTCCCTCCCAACCCAATGCGGCAACCAGTAAAGCCCAAAAGCATGGGATATGCCCATAGTAGAACATAGGCATAACTATCATCAACCCCAACCAGTGGCTGTATAAGGCGGCCACAGCCTAGATAGAAAAACAAAGTGGATCTGCAAAAACCTTGGGGTTTTAAAGTGATTTCCTAACAGAGACTATTCAAATGTTGTCAATCTAACTGAAAGGAGAAGAGTGTCTGAGGTACTGAATCAGAATTTTTCAAAATACAAATCTCCATACAGGTTATCAGATGTATTCCCAAAAGTTCAAGAGGCCTTAATAATTGAGAGTCCTGCTATTGGAGTGTTATAAGCAAACACTCCTTAAAACAGGTTCAAGAAAATTAGGTGTCAAAAATAAGATGTCATATCAGGATGAGGTGGAATTTCTGAAGTTTCAGACTTAGGCCCCTGGCAGATGTGTAATTAAAGGCGCAATGGGATCTGATGTATGATTCCCATAATCCTGCTTCCTGCTACGCCACATGTGCATGACAGGAGGCATGACTGTGGCAACCGAGTATCAGGTTTCATCACACTATATTGCCAGTGCAGGGGGGAACCTGGGATCCTGATCCCCCTGTACCAGAAATTAGTAAGCTCCAGGGGCTGGAAGCCCTGTTAGCTAATTTGGACTCCCAGCTGTGAGGACGTACCATGCACTCTGACAGCTGATCCAAGCTCCTGGCCACAGGAGTATATGGTGTGCCTCTACAGTTGGGAGCTTGGATCAGCTAACAGGGATCCCAACCACAGGAATTCAAGGTGCATCCCCATGACTGGGAACCTGGGTCAGCTGACAGGGCTCCCAGCCATGGGGGTTCTCAGCCACAAGAATGCATGTTGTGCCCCTATGGCTGGGAGCTCGTATCAACTGACAGGGCTCCCAGCAATGGGAATGCATGGTAAGTCCCCAAGGCTAGGAAGCAGGATCAGCTGACAGGGCTCTCAGGCATGGGGGCACTGTGGAGCTCTTGACTCCAGATGTATCCTGAAGTCAGGGTGCCCACATCTGGTGCTGCCCCTAGCCAAGAGGGTGTATCTGAATCAGAAGCTCCAATATGCCCCTATGGCTGAAAGCAGCAGCTGATCGTGGCTCCCAGCCTTGAGGGCACATAAGACCCCTTAAGTGTATGGGCTCCTGAGGCTGGGAACAGCAATCAGCTGACTGGCAGTCTCAGCCTTGGAAGTACATGGGAGTTCCCATGCACTCTGGAGGCTGGGAACCCCAGTCAGCTACACATTCAATTAATGGCATTATACAAACCAGCCATAAAGTTATTATACATATTTTGTATAATGACTTTGTGACTTATTCCTGGTTTTACTACACCGTTAATTGCATTAACATGTGACTGAGTAACTACTTAAGATATTATTAACTGGGTAATCATGGTCTTAAGTGTAATGTGTGCCAAGGACCTTAAGGTCTGAACTCATACGAACATTTTCTAGAGTAAAGTTAAATCCTTATATATCTATACACACTGGATGGAAAGCGTAGTATAAACTGAGATAAAGTTTTATGTGGGCTTGTTGCTCCGCTCAGATTCACAGCAGGGTATTATGACAGATGGTAAATTGTCTGAGTTAATTCTGCGCCACACGCTTGCAGCTCCACACTTGCAGTGGGGAAGCCCCATGCCAGACTCCACGCAGAGGCAGGGGGTGGGGCACCCTCTACTCCCAGTGGAGTGCGGGGCCCTGCACAGCAGGGAGCAGGGGAGGCAGCAGGCTCCAGTGTGGGGCTTCTCCTACCGTGAGCACTGGAGCTGCAAGTGCAGGGAGAAGAGCCCTGGCGATGGAGCAGACTCCACTCCCTCCCCCCCTGCAGTGCTGGCTGGAGTCATACCTGCTCTGGGCACAAGCACCCTGACCTCCCTGCCTGCTGCTGCCACGGGGGGAGTGTGTAGGGGTCCCTACACCCCCCACGCTCACACCCACACACTGCCCAGCTGAAATCTGCACTCCCACTGCCCGTCTGGGAGGAAGGAGAAGGAGGGGGAAGAGTTCCCCCCGGTATGGAACAGAGCCTTCCACTGCCCCCACCCCTGCTCTGGGGCTGGGCAGCATCGCATGGAGCTCCCCCTTCCCAGCCCTGTGGCATTGGGGGGAAAGGGGAGGAGAAGGATGAAGAGTCCCCATCCAGCACCTCACAGAGCCCCCTACCCACACTGGAAGGTGGAGGAGGGGGACAGTCCCTTCCAGCACGGAACAAAGCCCCCCCCACCCACACACACACCCTGTGGGAGAACCAACACAGCATAGCCCTGGTTAAGGTGAAGGGGGCAGGGAGAAGGGTCAATTTTTCCCCCTGTCCCTTCCCGGCAGCTGGGGTCTGCCAGCTCCAGGGGCCACCATTGCAGGCCCCTCTGCTCTGCTCCCCAGCAGACAGGCTGACCCTGGCTATAGTGGGAAAACAGGACAAGGAGAAAAGAATTAACCTTTTCCCTGCCCACTTAACAGGACCATGCTGGCCAGTGTCTCCACTCGGGCCAGTCCCTGCTTGGGCTACAGAGCGGAGGGGTGGGGTCAGCCCTGCTGTGGAGCAAAGACCCCCGCCCAGCCCAGAGAGCATGCTGGGATGCTGGAGGACTCAGCAAGGGGTCTGTGGCAGACATTGCATAAAACAGTTTGAGACAAATCAGTTAAGTCTCATACTATATTCAAACAGGTTTATCTCAAAAAGGTTTCAGCCATTTTGAAACTGGTTTATGTGCACTGAATGTCTGTTCTGTTACATGTTTAAACCAATTTCTGATCACTTAAACCGGTTTATGTGTAATGTATGTCCCTAGCCTGTGTGTTTAACTACTCCTGACCAAAGTTAAGTATGGAACTTTAAGCACTGTCAAATCAATCTCTTTGGTTAAGAGAAGCAAAAAAGTATTACTGAGTTCAAAATGTTTTGGAGATTTCAGTAACGAGTACCAGAGCTTTTCATATGTTTTTTAGAGACAGAGAAGCTAATCACTATATAATTTTGTGAAGCTTGTTTGCTCATCAGACTTACAAAATGTAAAACAAGTACATACTGAAGAAATATACAGCTACAAAATCAGAGCCATAGCTGAGCAGTTGTGGTCCCTGGCAGCAACAGTGGCCAGGTGACTGCCAACTGCAAAAGCGCCAAGCTAGTAACGGCAGCAGCTGCTGCTATTTTGCACTACTTGCCTAAGTCATTGCCTATGACTGGTGCCATGCTCACCCTCCCCCCCCTTAATTACATTACTGTGTAAAATAATATAATATGTGAGGGAGGACAAGTTAGTCAAAATCTAATTTTTTTCTGAAGGATTCAAGCACTACAGTAGATGTGATAGAAGAATAGGAATTTATAAATGACACCTAAAAATAGGGGTTATTTTCAATAGCATTTCAAAAGTCCTGTGTGAAGTACAATAAATGCTGTTTAAAATTTTATTTAAGTACTTATGCAATTATTTAAGATGTCAGCCACTAACTGGTAGCTGTTATCAACCTCTGCCTAACTCTTTGTCTATTGGTCCTCCCAGCTCTCACACATTACCAAGGCTGTTACTGTTCTTTGTGAAAAAGTTGTACAGTTTGTTATAAATTTATATTGTACTTACCTAGTCCTTTAGGAGTAATGCCACTGCTATCAGCAGGATTAACCACCCAGTAGTAGTATTTCAGTGTGTGCATTAGCTGTAATACTGTTCCTACTCTGCGTATTGTATTGTAGATAGTGGCAGTGCCAATAAATTCAGCAGACAGGTAGGTGTACAATGAAAGCTGTACCTAAAATGAAATTATAACCTATATAAATATTAGTTAAATACAAGTAAAATTGCATTTGGCTTTGACATTAAATAAGTAAGCAAACAAATGGGTTAAAAGTAATTTTGTGCGTGAATATTTCCCTTGGTTTATATTTTAGCTATATGATACAGAGCATAACTCTTTAGATTTTTTAGTCAGACTGCATTTCAGTTGAATGAAATCCTAATTCTCAAGAGAAACTGCAGTTTGGTTATTCCTAGAAGCAAATTTCTTAAAACAGAAGAACAAAAAAATTGATGGATTTGGAAGTATATATTTTTGTTTTTTTAAGAATTATCCTAGATTTATGTAATCCTATAATTTATGACTATTTCACTTTTGGATTACTTTTACAAATATTCATTGCTAGATTAAAATTATGACAATACTGTGATGCAACTATGAAAAAAGGCAACAGGATCCTAAAATACATGAAGCAAACTATTTCCAGGAGATTGCAATTGTATTGTGCAAAGGGAATGGAAAGACCTTCTTTGCAATACTGTGCATAATTCTTAGCACCAAGAAAGGTTAAATTTAAACAGCACAGTTACAGAAAGGGACTTCTTGGATGATCAGAGAAATGGAAAACTTCTTTTACAGGAAGATAGTAAAGGAGTCTGGGTTGTTTTGCCTAGCAAAATGAAGATTTGAAGCAAATATGATAATTCTTTACAGCTAGGGACAGAAATTATACACAAACCAATATAAGTGATCAGAAACCAATTTAAATCTGTAACACAACAGAAGATCAGTGCATATAAACCTCTTTTAAGGTGACCAAAACTGTTTTAAAATAAACCTGGAGGGATGTAGTGTCAGACTTAACTGATTTAGGTTAAATCAGTTTATTGAACTTCTGTCCCAAATCCCCTCCAGATTCAAGTTAACTCACAGTTCTCCAGCATCCCAGGATGCTCTGGGCCTTCCCTGCAAACCTTCCCTGCAAGGATGGGTGTGTTAGCCTTGGCCCAACCTGTCTGCTCTAGCTGAGTAGGGGGGCATGCTCTAGCATCTCCAGCCCTGGCTTCTGACCTGGGCTGCTGTAGGCATGTGGTCGCATTTCTGGAATCAAAAGTGAATGTCTGTTCTTTTGTTTTTTGGTTCAATCTATGAAGCTTAGATTGACCTGCAAAGATTGAATCAATTCAGCCTCAGGCTTTTTGACTGTTTGTACTTAGCCTAAAAGTACATCCAGGAGACATGCATGATTTGGGGGATGGAGAGGAAGGGGGAAAAAAGGAAGTTTAAATTAAAAATGTTGGCACAAAAACAAATAGATAAAAATTGGCCATGAATAATTTTAAGCTACAAATTAAAAGAATCTTTCCAATCATCAACTGATTGATTTTTAGATGAAGACTGCAAAGTTTATGAAAGGGATTATATACCACGTGATTTTCTGCTTCAGAAGGGGGACTGTGTCCAATCAGTCAAGAAAACTATTTCACTTCTGTCTTCTTTAAAAAAAACTGTGAAGCTCTCATTTCCATTGTATGAAGTGATTCTCAGCCTCGAAATCACAACACCCTAGGGTGACTTGAGATTCTTTCAAGGGTGCCGTGGGGTGTCACATAACGTTAGGACTGCAAACATGATTCATAAGATAAAGCCAGTGACTTATTACAATAGAAATTCAAAGTGTTAAACATTTTCTGACCTCCTGTGGTCCTGAGTTTTTTACAACAAAACTTCTATTATTTTTAGTGAAAACTAAGAGCTGGAATTTTCCAAGGGGTGCCTCCGGTCTAATAAGTTGAGAACCACTGGTATAAAGCAAGGCATGTATGGTGCTTTACAAGGCAAGGAGTAAATACCTACAACATTGTATACATACCTTTGCAGGAGTATGTATCCAGATAGCAGGATTGAAAAGAATGTGGTCACACAATTGCTTCAATAAAGGTGCTCCATGTGACAAACCATCCAAATATTTTGCAAAAGATAAAAATTGCTCCAAAACTGCCCTGGTTATGTGAATTCTAGAGGACTGAGAATAAATCAAATGTTAAAACTCTTAGTATACTCTCTTCCTTTAGTGAAAGATTAAAACATCAAATTAGATGTTCACTGCATTAATATTTACTTACATATTATTATTTTTTTAAACCAGAATAAAAACAGACAAATCCATATACATCTCATAGCTAATCATAATAGCCTTCTTCAAAGAGGAAAGTGCTACACTTTCTCAGGTCAAAACATTACTATTTTGTTGATAATTTATGTATGTAATGATTAATTAAATGTGCCATTTTGCTTATTGAACAGATACCTGAATCTTATCAAATGTTTGCATTGAAAGATTTCCTGCTAAAAGATTTTATTTTTCTGTTTTTTCCTCTTTTCTCATCAATATCAGTCAGTCTTCCAGCCTTTGCAGCATAATGCCTTGCCTTTTCTTTCTATGTCTCCAGCTTTTCTTCTATATCATGAAGCACTTACATATTCCATGGGAGAACACAGTTCATTACAGTCAATGTGTTTCTCAAAACATAAAAATACAACTAAATACATAACAGAGTAAACAGGATGATAAGCAGCAGTGACAAAGGTACCTCACCATGATTCATGGCACATGATTTTGAAGCTCACTCTAGACTCATAGCTGGACTGGCTGAGAACTCTAATATTATAAACACCTAAGTCTGTCTGTCAATCCATAACACTTTATTTGCACTCCGATTGGCTGATGGAAACAGCCAATCAGAATGCTCCAAGCATGGGGGAGCACCGCCATGATTCTGAAGCTGTGCCATGGACTGGACACAGGGGCTTAGGCTCCCCCAGCCTGCTCCCTGAAAGAGCCAGAACAGCGGCAGCATGGGGCACTGGGTGGCAGCACTCCATCCCAGCCCCCTGCCCCCGTCAGTCTTGGCGGGCAATTGGCTAGTGATCAATAAATGTATACCTGGTCATCCAGAGGTGATCAGGTGTTAGAACTGGCCAAACTGCTTCAGTATGATGTCACTAGCTATGAAAGCTGGGAGACCTTAACTAAGTTAGCCAAAAGAACCTTTGAAGTTCTTTGAGATATGCAAATATTAGGCACCCATATGCCAGACATGCTGGTTAAATGGAATTGAAACTCTAAAATTTAATTTTGTACAATTAAATCTTAAAAAATAACATTAAGGCAATTGTTCTAAAATGTCCCAATGCCAAAAAAGCCAAAAAGCTTAAAAAAAACCACAAAAGAATTAAAAAATATAACTAGTTCTCCAAACCTCTCTCCAGTGACAGTAGAGGACAGAAAAACAGAAAAAAGATAAAAATGACAACCCTAAAAGGTGGATACTGAGTTATTCACAGCAGTATTTACAAATTGACAAATTACTAAAATAAATAAAATAAATGGTAGTTCAGACTTTCATACTGATACATACCCATTGCTTTTACGAATAAAGCTTTAAAATTGTGCTAAAATGCATCATTATTAGAACTTATGCTAAATTAGACAAGAAAATACAAAATAACTAATACACTATATGTAATGAAAATTACTGTGAAAGCAGACTTTTTAGACCACATAAAATCTATTTTTAAACCCTATTTCTCTAAAATACTATCTAATTTAAATTCTACACTATTAAGATTATAGCAGAGAAACTGAAGTAATAGCTGGCATTTTCATTTGAAATCTGTGGCCTAATGTTAGTAGTTATTCCTATCAAGAATCTAAGACTGTCCTTACATATCATTAACCAATAAAAAAATTAAAAAGGCTTGATGGTGCATCAAACTGTGTTGGAAAAGAAAAAAC
Organism: Gavialis gangeticus; assembly: GCF_001723915.1. Taxonomy (NCBI): domain Eukaryota; kingdom Metazoa; phylum Chordata; order Crocodylia; family Gavialidae; genus Gavialis; species Gavialis gangeticus. The sequence goes on along the minus strand of NW_017729032.1, from coordinate 53,942,239 downwards.
AAATCTATCTGGGCATGATCAAAACTCTTCTTCCCATGTCTTATACCTTGTGGTTGAACTACCCTCTAAATTCCTTAGAAGCCTAAAGCTCATTTATACAGGTCCAGTTTGCCATAATTAAAACAACAAAGGTAGTCTCTCTAGAGTCTACCCAAACCATGAGTGCATATGTTCATGAAGCAGGAGGGTTTGTCTTTGTTCTTCATAAAATTACGTATATTTAATTTATCTTATATATATCTACATATATATAAATATAGATATCTATATCTATATTCTTAAATATATATTTAATATTTTATATATATAAATAAAAAAGTTCCATGTGTAGCAATGACAACCTGGCAATGACAAGACTACCACAGATGGCTGTCAGCTTAATTCTTACCACTGCTCAGACTTTATCTGGCACTCAGAATAAGAGAAAAACAGAAAGATGGAAGTCAAACTGATTTCATTGTTTTTTCTTGCCTCCTTTGAATATCAGGTCATGGGCTCCCTTCTCCTGTTGTGGTAAACCATTTCCTATTGCTCACCTCTCAGTAACTAATGGCAATTGCATTTCCAGAATGTCATTATTCTAGAAATCCAACATTAGTCAGCAAAACATTATTACATTGACAGACCCAGGCTTATGATTTCATGACATTTTATAACCAGGTTTGTCTCTAGCCATCAATGAAGAGGCCCCTATACTTCCTTCTTTTTATTCATTGTCAAAGGTCACCATAGTTCATAGTAATGATAATAAGTGGGAGGGTCACTTGAGTGCTGGTGGGACTAAAGCTAAGACCAGTCAAACAGTTTTTTTAAATTGTGCCTTAGTACACAGGAGGGCAAGTTATAGTCAGCATTTCTGAAGTGTTAAACAACACCATAACTCTGTGCACCCTCCACGTGGCTGCAGATACAGATGCTTTCTGTGGCAAGGAAAATAATTTTGTGGACAAAAATGTAAGGATCCTGCCTGAACTTTCTGTAGCCATGGGACAAACCAGAGTTCTTCAAGGGACAAATGCCACATTTTCTTACACAGGTGTTGAAAGATCTTATATTCTTACTAATTGGCAATGAATTCTAAAAAGAGTCCAGTCCATTACTAGTAGAAACTGTTGATTCCTGCCAGAGAAAAAGCAGAAGACCAGCCTCTCAAAAGGAAGCTGTTTGCTCAACCACACATCACTTACCATTGCCAATATGACCAGTGACAATATCTTACCTGTCTTTTCTAATTAATGCTATGGCAAGATAGCTAAATATCTAGTATGAAGAGATTTCCAAGTATTTGTCAATCTGATCGTAATTCTGAGCATGACATAGCAGTTGCTTTGGTTATACTGGTTGATTTCTTCTTGCAAACGAATTAAGACAGTGTGTCCACTGTTATTAGGTTTGTCAGCTGCCTTTGATGCAACAGAATGAGAAGTAAGGATTTATTTATTTTTTTTGGGGGGTGCATATGTTTTATTGAACTAACTATATAGTTGAGACAAAGTTGGGTATATAACTATATAGTTGGGACCATGATGGCTAAAACACCAGTCTAGCACTTTGATATAATAAGGTGGGGGGGGAGGGTGTTGGGGAGGGAGAGGCTATAGACACACTTGTGTATTATCTATAGATTAGACTGACTACAGTTGAGCATTCTGAGAAAGTGGTGTTGGATAGTTTCAAATTTCTGGGAGAAGACTGTCATGTGCACATTTACAGGTGCATCTTGTCACACTATACCTGTTCAATATTACAGGAGGGCGTTGGGAATATTACTAAAGATCTAGGTGTTGTGCTGCCTTCATTGCTGACAGCATCAAGATACCATTTGATCCATCCTCAAGATCTGATTACCTTACCCAATATCTCCAAGAAAATGCACCATGAATGAAAGCTAGCAGCCATATTTAATCTAATGTAAAGATCACCGGTGATTTGGGGGAGAAAACTAGAAGATATGTGCAGATACTATTTTCCACTTCATCAAGAAGTGAGACACTCTTTCAATTATAAACAACTAAGACAATGTGCTGCTTGTTTTCTGAATACAGACCAAGCAATATTTCATCTACATCTTTGTCATACCCAGTTCCTTCTTCTGAAGTGTGCTATACACAAAGCTTGATCTTAAATTTTTCTAGAAATCAATATTGGTAACTAGTTTGTTATCTACATCTATCATATTTTGCTGCAATGTATACTGGCTTTCCATTTCAATGGAATGAGTCTTAATTTGAGGGGAATTCACTAAAATTTGAGGATTCATAAAAATGAACATTAGCAATATAACAGGAGCATATGGGCAAAGAAAGAAATCAAGCACCCTGTAAATAGCATAATAAATATTCACATGGCAATATTTCCAAGATATTTACTGAGGCAATCAATCCCCTGGGCTGGCCCCAGCAGCCTTACTTGAGGTCCTAGGGCCTCCTGCGGCTCTAGCAGCAGTGATCTGGCCTCGCAGGGCCTGGCCAGCAGCTGGAATACAGGTCTGGCCAGCCAGGCTCCAGTTTCAGGAGGCACATGCAGTTGTCACATGTGCCACCCTGCTTTTTTCTGGGATTTCCCGGTATCTAAATTTATGGCCATACTGCAAATATGCAGCATGGAAAACCAAATCACATGTGCAGGGTGCATTTTGCAGCCCTTCAAAAGCCTTTGAGGGGCCACAAAATGCATGTGCGTGCTTGTATGGATGCAGCCTAGCAATGCAAACAGATGACTGAAAATATTCATCGATATTTTTAAAATGTCAGTATTAATAATAAATATAAAACATTAAAGACATACCTTTTCAAGGAGGTAGCCAATGACTAAAAAGCCTTTTCCACCAAGCATTTGCTCTTGCATGGCTACTGAACTCTTCAGAAGTTCAACCAGGAAAGCCAATAGGGTAGCACTGCATGTAAAGTACAAATATTTATCAGATTTCACAATTTCTAAATTAGTCTTTATTGTTACATTTTCACTATCAGCAGCTATAACGTGAACAGAAACAAGCTTAAAGTGAACATTCTTTAAAACAGAACAGAAGTTACACATTTTATAATGACTAATTTCCCATCAATCATTCACATAATACAAAACTTGAAGTGGAAGGTAGTATTCAAAATAGAAGCAAAAGATTGTCTTTGCCATCTCCACTGGTTTGACCAGGACTGTGCCATGTTTTAAACACCCATTCCTAGAACTTGCAGTCCTAGTCAAAGTCTTGTGCAGCTGAAGGGGACAGGAACTGATGAGTGAGATGTAGCTAACAGTACTAGATTGGTGCAGGTATGGGCTGTATTGGCAATCGCTTGAATATTACTGTTAAATAATTTCAGAGCAAAATCTGTGGCCATTTCTGCACCACCATTCAGCACTTTCAGACTTTATAGTTACTAATAGAACAGGGACAAAGCCTAAAGCTGCTACACATGCACATTGACCATGCTGCCCAGTCTGAGCACAACAATATTGGTACTGAGAGTTCTCTTTATTATTTCCTCCAAAATAACCATGAAGACAAAATCCAAGCATCAAGGCCTGGCCAAACAATAAGGTTCATGTGCATCCTGGCATAGGCTGAGAATCAGTGTCATGTATTTGGGAAAATGTTAAGAGGATACAAGTCCAGGAACAGCAAGAAAACCACTCAGCAGCCCAACAGTGTTCAACACTTCTCAGAGTGATGTGCTTAAACAACATAGCAAGACAAAAGAAGTCACAAAAAGTTACAGTTTGCAGGCAGACAAAAAGATACGGGACAATTCAGAGGACAGACTTGCCATTCAAGTGAAGAGAATGAGAACCAGGAGAGGCAGAGAGAGAACCACGTGACAGAATAAGAGAAGAAGAAATCATTTTAATAGAGCTGGTCAGAGGCGATATAGAATGGAAAAGAAATGCACTGACGATGCTGAGAGAGAGAAAGGGAAAGGTATGTTGTCACTAGTTGTTGTGAAGTACACAGGAAGGGAAAAACAAATTCATAGGAGGGAGAAAAAGAGAAAAAATATTTTAAGAGCTGATTTTTTTCAAATACCACACTGGAATTGAGGGCTACATGTAATGCAATGAATTAAAAACAGAGAAAGGAGCTAAAAACAATTATCAGTTTTCTAGAAAGAAACTCATTTAAAATTCCCTGAATATGCAGATACATGTTTATCTTTCCATGTATATTTGGCTTTATTATAAAGATTCTCACTGGAAAAAGAAAAGTATGCACTGGTAACTATGGAAGAAATGTAGAAAACATCCAACCTGCCCTTTGTAAGTTTGAATTTTATTAAAAGTATCCACCCAGCTCAAAGTTCTATTGCTCCTCAAACACAACTTCTTAATTTTTTCAAAACATCTTTTGAGACCACTTAATCCATGCCAGCACCAAAACATTTTCAGTGTGCTGAGGGAAACGGGACAGATTATTCTTGGTGAGTAGTGCTGGCATATGAAAATACATGCTGTGACCAAGAAAAAGCGTTTTGTTTTGCTTCATTATTGTAAGGTCATAATAATCAGTCTCAAACCACCTACAGTATTCTTTACAAATTGTCAGCAGTGAAAGAATATAGACACCGTCCAGTTACTGTACTCCAAACCTTTTCATAAAATCAGCTTGTCAAACTGTCATACCAATTTCAGAACAGGTTATATTTACCAGCTTTATCTTTTTCTACCTTAATAGAAGCTTCTACAATTTTATTTAGCATCTAAAACAATTTTTAAGCATTTACTTTAAGCAACAGATCTGAAGATGATTCTCATATCTAACATGAACAATTTTACTCGGTGGCAGTTCGTGAGAGGCATTTAAGTGTTTCTATATAAATGAAAGATATGAAATATTAGATTGGTCTATATTTAGAAATAACTAAACCATGCAGAAGCTAAGGCAACAATTCTGCATAGATTTTACATCTTTACTTAGTATTACTTACTGCAAGTAGTTCCAGTAACTTCAGAAGAACTACTTGCCATATGCTAAAAACGAAAGCATAAATCTTTAGGAGTTTAAGGTCCAGAACTATAAACATGATAGGACTGATATCATAATCAGAAATTATAATAGCCGATGAGTTTAACAAAGGGTGAAAATAAAGCTGTCTCGTGGACATGATCCTGATGTGAGACTTAATACTTGGCTTCTGTTTCCAAATTCTATCAGTGCCCTAGTGTGTGACCCCTTGCAAGTATTTTGTTTCTATCCATTTATCCGTTTTATCCACTTGGATTGTAAAACTTACAAGTCATGGGCATAATCTTATTACTTCCTCATACAAACACACACAATGAGTCACAACCTTACTCGACGTCTATGAAAAACACTATAATATAAATGATCTACCACAAAAGCTTTCCTTTTATGAGAAAAAAACTGTATCAGTATATATGTATTAAAATCTTTGAGGCAGAACATATTAATGGACTGCTGCAACCTCAAATAATGAAAATTCTAAGTACTAGAGAAATTAGAGGTTAAACTGAACCATCTCACATTCTCCTACAAATTTAAAGCAATTTAGGACATTACTGAATAAGGATACAACAGCACTGATGAACAGTAGCACCCAACAACTGGTGAAACTGGTGAAAAAATAGTTGATTTATAATAGGTTTGTTTGACTATACAGATCTATTCCTCTGTGCAGTAACAGTCTCTCTAAATGTCAACTGGTATAAGTAAGAAATACAGGGCTAGTTCACAATTTTTTTTTTAAATTGCCACTGAACATACTAAATGAAGGAAATGATCAAAAGAAAGGAAAAAAAAACCCCAACAGATTATATACTTAGAATTTGTTCCAAAAGCCTTGCTTAAACTTGCTCCTGTCATGATCTTGGGAAAGGAAAAGAGTATACTAAAAAGAAAACAGTGGCCAAAGAAAATCTTAATTAAAATAAAAAGTAAAGAGAAGAACCCACTTTTTGCATGTAACATACATGCTTTGTACTACAGACAGTTCAGTCTGCTTCTCTGGAAGGATCTAACAGTTGTACAAATCTCAAGATACGCTATTGCCCTTTTAGTATCTGTAAAGACTGACTTTTCAACAGAGCACATAAATAAGACTGAAATAAATAATTGCTCACTCTAACACCATATTCTGATCCTAGAAGATACTGATCAGTTCATTTACAAGACTGAAACCATAGTTTTTAATGTATTTCTGGGGACATCTAACAAAATCATTTAATCATATTATATTGGCCATTCAAAATGTTAGTAAATGTGTTATACCTGAAAAATTGAAGTTTATAATCAAATTTTTCAGCAGAACCATACAGCCAAAAAGATGCTTTAACAGTGGTTACTGTTGCCACAGGGGAAATAATATTTATTAGAAGGCCACCTTCCAAGATGAACATTTTCAAACAGAATTTAACAAACTTACCAGAAACTAAACTGCATCGGATTGCTGCAGGGCTCACATTAAACTTGCAAAATTCTGTGCATTGCCATACAAAATTTCTCTCCATTCTTGCCTATTTCCAACTCCCCTAGATACAAAGGCAAATATAAAGGATACTTCAGCCCATTCCTACATCTCCTCTATACCATGTCCTGTCTAGGACACATCAGTTTGTCTGAACAGCAACTAAATTATAGGATACACACAATGGCAAGTATACGTCAACCAATACTGAATCAAACATATACTATGGGGTTGTGGGTTTTTTTGCCAAACAGAGGAGAATCTTAGGTCAAAAAAAGGTTTCTAGTAGTACTTTTTCATAAACAAAACTAAAAATAAACTTTTCAACTCATATTATGAAACTCTTATACTTTTCACTGGATGATACTATACTTCTTATTCTACAATTTAACATTTAATAGAGGCAACAAAAGTCTCTGAAAGACTACGCATCTTATCATGGTTAACACCTGAAACTTAGTTACAATGATAATCTATTACAAACATCTCTTCCAGATGTGCCAGTGTATTCTTGGAAGGTCGGTAAAACATTTAGCAAGGGAGGTGAGTATGTTTATTATAAGTTGTGCATTACTTACAACATGTGAGGTCACCATACAAATATGGTCAAGGATGTCTTTCATACTTGTACTTGTTCATTATTTTCCCGGAGTCCTTTGCCTATGTAACTTAGTCACAATCAACTATTTTATGGCAAAGGCATTATGAAACCAAAGATATTTATTAGTTAGCTTTTCTTGTAAATTGTTTCCCTCTTCTAGAACATAGATTAGTACCTAGTACATTTTAATCTTCTGATCCTGCAATCATTTTTCAACACTGCATTCAATAATGCCATTCCTTAAATTAAAATCTAACAAGACAGCTTACAACCCCCAAATACAGATTGTAGATATATGACTCACTGTTTTTTCTCGCATACCACACTCCTCCCCTTCTCCCCCTCCCCCCAAAACAAAACACATACTTTAGAAGATAGAATAAAGAAAAAAGGCTAAATGCTGTCTGCAGGGGATCCTGACTACAGTGGCTGTAGTGGTGACAAAGTTAACACCATAGCTCTAACCCTGAAGGTTGAACTCTATCCTCTTCCTCCCTGAGGCTGGCAGACGCAAAAGCATGGCAGCCTGCTTGCATCAGTGTCACCCTGCTTCTACTCCAATTTTCAACAGACTTTTTGGGGAAGGGTGTGTGGTGTGTGAGTAAATAATAATTCATCAAGAATGCGGTGTGTTAGGGTTAGGATTGTAAAAAGTCACGATCTTCA
>NW_017729032.1:53917018-53929553 GCF_001723915.1 Gavialis gangeticus | reverse complement strand
GGGAAGGGTGTGTGGTATGTGAGTAAATAATAATTCATCAAGAATGCGGTGTGTTAGGGTTAGGATTGTAAAAAGTCACGATCTTCATCAATACCTCTACTCTTTCCTCTTTCCAGCAGTATTTCCTCCATAGATTTTATCTTGTTAGCTAACTTTATCTTGGACTATACATTAGGTGGCCATTGGATATCTAAGTTGGATGAAAACACAAGCAACTGTAGCTGTCAAGGTTTCTCATCTGTACAAACAGCGTGACAAACAAGTCGACGAAGATATTTTAAAGAATGAAAATCTCTAGCTCTCTGGATTCAGTTGTTTTTTGAAAAACATCTTTATAAACAGATTTCATCCACATTTGTTACTATTATGATACCTGAAATCTCAACCTATTGCTAATAGTGAAAATGAATATATGCATAAAATTTTATAGTCCTATATAAAAAAAGATGGTTAGCTTTGACACAGGAATATAGTACACTGTGTGGCAATTATTTTCAATTCACTAGAAAATGCAATATAGAATAAAGTCTTTTATTTAAAGACAGTTACAAAGAAGAATGGAATACACAATAGGAGCCTGCAACATCTCATGTTATCAACAAGTGGCAAAGCTGTTCAGAAAGAGTAATAGGAGTCTCTTGATTCACTGGTAGGTGACCCATCACTTCAGCTCAACGTAAGGGGAAAAAAGTAGTCCCTTAATATGTGCTGAATAGTATTGAAGGAAGAACCTACATAATAATTATCTTAAGGGGTAAGGTTTCATCTTGGTTACTTTACTGTCTTTTCATTAACAGAAGGCATAAAAGGAGCTCACACCAAGACTTTACTTTGTTGATTGTGCTTATAGTGCAGGTTGGGAAAGGGTACCTAAATCAAGGAAACCCATCCTGCTGGGTTTTGAAACAGCAGTTTGTAAAGCAATAAGCTTGGCCCGTTATAGATTTAATCAGGGCCATTACCATTGTCACAAAACAAGAAGGGCTTTCTTTTACTACTGAATTGTTCAAACACTCACACTATTAGCCATGGGACAGGACCGCTCTGATGGGGTCAGGAGTAGGTGAGACTCTCTAGGGACTGGAGACGATGTGAATGAGATCTCACCTCAGAGCAACTAGGTCACTGTTCCAGGAACTCCATCTGGTTCTTTGTCCCCAGACTATTATAAGGTGTGCCATCCCTAACCTGCCTTCTGTCTGACTTCAGGCTAATATGCTAAATACCTCTCTCCACTTACTCTCTGGGAGTGTGCATAGGAGGGGTTCTGCCTCTTTGGTTTTCCATTTTTCTCCCACAGAGTATCAGACATCAGATCTAGGCCCCATAGTTTTTCATTCAACACCATTTGCAGTGGAACTGGGGTAGTAATGACATTAGATGAAGGACTGCTGACTGCAGGAGGTAGAGGGGGATGAAGGTTTCAACATGCCACTGTCCATGTTATAGTGCTTGTTTCAGCACTACTTCAATCCCCACCCTTAAACTACTTGGCTGAATACTGTATCATCTGAGGAGCTAGGAAATTCTGAAATCTGGAAAGGATTCCTCCCCCCTCTGGCACACCTGACAGACAGTGCACATTTCAACCTTAAATCTGGTATCCAAGAGGACGCATTATGGGGAATTAAAATTTAACCGTAAAGTCTAGAAAATGTTAATGTAGTTAATGCATTAAAAAAGGCTTGGGTTTGAGGTCCCTTTATCTTAAAGGGCTGCACATTGGATTAAAGTAAGTCAGTGCCATGGTGAGATAACTTGCTGTCATAGTTTGTCCTACATGAGGTCTCATCCATCTCTGCTAGCTCCAACATCACCTAGCACGGTCATTTGGCCCCAGCATTCTTTCTTGCCCAGGGCAGGGGATCGGACTTGATGATCTGCTCAGGTCCCTTCCGACCCTACCTGCTATGAAACGTGGAGAGGAAAGTGGGCTGGATACTGGTTTCCCATAAGGGCTCCTGGGCAGAGCTGATAGTATAAAGGAAGAAACAGCTTTTATACCAAACCTCATGTCAGTAATGCCTAAGGCCACAGCTGCCAGTGGGGAACTGGACTGAAACAATCTTGCTAGTTAACTGGAGGTAGTTTATCTCAGTGTAGTAACAGCTTCAAATACATTTTTGGGTTCCATATTTCAATCATACCAAAGCATATGGTCTCTATGGCTATTTTTAGATATTTTTAAAAAAATGCTTTACCTGAATAAGCAGCACATTACTTCAACCCAGTTCTGCAGCGTCTGTATAGATTGGGCGCCTCAATGAGCTATTAGATGGAAATGCCAGAAAAGCCCCACTAAGGTACCTGATCTATACAGACACTGGGTGAGCCAGGTCTAACAATGGACTGCCTCTTCTGGGAATGCACTGGGCTCAGGGCAGGAACGCACTGAGTTTAAAGTAAAGCACCGTTTTGTTTTATTTTTTTTAACGTCTGCAAGCAGCCTATATGTAAAACAATGAGGAGAGAAATTAGTAATAGGAAAAAAATATATACAAGACCAGATCAGACTAGACGTGATAAGAACAGCACTGCTATGGACTAGCAAATTAATAGAAAGAAATATAGAGAAAAAGATTCAAATAAGTAACTTATCCCACTACGTTTCTCTTTTGCTTTCTGTTTTGCTTAACTCAGTCATCCAAAAGCAGATGTGGGATAACTGCAAACTGAAGGCAGGAACAAGACAAAGGCAACACTTATACACAAAAAAGCTGGACAGATCACTGATCCTGAAAGGTAATTGATACACCAAGGCAGAGAAGGAACTAGCAAGTATTCAGAGTAGAAGATGAAAAGCAGACTAGGAATGCTAGGCTGATATTTTACCCACTGGTGCCCTCCATAGTTTCTCTCAAGAGGCAACAGATATATTTAGCTAAAGATGTAGAAGAATGCCATAACTAAAGAAACTTAGATAACTGAATGAATTTTAATTATTTTAACAAATTAATCTGAGTGTTGACTCAAAAAGTCAATATCTGAACATTTTAACCAGCTCCAATCATTGCATTTCCTTTCTTAAATATGTGATAATGTATATATTATTCTTTGATTCCAGTCTATTGTACGCAATCCAAGACTATAATATAAGAATATAGGAAGTACCATACTGGATCAGACCAATGGCCATTCCAGCCCAGTATCCTGTCAGCAGCAGTGACAGAAGTGGATATTACACAGGGAGAGCACTGAACTGGGTATCTTTAGAGCGATCAGTACCCTCCCTGGCATCTGCCATTCACTGATTTAGAGTACAAAGGGAAACATCACCAACAATTCTGTTCAATGGCCCTTTTTGTACCTGGCTAGGCTGTCTTCCTCCAAGACCTCACAATGAATTCCATAAGTTAACCGTGTGTTGTGTGTAAAAAAAAACAAACCGAAAAACCCCCAACCTCCCGCTATCTCTATTAGCTTTAATCCTGTTGGGTGCATCTACACGGTACCGTATGGCAATGTTGCTATGGTGCTGTGCTTTAGTAATTCCTTAGTAATTCCTTCTGGAAGTACTAAAATGTGGTGCAATTCACGCAGTTACTGCAGCATACACATGACACATGGTTAGATTTCACCACTATGTCACTGCAGCAGCGTGCTATACCTGGGAAGCATGCCACTATGGCAACATAGCTGGCAATCATGTGTAGACATGTGATCACTACATCACTGTAGCATACCATACGGCAACGTAGCATGTTGCTACATAACCATGGGGCAACATGTAGACATGCCCGTCACCTACTAATTTCAGCATGTACTTCCTAGTTCTAGTATTCTGGGATTTGATGAACAACAGTTCCCTGTTCACTTCGTCCACACCCTTCATGATTTTACAGACCTTCCCCCCTCCCCGCCCCATCTTCTGCTTCCTCCCAAACTGAATAATCCTAGCCATTTTACTGTCTCCTAGTATGGCAACTACTCCAAGCCCCTGATCATTTTGGTCATCCTTGTCTGTACCTTTTCGAATTCTACTGCATGCCTTTTCAGATGAGACCTGTACACAACATTCAAGATGTGGGTGCACCATGGATTTGTATAATAGCATGATGATGTTCTCCATTCTCCATTTTGTTTTCAATTCCCTTCTTAATGATAACCAACCTTTTCTTGGCTTTTTTGGTCACTGCTGCACATTAAGATGACATTTTTAGAGAACTATCTGCAATGAAACCAAGCTCTATTTCCTGAGCTGTAACAGCTAGTTCAGAGTCCAACGTGTATGTTGCAGGGTACAAGTTTCTAGGATTCCAGGTTAAGAATTAGTAGGATATGAATACTAAACATAGGCTCCATGTCTTACTTTATCCCTGAAATGCTTTAAACAATAAAAATCTTCTTACTTCTCTTTTGATTTTTCTCCAAATGTACTGAATCTTTGCTTTTTGGTAACACTGTCATATGACTAATCCTTCCATATTATAATCCCAATGCACATTTATCAAAAGAATTTAGCTGCATCACAGCAACTAAAGACATGCTACTTCTCTTGGTACAAATTATTGAAGAAACAAGAGGAAAAGTAAAAAGTATTAAGATCCAAGTTGTGTGATTTCCCTTTTGAACAAGGCACTGTAAGGTCATGTACAGACCAAGAGAAACCCAAGAGAAACCATGAGTGTACAGCTGTTCAGGACTTTTTTCCTCACAGAAAAAACAGTTGATCCAGGAGAAAAATAACCATACACCAACCAGAGTTAAATCATTCTCAAGATAGTTTTTTCCCTAGAAGAGGAAATGTCTGTATACATTCTCTTCTGAGAGAAGCAAGAACACACTACTCCAGCAACCCAGGGTCCTTTGCTTTCTCCCCTCATCTTCTTCCCGGGACAGTGTTTCTGGCTGGACTCTGCTGCTTTAGACAAGTAACATACATGACCCCTTCAAAATCTCCACATTGTGCTGCAGGGAGACACAAGCAGCCAACTGCCTGACTGGGTCAGCCAACTAAGAATGCCCTGTGCACAGCTTCTATCTGTCATCATCCAGACTTAAGGGGCATTATTACACATGCATGCACCGTATGCTTTGAAAAGCGTCCGGCACTGGGATGCATGTTGTTGTATAAGCAGCAAAATGCATGTCAGGATGCAGAAAGTGGTGGTCGTCCATTTTTTAACTAAAACACTGTGGTGTTCAAAAGCACACCACCACCATTTTCTCCATGCTGACGTGCATTTCGTCACTTTTCCAACTAAACAATGCAGCATGGTGCGTGTCAGCTTGTGTGCAGAGCAGACTCAATTAATCAAGTCTGCTCCAACAAGCTGGATCTCCAGCATGCCTCAGCATGAAAAATTATGTGTATAAATGCCCAAGGAGTCTGCAGAGCACACTGAGATGTGTGCAGAGGGCCCCCCTGGCAGTATGGCATCAGCACTGCAAGATAGCTGCTATTCAAGGGCTGAACATTTGAATGTCTGTTCAGGCATCTCCAGATTAATTTTCTACCAGGCAAACAAACCTGGGAGAATTCTCCCAAATTATTTGAACATGTGCACACAGCTTAATTGATGTACCATATAAATCAACGAATCTCGACCAAGGTGTCATGGCACCTTAGAGTACTGCAAGATCCTTTTAACAGTACCACAGGATGCTACTGAATGTTGTACTGTTAGATATGTGAACACCTACACATGATTCACAAGTTAAACCTGGAGATTGCAAATAGGAATCTGTAATGTCAAAACATTCTAGAACTTGTTGTGGTCTTTCTGAGTTTACCGCAACACAAGAATTGCTCTACTGTTTTTCTGTAGGAAAAAAAAGTGTGAAAACTAAAACCTATTATCTTCTGAGGGGTGCCTTGAGTCTAACCAGTAGTGCTTTGACTCTAAAAGTTTAAGAACCATTGATCTAAAACAAGAAAAAAAAACCCTATTTTTAGGGTAAAAATGTAGATTATATTGTTCTGTTTTGTTTGGAGTAGGTAAGTATAAGAACCTCTGAAGTGTTGACAGCAAAGCTGTTGGATATTTTATTATTTCACTGCTCAAAAGTAGAGAGGAGATAAGACAAAGATATAGATAGTAGAAGTAACAATATCATTCCCCAAAAAATTAACAGCATATTGGGTGTATTAACAGGAGTATCATATGTTATAACAGGAAGTTATTTTTCCAGTCTATTCAACACTGGCTTCACTGGGAGTATTGGGCACCATTCCTGGGCACTGCAGAGTACAGAAGAGATAAAAAAGTACTAAATGTTTTGAAAATGCAATGTATGAGGAAAGGTATGAAGAAATGAACTGATTTAGGTCATGTACAGACATTCAGTTTCTACTGGAAGAATCACTGCTCTCCCAGGAGTAACCACAAGTACAGGCAGTCCTCAGACTTACAACACAATTGGTTCCTGAAAACTGAGTCTTAAGTCACTCCAATTTTTCCACAGGAACAATGTTATAAATGGGGGATTGGTTCCTTTGACAGTCAACACAGCTGTCTCCAGCTGGTAAGTCTGTTGTGGTGGGTGGAGAGAAGAGGTTCGGGGAGGCAGATCAATGCCCCCACAGCAAGGAAGGTATTGGGGCTCGGACACGGGCTGGGGCAAGCACTGCCCAGGGAGGGGGTGGGGTGGCTCGTGCCGCTGTGCGCTGCCGGTCCAGGAGCTGCTCGTGTGACAGCTTGCCCAGCAGCCTTGCTGCTGCTCCTGCCGGCGGTCTGGGAGGGCATGAGGTGGAGGCGTGTGCCCCAGCACCTGCACTGGGCAGGTGGAGCCAGGGCTGCACTCGACTGCGCATTGGGTGGAAGGCACTGGGCTATGCTCCCCTTGCTGCTTGCCCAGCCAGCACGAGACTGAGTTGCTGTTCTGCCTCTAGACAAGTGATATGCAGTGGCAAGAGACAGCCTGTCCTCCTCTCACCACCCAGATGAGCAGTGGCTTCGCCCTGGCTGGGCAAGCGGTGGCAGGGCATGGGGAGGGTGTGCCTCTGGATTGGGGCAGGGAGGGCAGCACAGCGAGGGCTATGAGAGGGCTGCAGCAAGTTTTCGGGTGGCACGCACCACCTGCCCAGCCAGGGCAAAGCCTCTGCTCATCTGGGAGGTAAAGTGAGGCTGAGCTGGTTCCTGTTGCTGTGCACCACTTGTCCAGAGGCAGCCCAGTGGCTCAGGCTTGCGCCGGCCCCACCCAGACTGGGCGAGCAGCTGGGGGGCATAGGCCCTGGTCTCAGCACCTTCCGTCTTACACCTGGAGTGCAGCCCAGTGCAGTCCTGGCCCCACCCACCCTGCACAGATCCTGGGGCACATACCCTCACCCCATGCCCTCCTGGACCAGCAACGGGAGCAGCAGCAAGAGCCACTGAACAAGCCACCACACAAGCAGCTCCTGGACCCATAGCATGCAGTGGCACGAGTCACCCCACCACCTCCCTGGGCAGTGCTTGCCCCAGCCCAGGTCTCAGCCCCAATCCCTCCCTCACTGCAGGGGCATTGATCTGCCCCCCAATACCTCTTCCTCTCCCCACTACCACAACATACTTAACTAGCTGGACACAGCTGTGTCAACCATTGTAAAAATGAAACCAGCGTGGGAACCTCGAAATAGGGTGCCAATTTACAAATGTCGTAAATGCTGTTTGTTGTAACTCAGCAAGTCGTAAGTCGAGGACTGCCTGTATGCAGATGTTCAGGATTTTACTCCCAGAGCAAAAATGGCTGCTCCAGCAGAATAAATAATCTAGGAAGAAACAGGGTTAAATTGCTCCTGGGAGACCAAGAGTCTGTGCACGTATTCCCTTCTGATTGAAGCCACAGCACAGTTCTCCAACAGAGCAAGGAGCAGAACATGTTCTCACAGTCTCCACATTAAACTGCAGCAATCCACAGGCTGACTAGTGCTATCCTGTGCACTACTGCCACATGTCTCAAAGCAGACTAAGAGAGCCAGCAGAGTCCACAGAGGTGCATGCACAGGGCCCCTCCTGGCTGACCAGCTGCTGTGCAAGCTCTCTGCTCTTTAGGGTCTCAACATTCAAATGCCTGTTTAGGGTTCTCTGGGTAAGTTCTTCTACCTACCAGGAAAATAAACTCAGGAGCATTCTCCCTGGTCAGCTGATTGTGTGTATGCAGCTTTAGTCTGGAGAAGAGAAAACTGGGGTGCTATTTAATAATAGTATTCAAATAGAAAAAAGTGATTGTATAAAGAAGACTACTATATGGAACCTTCTTATATCTATAAAGAGATAATTTTATATATTTATAGATTAACAAATTTAAAAATTGTTTAAAATGCATTTAAAAACAAAAAGTGACAAAGGGTATGAAAAAGGAATGTTGGGAAGTGCAATTATAGCATTTTGAAAAATGAAAGGGGTGGAATAGACATGTTTCAACTAATAAAATATATAAAATAAGAAAAGTCTAAAATAGCTGATTAGATAAAGGCACCTCTCATCTCCATCCCTGTTCTCCCACAACAAACCATGGTCTACATAACCTCAGTGCCTCTGCATCTTTCCCTTCTTTGCTCCTTTCCTTTCTGACTTTCTTTCTATGCCAGTCAATGTCCTTTCTCCCCTACTTTTTATTCTCCTGCTTCCTTGTTTATTTTAACTCCCTCTTCTGACAAAAGTCTGAAGTCTCATTCTATCTCTGCACTATCAAAAATAAAAGATAAGTGCTTAATATATAGTATATGCCAGCTTCCACCTTAATCATTTGTTTTTATGTTACATCTCTTCCCCCAGTTCATCAGTCTTTTAGAATATATATTCTTCAGAGCAAGGTTTTTTCTCTTGATATAGTATACATTTGTACAATGCTAAATATGATGAATCCCAGATCCTGTTTAGAAATTAAAAAATAACAATCTGATTACATAAGAGCTTCAGTCTGTGAAGGAAATGCAGCACTTGACTGAAGCAGAGAAAACTTTAATGTTGCTGAAGTTTAGCTAACTCCATAGATTGGTCTCTGTATTCTAAAGTTATTTTTGTGGATGTTTTCACAAGAAAGGCCACAGAGTAAAAAAGAATTACAGAGATTATTAGTCTTTCTAAAATGCATATTTAAATCTCACTGTATTCCTTAAAATAAAAAAGTCAATAATTCATTCTTTCACTCTTTACAAACTCATTTGTTTAATGGGTGGACCATTAAGTCAGCACAAAGAGACAGAGAGGGAGGGATACCTCATGCACGCTCTTCCCTAACTGCAGCAATTAATTTTGTCTGCTTCTATACCCCTTAAGTCACAGATATATGCATATTTAAGAAATACTGTCATAAATGTATCTATATTAAAGGATACTGATATAAACTATTACAATGCAACTGTTAATGTTTGCATGATTCCGCACCAATAAAAATGGAGCAAAAGCACTTCAAGTTTATCCTTCTTCATTCAGAGTCAGTGATTAGCTAACAGGTTACACTTTAGGATCATACAGACATGAGTTAGATCAAATCAGCTGATGAACTCTCCTGAGCAATAGTTTTACTAAAATGTAAGTTTCTCCCTTAAAGCAGCTAAAATGTAAGTTTCTTCAGATCATACTGAAACTGTGTCAGCATCAAAAAAGTATCTTTCAAACAAAGACACGCTCTCTGTCGGTGTATAACTCCAGTGAAAAAAAAGAGAGATCAATATGCAGGCAACAAACAATTATAGTTATTTTTTGAGAACTGTAGGCATTAGTTATAACATTTCATTTGAGAATACACATAGAACAAGTGAGTTTTTGCTGCAGTTTTTAGGATGTTTATGTCACTCTAAGGGGAACACACAATTTGCCACAATATCACGAGACTAGGTTTACTAGTAATATTAAAATGAAAAAAGCAATTTCATTTCACAGGCTCTCTGCCTGTATAAAACTGGGTGGGGGGAGAGGGGGAAAGAGAAATCAATATGTAGACTGAAATGAATGCAAAATGTTTTTTCTTTCTCTTTTTTCAAAAGTTTTAGTAACTTCAATAATGACACCTCTGCCATTTACCACTCTTAAAAATATCAATGAATTTGTAAGCAACTAAAAATCTCGCATTTCCCATACATTCTTATGTTAAAAAAGTTACTGTATCTAAGGATCAAAAAATCACAATAGTACAAAAAGCTAAACAATTAATGCACTTCCTAAAAACTACCCCAAATTACTGAAAAATATAAGCCAAAATACAAATACTCATTCTAAGTAGAAGAATCACCCTCCCTTATGCCTGGTATATAACTAGCCCTGAAAATGAAAACAAACTGGGTTGCATTGCACAGCCCTTTTAAAAATAGAATTCAAAGCAATGAGGGAGATATTAAACTGCCACAATAAAGCACTGCTTTCTAGAAGGTCCTTCGGGATCAGTTGCTCTTTTCTCTATAATTTATGCATGGACAAATACAAAGGAAAATCTCAAAGAATATGTTTCAGTTTTACCACACCCTGTTTCTGTTACGCTCCTCATTTGAACCACCACTGGGTCACATCTATCATTCTCCATAACCCATAGCTCCTCCTGCAGCACTAGATAAACACTCCATCCTGCTGGAACATGTTGCAGCCTTCAACAGACTGATTTCTTAACTGCAGCTCACATGGATAGACAGAAGTTAACTTTAAATTTCAGCTTGGGAATTGACAGCTTGGGAAGTTCAGCAGTTCTAAGCTGACTAATTATACAAGCCTGTATCCAGTTTCTACAATTTACAACCTATACTAAATTCTATGTAACCACAGTCATAGTACTCTCAGAACCTGAATTAGTTTAAATCTTTAAACCATTTTGCTTTAAAGCACCTTGAGTATGTCAAAAAATAACTGAAATCACAGCAATGACTACAATGTAGACATACCCTAACTCAGTGCAACCCTACAACTTCTTACATAGCAGTGTTACTACAGAAGCAAATGTCCTTTATTAATTTGGAGTTGAACTGGAATGAAAAGTGAACTAAAGAGAACCTTGATTAAGCAAAATCTACAGCATTATAAAATATTTACACATCTGGTCAAAATTTAAAAATTTTCCACCATTGAGATTGCATATTCTGAGTCCATCTAAACTCAGTACTTAAGGTACTAAATTATTTTAATTTTTCTACTTAATTCCCTATGGCTTAAAAAAAAACTTCTTAAGGAGGTAATGTCTTACAGGTCAATGATAAGCACCTTTAAAATCATATTTATTTTAGTCCAACAACAGTACACAAACAGCACAAGTTACAGCATCTAATTTAACAACTTACCACAAGAAAAACTAAAATGTTGCTAGCTTATTTTACTGATATAAGAACTTGATGAAACAAAGCTTACCAGACAGTTGTTTCTACTTGACTGTCATGTAGCTGTCGATTGTCTAATTGAGCAAACAGAGGAAAAAGAACCTGAATCCCTCCAATCGAATGAATTGCACTGTGAATTGAGTGGGTTACTATAGCTTTCACATCCTATGTTAAAAAAAAGACAAAAAAGTTTCTCAAACATTTCTATCAGTATACAACATATAAGCCTGTGTGATAAGAAACTAGCTACCTTTTGAGCTTTAAACTCTACAAATACAGTGACTTCCTATATGCTATAATCACTTTTATAATCTTCAAGACAGATGAATTATATACAAGAACAGTTTAAACAAAATAATACTTCACACAAGACCTTTATAGGAAGGGACCTATCGAATTTATGACGGAAGTGGGGTATGCTATGGCTCCTTTGATATTGCAAGTTCTCCCGCATGCCCCCGCAATTGGTAGAGGAGCCTTGCTTGTGGCTCTTTCCTGATCAGCCGGGAGGAAAAAACTGCAGTTTTAAATATGGCACCATTTTTGCCTCTTGACACTGATTGGCTGAGGGGCCCCAGATGGCCGTGATGTTTGCTCCTGATGGTCGGGGAGGCAAAAATGATTCCCGTTTAAAACCACATTTTTAGTTTCCCTGTTGATCAGGAGGGAGTGGCAGGGTCCTCCGCTAATCAGCAGCAGGGAACGGAAGGGTGGGGGAGCAAGGGGCCGGGTGCACATAGAGGAACATGCAAGATTAAAGGAGTGGCCACACACTCTACTTCCACCACGAATTCAGTAGGTCTGTTATTATAGGTAACATCCTCTATTGTCCTTTATTTAACATCCTTTATTGCACTTTGGCACAAGAGGAGTAAATATTTAAAACTGAGAATTCTTTAGAGGATTCAATTTGAACATTAAACTGAAGATATTTAAACTTACTGATTTCATTATCTGTTTCACTGAAAATAACTGGGATGGGAAATAAGGCTGAGAGCTCTCAATATATCACAAGCTATAGTTGGTGGTGTAAAATATGCATTGCAATCCATTATTTTTGGCTCCAAACCAAGCAAAAGAAAGACCTAGGTGAGAATGATTGTTTTAGCTGTAAATTAACACACTACCAGCTCAGGCACATACACATCCAAAGCAGCCTAGGCACAAGCATACCTATTACCAATTTAATCACATACACACTACACACTAAAAATCAGACACAAATCAATTGTCAATACCCACACACTCAGTACACATACACAGATCATTAATTCATCTGTCATGCACACAATACACACACACACACAC
>NW_017729032.1:53884398-53915157 GCF_001723915.1 Gavialis gangeticus | reverse complement strand
GAGCTATTTTTAGACCTACTGCCATTGTCTCTTAAGCACCCTCATTCATCCCCATTCATTCAGGAACCAAGTCACATAGGAAGGGTAGCTGTGAGTCATGGGTTACACAACCAGGCCTGGGGACAGGATGAAGACTTGACAAACAAAATGGAAACTTGACGTGACTTATGCTAACTTACATATGTAGGCCTAAATCATATAGTACCAGTAAAACAGTAATATAGAATAGTAAAAATCAATATAAACATAATAATTATACAATATAAAGAAGGAGAAAAAACAAAACAAATACAACTGCTACCAAAATAAAATGCTGAAGCTTATCCTATGTCTTAGCTCACTTATACTTATCTATAGGGAATAGAGAGGGAGAGACAAAGTCAGAAATGGTTGGGAAAGGGGAGGGAATGCATTTAAAAAAAAAAGAAAAGAAAAAGAAAAACTGGGGGTTTTGCTACAGGAGAATAGCGTATTATCATCAGAGATCCTGGTTTTCTTTGATAAAAAAATCCTCAATTTTCAGTTTTAAAAAAGTAACCCAAAATTCACTTTCTTCCATGATTAAAATGAAACATCACTATTGTGTGTGTGTGTGTGTGTGTGTGTGTATGGTGTTTCATTTTTATCCTGGAAAAATGTGGATTTGGGGTCACTTTTTTTAAAGCAAAAAACTGGGGATTTTTTTTTAATCAGAGAAAACCAGGATCCCTGATTATCATAAATAATATAGATTTAGTAGATATCAGAGAATTTCTGGTTTGGTAAAATTGGCATAAAAACACAAGATTTCTGGAGACAAAAAATGCTGCTATGTGTATTTTTCCAAGCAGTACATCTCATCAGAAATGAAATGACTGTATCAGAAGTGTCAAGATCCAGATTGTGTTCATCATTCATTTAACCTCCACGGTTTCTTGCAGACTGAATGAACCCTTTCTGTATCTTGCCCATGGTACTTACAGGCCAGTGCCCAGGGGTTAAACACTGCCATTCACTCTCACCCTTACCACCAAATTTCTGGATTCTGATCACCACTGGCAACTATAATTAGCAGCAGTCAGCATGGAAAGAGGTGGGTAGGGATGGGTAGCAGTGGTGTTAACTCTCTGAGTGCTGGCTGTGCCAACACAGTGGCTCTGGCAGCCATATCAAGAAGCCTCATGGACTGGATCCAGAGGTGGCTGGTCCAACCCAGTGAAGGGCCCACAGCATGCATGCCCCACCCCCTGCTGCTGGCAGGGAATAAGACCCAAAAGCTTATTTGAGTTTGACAACCCTAAATTTTATAACCAAAGATAGACAACACAAATGCAAATACTTGTCCTCCATGATGAAGCAAATACGTAAAACACACAGACAATACAAGATTCCCTGGGTTAAAGGAAGAAAAGGACAGCCTCAACAAGAACAGTAATAAAGGGTTAGTGCACCCTTACTGGAGTCTATACATACCAACAGTTAAAAATATTACCATATTTTCTCCTATACAGCACACATATACACACACACCTCCCTCTCCTAAAATCAGCCCCTCAAACTGGGTTGTGTGTATTAAGTGGGGAAGTTCTGCCCAGGTTAGAAGCACCCTGTTTTGATTCCTGCTCCACAGTACGGCAGCTGAGGACATCAACTGAATTAATGGTTCACTGTTCTTCATTCCACAGGTGTCAACAATTGTCTCTCCTTTTCAATGGTATTGATGTTCTAGCAAGTGTAATTTTGCTGTCTGCTACCTGCTCCTGGTCTCTCACCTTATATTTTACAGCATCAGAGACTCTTTACTTCATCTCAAAATCAAAGATCCACCCCATGGAGACTACACTTTAGCAGCAGCTAGGGTTTCAGCATTAGTTAAGCAGGAAAGGGACGTAAATGACTTGAAAATTAGGCTCTGTCCCTGCTTTATGAAGCCATCACTCCGGAAAATTCGTTTTTTCCTTCATTCTGCCTTTCAGTAACAAGGCATTATATTTCAGGCATGTTCTATGCAAGAAAATATGATAATCAGAAACAGACCTTCAATTAACTTCTATAGTCTGCCCTGTTGCAAGCTCCATTAACAAATAAATACATGACAAAAAAAGAAGAAAAACAAATATACACAAACCTGAAGCATAAGAGCATGTGGGGAATGTACAAAAATTGAAGGGTTTTCCTTTGGTGAGGATTCAAGGCATAGTTGAGCATCAGTAGCCTTAGCATTGTAAGTAAAGGCAATACTACTTGCAAGTTTCCCATCATAAAGAACCTGTTTGTGGTGTTCAGCCAGGTGAATGTCACTCTCAGATTTAAATTTGAATGTACTCTGGGGGAAAAAAAGGAAGGTGACAGTTATATATTTTAAACAAAGAAGAACCACAACACATTTGAGAGAATACATGGCAAGTAGTACAGAATTACATTTTCCCAAATGTTTCAGTACCTTTAAAGATATAGGTTAAGTATTTTCAGTCTTCTAATATTACACCAGTTCCTTTTTCAACTAGCAAAGTTTATTCTTTATTATATCTTAAATATTTACCAGCTCGCAAAATTATCTTCTGCTACAGAAATGGATCATAATTAACAATAATTCAAGATATACGACTTCCCTAACATGGGGCATTTAAATTATTCTACATTTTCAGTTAGGGTAATGTAAGTTGAATTACCCAAACATAAATTACATCACTTGACCTAATCATATATGAAGTCTTTTTTATTTAAAAACACTAACAATGGAAAATAACCAGGCAACATTAAACAAAAAATATTTGTGTTCAGTGACACGCATTGGAATTGCCAAAAATCAGAAGCAATCTTACTTATTTACATCCTGCAAATGAGTGTTCAAACATTTTAATACATTTTCACATTTTTATTCTTGCTTCTTTGACTTTTTACCTATACCCTACTGTCTATTAAGACCAAAGAGAACATTTTAATGGGATACATTATGCATTCATATTTCCTGAGGCTTTTGCCAAAACCATTTTGATTTAGTGGGTTTTTCTCTAAAAGAGCATGTACCCCATGATTTATTAGCTGACAGCCAGTTAACATATTCCAAAAAACTACTGATATGAAAAAAATATTTACAACAATCAAAAATAGAATCAAATCGCAAATGCCATATTTCAAAGTAATGATTTCCAAACGTTAGACAGAAAATTACTAATCAAATCTATTGTGATTCATATTTGATCCAAAACTGCATTTTCTGGCAACACTGCCAAGTTGACCAAGCATGAAGATATACATTTATTACTTTTTGCAACAAGCTGTCAGCTTTACTTGGCTTACTGGTTTAGCATGTTACAATTATTTGACAGCTCCGAGAGGACCACCAGTGGAAAAACACAGTATTCATAAAAAGTAATGCAAAGTTGTTAGAAATTATTACTATTAAAATATTATAGTTTTGATTTCAAAGTTAAAATTTCTCTTGTAAAAAAAAAAAAAAAATCACTCATTTTAAATAATATATTTCCAAGGATAATTACAATTCACACTGCTCAAGTCTTCTGTGCAACTGATTTTAAAACATGAAACTTCTCCATTACTTTTTGCTCTGTTCAATTTCCACACACACCCCCCGCCCAGTTATTATCATCCCCCCACCTCAATCTTGTATGTAATTACATCAGTAAATTCTAGTGGGCTGTCCAGACGGGATATAGAAACACTCCTGTATATCACACACAATATTATTTCCCACCAATTTACAGTTATTTTCCATACAGTGTAGTTAGCTTCTACAGCAGACTGCTAACTGGGACCAACTTATAAAGATACACAATTTGTGTTACAAAAGAAGTCTGAAAAAATATGTATTATATTAAAAATGGGACAATTTCTTTAAAAGTACAAATAAATCAGTCTTGCATTTACCCATTCCAGAGTTAAAAGCATTATATTACACATAGTGTCAAACCCTTCTTTGCTATTTTTGACAATTTTACAGCACATGAGAAAAACTAGACTACAAGCATTTAATGATTTTACCACATAAATTTTTTTCCTACTTAGCAAATAATTCTATAATTCAGAACTTTAAAAATATTGCTTGCAGAGAAAAAGCTCATATGATTTTATTTTGCACACTGCCAGTTTGGGGATTGTTAGCTTAGGCATGACAGAGAATTTCAAGGCAAAAGTCCATGATACTTTGTCACTGTAAAAATTGGATGATTGGTTAGATATTTGTAACATAACTCAACAAGTTAATTTGATTAACTTCTTATTGCTGTAAAGACTGAAACAAGAGGTAAATAACAAAATTTACCCGGGTCCTTCAGATATAGAATCAGAGAAAATTTGGATTGAAAGGGACCTCAGGAGGTCCAACCCCTGCTCAAAGCAGGACCATCCCAACTAGATCATTCCAGCCAAGGCTTTGTCTAGCTGGCTCTTAAAAACCTCCAGAGATGGAGCTTCCATCACCTCTCTAGGTAACCTGTTCCAGTATTAACTACTCTCCTAGTGAGAAAATTCTTCCTAACATCTAACCTAAACTTCCCTTGCTGCAACTTGAGACCATTGCTCCTTGTTTTCTCATCTGTACCACTGAGAACAGTCCAGCTGCATCCTCTTTGGAATCCCCCTTCAGGTAGTTGAGGCTGCTATTAAACCCCCTCTCAGTCTCCTCTTCTCCACACTAAATAAGGCCAATTCCCTCAGCCTCTCTTTGAAACTTGTGTGTCCCAGCTCCCTCATGATATTTGTTGCCCTCCACTGGACTCTCTCCAATTTGTCCACATCCTTTCTATAGTGGGGCCCAAAACTGAACACAGTACTCCAGATGTGGCCTTACCAGTGCTAAATGGAAGGGAATAACCACTTCCCTTGGCCTGCTGGCAAAATTCCTACCAATGCAGCCCAGTATGCTGTTAGCCTTCTTGGCAACAAGGGCACACAGCTGGCTCACATTCAGCTTACTGTCCACTGTAAACCCAAGTTCCTTTCCTGCAGAGCTGCTGCCCAGCCAGTCAGCCCACAGCCTGTACTGGTCCATGGGATTTTTCCATTCTAAGTGCATGACCTTGCACTTGTCCTCGTTGAACCTCATAAGAGGTTTTGGGCTCTCCAAAAACTTCCTGGATTACCCTCCCAGCAAATGTCAGGGTGACTGAAATCCCCCATGAGAACCAAGAGGGTATATAAAACTAAGAATATAAAAAGCATATCCTGCTCAAGTAGATGATAAATCAATTTTATCATAACGTTTGAATGTTTGAAAGAGGCGTCTAAAATCAAATCATGTTGAACTTATAAAACAAACACTTTGACCTATTACTTTAAGAGGAATCAAGGCTCAAAAATATCAGAAAAAGTAGAAAAGATACATATGTGAGAGCTTTCAAATGAATAAGGATGTGCTGCATTCATAGGTCATATTTTTAAATAAGCTCTCATTTCTTTTCAATTTTTGGTATTTTAATAGGGCTTTCACCTCTCCCCTGCCCCGCCATGAAACAAGAGTTACCTACTGAGGAAAAATGAGACTAAAAGAAATTATTTAGGATGCATAAGTGGGGGAGAGGACCACATTTTAACTGAGTTGCATAAACACTTGATTGGAGTTTAATATATGTTTAGAGCAAAAATGAATACTGTGAATTTCAAAAAGTTTTAGTTTGAAACAAATTCATTTTATACACAGATTTCAGATCTATACCACTGGTTGGTTCTGTAAGTTTACACTGAGTTCAATAAAGAACAAAGGGCAACATCTTGTGTATCAGCATCCCCATGCTGAAAAATGGTGGCGGGGGAAAGGGGGGCACGTGGTGCTTTAACTAAAGCTCATTCAATAACTTCAGAAAAGCAGATATTTGATGAGTTTTAGTTAAAGCGCCTCCACTGCCATTTTTCAGTACAGGGACGCCGATACATGACACACTCCCAGCACTTTAATAAGAGCGGCTCTTGAAGCCAAACTAATTAAAGCACCCCCTGCCCCACTCCTGGAGCATGTGTGCATTCCCTAATATTCCAGATCATTGCCTGAAATCCAAACAAACACAGCTTCAGGTTTCCTCTTGCATGTGTCAAGACTTCAGCAAACAAACAGGAAAAAAAATAAACTTTTACTTTCAAAACCTAAAGGGAATGATTATAATCTGGAACTCCCCTGAGATTCACACTCAGGATCATCAAGGGAAAGGAAAAGACTGAATAAATGCATGCACACAGTGATCCTTTGTTACCTACCTGATTGGTATCATGAGAGAAGAGATTCACTATATGCACACATAGAAATACCCTGATGACTAGTCTTGTAGTAGTGCAAGTAGCATAGATTCGTGAGACAGCTAATGCAGATATTGAATAAATTCACACAGTATGATGCTTTCTTTATGATACTTATACCAGGAAATGCTATCTGATTTATCCCTCCAAGTTAGATAAGTCAACTTTAAAAAGATCATGAAAAATTATTTTAATAGTGAGACACTTTCAGAACTAAGAAGACTGACCTCCTTTAAGTACACCCCTCCTCCCTCAGCTCCCCTCAATTAATTACATTTATGGACACATACTTTTTAAAAAAGAAAACTGAATAGAATAGGATGACTGAAATATCTACCTTCTAGCAGCTGTTTATCTTATTGGGAAAAGTTTAAAAATGGGACCTAGTCAACTCATTCAGACAGACAAGCCACTACCCCTCTTTGGCACATTAGGGCTAGGGACAGAAGTTACACATAAACCAGTATATCTTCTCAGAAACCAGTTCAAATTTGTAACACAACAGAAATTCAGAGTCCATAAACT
Source organism: Gavialis gangeticus (assembly GCF_001723915.1). Lineage (NCBI taxonomy): Eukaryota > Metazoa > Chordata > Crocodylia > Gavialidae > Gavialis > Gavialis gangeticus. Next base: position 53,908,401 of record NW_017729032.1, on the reverse strand, counting down.
GCTTTCAAAATGGCCAAAACCAGTTTAAGATAAACTGGGATGGATGTAGTATCAGACTCAACTGAATGATGTTAGATCAGTTTATTGAACTTCTGTCCCAGACCCCTCCAGAATCAAGTTAACTCACAGTCTCCCGGCATCCCAGGATGCTTTGCACCTCTCTCGCAATCCCTCCACCTCACAGGGTGGTCAGGTTAGCCTTGGCTCAAGCAATCTGCTCCAGCTGAGCAGGGAGGCATACTCTAGCACACTCTGACCTCTGGCTTAGGCCACTTCAGGCATGTGGCTCCATCTCCAAAATCAAACATGAATGTCCGTTCACTTGCTTATTAGTTTAATCTACACAACTTAGACTAACCTGAGACGATTGAATCTATTCAGCCTCAGGCTTTTTGACTGTCTGTACTTAGCCTAGGTGGTAGTAAGTCCATAAGAAAAAGAGGATATAGGATGCCAGATGAGCACTTCCAAGGGAAGGTATCTAATTTAAGGCCTCCCCTTCAGGCTAGGTTATTCTTAATATTTATTATCTTATTTTGGGGGTGGGGGGGTGTTAAATTAATGAATCCAAACCACCAAAAAGCAGTTAATTTAGGAAGCAAACGATATGTGCAGGCTGTATTTGTATGGACCTTAGGAAAAGCACTCACAATGAACTGTCAAGAATGAAAATCTATTTGTGCTACATGCACTGAACAGCATAGAAGTTTGAGGCAATATGGGGGTTTTTTTCTTTATCTTTTTTTGCCTCTGGTCAAAACTGCAGTCTCTTATATATTCTTCTCCTTTTAGGCAGAAAAGTAGACATATTGGAATAACAGCTCTCAGCTCTCAATTGAAAAAACAAGGTTTTTTTAATCTCTCACTCCCCCCCTACAAGAATTCATAATCATTTTCTTTAAACAGAAAACAAAACTATTGTAAACACTCGACCTGAAACTGCCTCCATTCTCAAGCATTTGTAATTGTCACCTGATTATCTCACTAATTTTCCAATCTTCTAGCACAAAGGGAAAAGTTCAGACCTGGATATTTTGAGCGGAGATAAAACATATAGAATATTTTTTCAGGTCTTCTTTGTAAAACTAGAGCAGCAAACAGGGCACATTTTTATTTCCTTTGCAAGTAACATTTAAGGGATTATTAACATTTTGTTGAAAAACGGAAATGGATTCAGAGAACTGATATATACTACACATATAACAGCCATACTAAAAAACACAGAAACTTTGATTTTATATTCTTGGAAGTTAGGATGTGGCAGAATTAAAGCTATTAAATTTGGCCCCCTTGCATGCATGCAGTTTGATACTGGTATAATCACCTCAATAGTTACATTTCCCCCCATTTTTATATAATATGGATGTTACTCACTAAATCAATTAGGACTAGTTTTAACTTTTGAGTGATTATCTTCACAATGTACACAGCTAAATTCCTTATTTAGATTCAATTTCCTAGGATTTGTTAAGGAAGAAAATTGAAATAAAACTGACAAGCCATCACATGAACCATGTTGGAGTCCATATAGTTCATCAGCATCATTAGAACCAGAACACAGACCTCTACCACCTGAGCAAACAATGTAATAATGGCAGTAACAGATTGCCATCTGTTATATTAGGGGTGGGCAAAATGGCAGATCTGGCCAGTGGTGAAACTCCATATCCCAGCAGGCCGTGCCCATGTTGCTGTAGCTATTTTCCATAGAGACCCCAACAGCAGTGGGGCCGTAACAGCACAGGGCCAGAGCTTCCATGGAGACAGGCACCAGCAGCATTGGCAGGTTGCACGGCTGGGCAGGGAGCTGCTCCAGGCTGGGATCTTGCAATTGTAACAGTTTGGTCCAGAGCTGGGTCATGCAGGAAGCAGATTGCAGTCACTAGTGCAAGATCCTGGCCCTGGAGCAGCTCTCTACTTAGGCTTTGCCTGCCCCTACTCTATATAGACCAGCTAACAAGAGGGAGATGAGACAAACATTTACTGGGTGTGACAGTTGTTTATTGACAACAGGTGAAAGCCCTGCTCAGCTGCTACAGACCTAGAATAGAATACATTCACTGCAGTTGTATTCTTTTGAAAATGTAGTTGTCAGAATAATAATAAGTATTTGTTGGGTATGTGAAATGTCCCACACCAAACAGTGTCATCTCGTGCAATACCCCACACCATGGGCTTCCCTGGCAGAGGCAGAGCCAGACAGCTGTACAACCCCTGACAGCACCAGCTGACAATCACAGTGGCACAATCAGCTACTGCTGCTGCTGTTACAGCTATTTTTTGCTCCCCAAAAAGTGGTGCCTGGGGCTGCTGACCTGGCTCCCCCCTCTTAGTTATGTTGCTGTTCCCCAGCTCTGCCGGCTGTGCCATACTGGTTCACCTGACTACCCTGAAGTAGGGCAGAAAGCTAAAGCCTATTGCTGAAGCAATGCAATGAGCAGCAGCAGGGTGCAAGCCCAGCAGCCTCAAACTAACCCTGCATGTGGCCCATGAACCATCAGTTGGACAGGCCTGACTTGGGGTTGAAACTCCTGATGCCCAGTATGGTGAAGAAACAGTCCTCTTCCACAGACCTTTAAGCCTCATACAAAGGTAGAGCAGTAAAATCCCAGCAATGGGCTGTAACCCACTTCGAGGAAGTAATGGACTGATGGTGGCCTTCCTCAGACAGGTGAAAACAAGCAAAGTAGAAATAATGACCCCACATTACATGAGTTGTTGTTTGCTTAAGTTCATAAAGTCTCAGCGTTATTAACATAAAACCCTCACATCTTGTTTTTCATCAGATATACTCAGGGCAATTAAGTTTCTATTATATTTATATATTTCTTGGTGCAGTCAGAAAAAATTAACATATTGGCTAATTAAACAACCACCTTACATTACTTTCAGTTCTTCACACGTACAAGGACCAATGTTATGTCAACATATGTGCAGACTCATATCAACAGTGCACGACAAAACTAATAAGGGATGCTACTGAAACAAATACCACACCTTGCCCCAGGTAGAACATCCATTCTAACTATGAAGAAAAAGCAAGAGAAGAACAACATATTTCTGTAAATACATTACACTCAAAGAATCCATGTTATGAGAATGCAGTCTTTATTTATCATGGACTGCCTTTGCAAATCCCCTCTATAAAAAAATATTCAACAATAATCCAGTATTAAGAAAAGACCAGCAAGATCAAGCATCAGATTCTCATCAGAATGTTCATCTCTCAAGAGCACAGCTGCATTAAGTTTAACTTCTTTTCCTTCTCCATATAAGGAAGGGTTCAGTACCAAGGACTCACTGTGACAGCCAAACACACCAACCTTCAGATCCAAACCAATAAAATTTCAGGGTCTTCAATATTACCATTTCTCCCTTTCCAATCGGAACTCAGAGCCACAAACCTCTCAGCATCAAACTCTTTTCCCTGTCCCATGCAATCCAAAGTTTTCTGCTACAAATACAAAACCAAGTTGTTCCTTTAACAGATACCAAAATGAACAGTCAGTTCTTCTTAACATTGTTGATCTTCACTGGTGGCAGCACCACTTAAATGGATCTGTCATACATACTGATCAGCAGGGGTGGTGATCCACAAGAGTTCAGCAGAGTCCCCATTGGTTATGATAATGCCCAGATGTAGTAGGCTATCAGTCTGGGATGGTGCGGTTTATGGCCACTGCCCCTATTGACTTTTAGATGGCCATAATCTTGGTCCTGCATGGCACTGTGGCAGAGTTGCCATGCTCTTACATGGGGTTTACAGCAACACAGGACATGGGGCAGGGTCTCATTCTCATAACCGCATCTCCGGCATCTTCCGTCTTAGTGGCCATGGTAGATGGCACCACTTAGTGAGAGGCAATTGAGGGAGATCCAGTAAATGAAGTGCCAGTTTGCAAACTTGGTGAAGTTGCCTCAAGGCAGGAAGTAGTTACTGGTACCCCCCTTTGAGGTGACATTGAAGACTCTGCCCTGGTTGGGTTTCCCCTTAAGGTCACTGATGTATTTTGCCTACATTGCCTCCTCCACAAACCTCTCCAGGCAGGTCCACAACTGGGTGAGAGTATAATCCAGCTGGCAGTTGGGGTCACGTTAAGATTCCCAGCTCCTGTCAGTACAGAAGAGTACTGCTCTCTCTACATCTTTTCAACCTTCAGGTATTTGAAGACTACTATCAAATCCCCCCTTCAATCTTCTCTCCTCCAGACTAAATAATCCTAAGTCTTTCAGCCTTTCTTCATAAGTCATGCTGCTCAGACCCCTATTTATTTTTGTTGTTCTCTGCTGGCCTCCTCCCAAACTGTCCACATCCTTTTTGAAGTGTGGGACCCAAAACTGGACACAGTACTCCAAGTAAAGACTCACCACTCCTGCTATAGAACTGAAGAATTACTTCCCTTGATTTGCAAATGACATTCCTGTTAAAATAACCTAGTGTGCTTTTGGTGTTTTTTGGTCAATCAGAGCACACTGGTAGGTCATACACAGCTTATGGTCCACTGTAATCTCCAGGTTCTCCTCTGCAGTACTGCAGCCTAGCCAGTTATTTTCCAGTCCGTATTTGCAAACACAATTACTATGCACTAGTCCTTGTTGAATCTTAGGTCACTGACTGTGGACCATTTTTCCAATCTCTTCAGGTCACTCTGGATCTTAGTCCTGACCTCCAGCGTGTCTGCAATTCCACCCAACTTGGTGTCATTCACTCACTCAAAATTAACAATCCACCCTATCCAGGCAGGCAAGGAAGGAGGAACCTACAGGGTGCTGAGCTTTTAGTGCATGTTACTATATCACACACTGAATCATAAGCACTGCTGAGTATCTGACCATGTTTTCTAGCCCGCTATAGCAATAACCTTGACTTGCTTTCTTAATACACATCCCATGAGGAACACTAGCTTGCCTTATTAGAAATGTGTGTTTTTGGCTGGAGAACTTGATATGCTTCCTCACTTACAGAACAGCTTGTTATGTCAAGTGACCAAAAATATCACGCTTCCTTGTATCATTTTTGGGAAGAGGTGAGAATTTGAGTCCTTTCATGCCATTATTATATATGGCTGCATCTGAAAAAGGCCTACAGAATTTGCAGCAAAGTGTTGTAAAACCTATGTTAAGAGAAGTAGCAGACTGCCACTTCTTCTGGGAGGAGCTAGGATCTATAGAGAATTCACTGAAAATTTATTGATCACCATAAACAGCAACAAATAATAATTTATTGTATTTATCCTATTCCAAGATGAAGATCCACCCCCCTGCCACACACACACACACACACATACACACACACTGCGAGGAAAACAAAGCCTCATCTTAAAATAGAGTATCAGACTGCTCTAGTTGGGAGCTGTGAGGAGCAGCTGTGAAAGCAGTGGTCTTCAGTTCCCTGCACAACAACTCCTCACAGAAAACACAGGGAAGCTCTAGAGTTGCCTCTGCCCCATGCTGCAGGGACCTGCAGTGGCACCATGTGGATTCCTCCTTCCAGGTCTGTTCCCAACCAGCAGAGAAGAGGGACCCGGAGAAGGGAGGCAGGCAAGGAAGGAGGAACCTGCAGGGTGCTGAACAAGACTCTCTGCACAACAGCTCCCTGTAATGCAGAGTAGGAGCAACTCTGGGGCTCCCCCTGCACCTGGATCACTGGGGAAAGCAGAACATCGTGGGGGAGAAGGTGGGCAGGCAAGTGAGGGGGGGAAGACAGCAAGGGTGCAAGGGGTAGAGATCAGACTGTCTGTTTCCCACCCCACCTGCCCCTTGCTGCTGCCTTCCTGCTGCACTAGCAGGGATGGCGGGGGGAGGGAGAGTACAAATTTTAAATGACCCACCAGTAATTGGATTATAGATATGGAAAATTATAAATCTGTTATAATTTTCCATGTCTAGAATCTAATTATTGGGGGTGTCCAAAATTCAAAGTCGTCTTGGATTTGGATAAGTAAGGTAATATCAAATGGTATGAGTAAAATTTGTGCATGGCAACTTTCAGGTAATTAAATCTGGTAACACAGGGCATGAATTATGAGGAAGGAAACTTAACCTTAACCTTTTTCATTTTGAAAATGGAAAAAAAAAGACAGAGAAAGGACATTTGCATTAAGCAACGAGTAGTAAGAGTTCAAGGCTGACAGGCTGTGCTTCACTGACAACATAATGGAGAGCGCAGGATTTATCAGGAGTAGTAATTCAAAGATAAAATTAAGGATGAAATTTAGAAGAGTTTGAAAAAAGACATTCACCCAACTGGCAGGACAAACTATGTTTACCTTTTGAAAAAACAGTTACCAAGAACAGGGGTTTTCAACCTTTTTGGATCAGTGTACCCCCAGCAGCCAAACGCAGAGCAGTATACCCCCAGAGGCCAGACGTGGAGCAGGAAGTAGGAGGAGTATGCAGCCAGATGCGGAGTGGCGGCAGCCGCCGCATGCGAGCTTCCCACAGCTGCCCCCGGGTCCGGCCAGGCAGGTGGCGCCTGCACGGCACCACGGGATGGTGTGTGGTGGCACTCCATCCCCACCCACCCACACATATCCCCTAGGGCCTTCTTGAGGCCTGATCTAGGAGAAACAGTAATCTACAATTTGGTACTTGATATGAATCAAGAGAAAAAGATTAGTATAATGCCCACTGAAAACATCATCTTCAGCAGTTAATGCTAATATAATATTCTGTGGATACCAAAAAGGTGCTGTCCCCAGTTTTCAAGAAACAGATCTGGAATAAATAGGAATTTAGGTCAATGTTCAAAAGCAGGTACCTAAAAATAGCATCCAAGCACTAGCCTGATTTTCAGAAGTGTTGAGCAAAACCAGCTCTGAGTCATTAGGACCTACATGTACTTAGCACCTTTGAGCATTAGTCCATTTTTATTTAAATGAGGAGCAAGGAGCAATTTTAGGAAATCAGGCGTGAAAATGATGACCGAACCGGCTGAAAAGGTTTCAGTAAGGCTTTAGATTTTTGTTTGTATGTCAGTTTTGTTTCTAGGCTGACTGGACAATTATCGGTAGGGTCAGTTTATGCCCTGTGCACCGTAATGGCCTAGCTGGAACCGTTGTCACTACAAAGAAGAGAAGAGTCCCACCCTACTTTCACTACCTTTTTTGACAGGAGGTGGGGATAAACCTCTTGTTGCCATGTATGATGAAATATGGAACATCCTATAATTGGTTCCAGGGGACAGGGCAAGAAGTCTCCCAACTGCCAGCTTTCTTTCTTTGTGAAGGAGAACAAAGTCACCTTTCACCAGCCTAACAAATCTCCTATCAGGTGCCTGACATGCCCACTTTATTTAGAGAACAGCACTACTGTACAGTAGAGCTGTGCAAAACTGCACTGTTTCATTTCAACTTCTGTTTCGCCATTTCAAAGGGACAGTGTTTCATTTCGAAGCAGTATTCCGTTTCATTTCGTCAAAACTGTTTCAAAGTGTTTTGATGTTTTGCCCATAGGCTATAATGTGGAATAATGAAAATGCCTATAACACTGGAATTTCTTGCCAGATTCAGATGAAAATTTCAGGGATGGTAACCCCTTCAAAAGGCACGAAACCTGCCAAATTTCAAGGAGATAGGTTCAGGGGGGGTTGTGAAACAGCACCTCAAACAGTTCAAAGGAAAACGCATATCACTTGCTGGCAGCAGAAGCTTGCTGTCATCCCATGAGCAGATGTCAGGGCCCGCACCCCCAGGAGGGCTGTAGAGCTGTGCCAGACTCCCCCTAGGGGTGCGGGTGCCTGGATCTGCACGTGGGATGACAGGAGGCTGCCGCTGCTGGGGGCTTGGGGCACAATGCAGCCCAGTGGCTTCAGGCAGGCAGTGTCCGCCACTCCTGAGTCTGCAGCAGGGGCAGCACCAGGCTCTTCCCGGCACTCGGTGGCTGTGCCGGGAGTCAGGTTGATCTCCGCGGGGCTGGCGGAGCCACTCGGAGCTCAGCCCTGACTCTCCCTGCCTCCCACCGCCGGACTGCACTCTGAGTGGATCCACCAGCCCCACAGAGCTGATTCTGGTGGCAGGAGGTGGGGGAGAGCCACTGGCCAGGGCTGCACTCGGAACCAGGGCTACACTCTGAGTGGCTCTGCCACTGGCTCTCTGCTGCCTCCCGCCACCAGGCTTATCTCCATGGGGGGCTCCAAAGCCTCCAGCCACCTGGCTCTTCGCCAGGGCTGCACTCCAAGCAGCTGCGTCAGCCCCATGGAGCTCAGCCCGGCAGCAAGAGGCAGTGGGAGAGCCAGTGCTGGAGCTACTGCACAGCCCTGGCAAGACAGCCCGGCGGCAGGAGGCTCTGCAGCCCCATGGAGCTGAGCCCGGAGGCGGGAGGCAGTGGAGAACCACTGGCCAGGCCTGTGTTCAAAGCAGCAATACCACTGGCTCTCCTGCCACCTCCCGCCACCAGGCTGAGATCCGTGGGGCTGGAAGAGCCAGGTGGAGTGCAGCCTTGGCTCTCCTCCACTTCCAGCTACACATGTCAATATCAGAGCAGTCCTTCCCCCCTCTTTCTCCTCCCTCTCCTTAGTTTCTGTTTTAGCTGCAGCAAGCCCGGCTTCAAAACTCAAACTCTTTTGAAACTTTTGAAATATTTGAAGTGCCCTTTGTTTTGTTTTGAACGTGTTTCGAAGCCTTTTGTTTCATTTTGATTTTGCTGTTTCAAGCTCGAAACGTGCTGAAACAGCTTTGAAACGAAACACCCATCAAAATTTTGCACAGCCATACTGTACAGTCACTGAACTGGAAGTGTTTTGGTGTGATGGCAAACCTAGGATCCAGAGTGCCTTAGTTTAGTTCTGGTTATTTTTGGTTTTTTTTTAATCTGTACAGTAAATTTTTCATACTGGCATAACTGAACATTTATCATTTCCAGAAAAAAGCATTTTTAGCATTTTAGAGGATGTAGTTTTTCAACCTGTCTGTATATTTGAGGAAATTGAGTCTTCTCCAGTCTCACATATTGAACTATTTGTTACAAAATAAAAAGTAGCTGCAGTCTAAAACTGAGTCATTGGTAATTTATATTAAAATATGTGTGTACACTGACATTTGCATAAACAACTTAACCAAATACTTTACAGAGTTGTTAAAGCATTCTCTTCCCTAAATGACTGAATACAACAAAATGTCAGAAGCAGAATGTGATATGATATAGGAAGAAAGTAAAGGGAAAGACTATTCAGGTTTACCAGTGATGTTCAAAAGAAGTGTTCTTGCTGTCCGAACTGTATTTTTATCCAGTTAATAAAACTATAAGATTGAGAGATGCCAGAATTATTAATACACAGATACTGAACTGCTCAAAAGAGCTATCCAGCACATCCTTTTCAACTAAAGTTAAATATATATGACATTTGCTAAAAATAATATAGAAATAAAATGTCATCAAAAGTTAAAACACCATAAAACTGTACACATAATTTTATTTTCTGCCTTTGTTTCTTAATCCCTTTTCTCTCTTCCATCTCAGACTCATTCAGCTCCACACTCTTTGTCCTATTATTGTCCTCTTTTTCCTGTCATTTTTTATGGTCTTCTTCCCCCTTTTCTTTTGGGGTAAAAAAAAAAAAAAAAAAAATCTCTACTTCATAGTAATTGCAATTGGTCAATTTTCCTTCTCTGTATTTTTCTATGCTGTGTCTTCCCCCTTACCTCTCTTTGTATCACATAGTTTCTCTGTAGAACCTCTCTCCAGTACTTCATACTACATTTACTATTCCTGCAATACATTATCTATATATATATGAAAGCCTTAGCCTATCTGTCTGTCCATAAGAGTGTTCCGGACAGGAGGAGTTCAGGACAGGAGCCAGTGGTGGTGCAGTGGAGCGCTGCCATGATGGCGTGGACAGAGGGGACAAAGCACGGGGTTGGGGTGAGCCCCCCCCAACTCCCTGGAGGAGGTGGCACCATGGAATGCTGGCTATGGGGTACAGAGAGGATGGCAGGGCAAGGTTCACCCCTGCCCCCCTGCTCCTTGGAGGTGGCAGTAGCACAAGGGGGAAGGGGCAGGGGCAGGCCTGTCACGCAAGTAGGGGAAACAGGGTTGGGCCCACTGCGCTGGGCAGGGAACAGGATTGGGCCATGGTGGTGGGGGGGGAATGGGATCGGGCCCGCCCAGCTGAGCTCCATCCCTGCCAGGCCCATCATTCTTGACAGGCAATTTGCTAGTATTCATTATACTCCTCTATTAGCCTGGATGTTACTTTGAAAAACGACAAGCTCAACCCCACTGTAACAGGGAATCAGTCAGGAGCCATGTTACTGAGACAAGGTCGGATCAGACTGACCCGATGATGAACCCCTGCCAGGTGGAGGGGATTACACACCTGGGAGGAGACTGGGTGATTAGGCTGCCAAAACCAGGCATAAAGCCAACACACTGTTTGCCTTTGGGCACCAGGAAACAAATGAGGAGTGGCAGAGGTCCCTGACAGGACAGAAGAAGTCCTACCTGTGAACTGAAAGTCATTGGGGGAGCTCCAGACTCATGGCAGATCAGCCGGGAAGAGGTTTTGCCTCAATGAAAACCAGCTGCGCTGGTGAATGTGGGGAGATACGGTGGTGCCAGGAGGCAGATTCACCAGCAACTTGAAGAGGGAGGCATTCTGCTCCCAGGTAAAAGAGAGAGGATCAGAATCATCCCCAAGCCTGGATCCCATCAGGACTGCAGAATTTAGCAATAGCCAGGCAGGCTGAGAGAGAGAAATAATGGGGACTGCTCTCAGCATTACACACCCATGGAGAATGAGAGCCAGGAAGAGCATATGCTGCAAATGAGGTAATTAGCAGCGAAGACTCTTTACAAAGTATATACAAAAGTATCAAGCCTGGAGATTCCTCAACTGTAACTCAGGCTATCCTTGTCAATGAAGTAATTGACAAGAGTAAAAAAAAATTAACTAACATCAGGGTGGCATTTATCTACCTTGGAACAACAAAGGACACTGATCTCAAATATTCCAAAAAAATCCTGGTTCAGGACCATTAAATATTTTTGCTTTTCTAATGCTGAAACATTATAACATAGAATAATGCTTTAAAATTACTAAATCTACATGAACTGAAATATTTATAAGGATGAAATCAGGAAGGCCAAAATGAAATGGGAGTTGCACCTAGCAAGGCATATGAAGAGTAACAAGAAGGGTTTAAACAAGCATGTCAGCAACTAGAGGAAAATCAGGGAAATTGTGGGATCCTTACTGAATAGGGGAGGCAAACAAGTGACAGATAATGTGGAAAATGCTGTATAGTCAATGCCTTTTTTACCTCAGTCTTCACAGGCAAAGTCAGCTCCCAGACTACTGCACATGGCAGCACAGTTTGGGAAGGCAGGAAGCAGCTGACAGTGGCAAAGAAAACAGGTTAGAGACTCTTTAGAAAAGTTGTACATGGGGCCAGATGCAATGTACCCAAAGGTGCTGAGGAGTTTGCTGGTATGATTAGGGAGCTGCTGGCCATTATCTTGGAAAATTCATGGCAAATCATGAGAGGTCGCAGACAACGGGGAAAGGGCAAATGTAGTGCCCATCTTTAAGAAAGGGAAGGAGGATCAAGAAAACTACACATCAGTCAGCCTCACCTCAGTCCCTGGAAAAATCATGGAGGTCCTCAAGGAATCAATTTCTAAACACTTGGAGAAGAAGGTTATTAGGAACAGTCAGTATGGATTCACCAAGGGCAAGTCATGCCTGACTAACTTCATTGCCTTTTATGATGAGACAACTGGCTCTGTAGCTACAGAGAGACCAGTGGATGTTATCTACCTTGATTTTAGCAAGGCTTCTGATACAGTCTCCAACAGCATTCCCCCCAGCACTCTAAGGAATTATCAGTTGGATGGATGGACTATAAGGTGGATAGAAAACTGGCTGGATCATCAGGCTCAAAAGGTAATAATCAATGGCTCAATATGTAGTAAGCAGCTAGTATCAAGTGGAGTGTTCCAGGGGTTGGTCCTGGGGCTGGTTTTGTTCAGTATCTTCATTGACTATCTGGAAATAGGGATAGAGTGCACCCTTAGCAAGTTTGCTGATGACACCAAGCTGGGGGCAGTAATAAATGCACTGGATATTAGGGCTAGGATTCAGAGAGACCTTGACAAACTGGAGGATTGGACAAAAGAAGTCTCATGAAGTGCAAAGTCCTGCACTTACGATGGAACAATCCCATGCACTACTACAGGCTAAGCAACAGCTCTGCATAAGAAGACTTAAGGGTTACATGGGACAATAAGCTGAATATGAGTCAACAGTGTTCCCTTGTTGTCAAGAAGGTAAACCACATCCTGGACTACATTAGTAGGAGCGTTGCCAGCAGATTGAGGGAAGTGATTATCTCCCTCTATGGCTAGGGACAGACATTCAAAAAGCCTGAGCCTGAATTGATTCAACTTTTGCAGCTTAGTTTAACCTGCCTAGGCTGAACCAGTTTCCAACCATACAAACAATCCCTCTGGACTGAGGAAATTCAGGCACATGCCTGCAGTGGCTCAGGCTAGAAGCCGGGGGGAGAGGGGGAAATGGGGCTAGAGCAGCCCTCCCTTCCCTTGCACAGAGTTTAGCTGACGGGGGCATGGCCAGGCCCTGGCAGGACTTTCTCATTAGGGAGGCCTGCCTGCATCATCCGAGGCTTTTCTCTGCTGGCTGCGCAAGGAGTGGGAGAGTTGTCAGCCCCCAGTCCCTTCCTAGCACTCTGAGGCAAGGGGGATGTGCACTGCATTTATCTGTTGATGATACAGAGCTTTTCAATCTCCCTCCAAGCTTGTCAGACTTTGCACTAAACTGACGGGTGAGGAAGGTAGCCTGGAGCTGATATAAGTATTTATCACCCAATAAGCAAAACAATAGCCTCTCTCCCATTACTTGAAACTCTTCTTAAACAGCTTACCAGGATGACCTATTGATTTGCTCCAAAAGCCCTGTCCTGTTTGCTTGCCTGTCCCAATTAAATTGGTGAGACACACACACACAGACCCCTCTCTGCATTAGCTAGCACACCATGTGCCTGCAGTATTTGGGGCTCAGGTCCATGCTGTGGGAGATGGGAAGGAGGGATTTCCTGTTCGAGCAGCAAAGGGGGGTAGGGCAGGGGGAAGCCAGCAGACCCTGTTGCGTCTGCAGTCTCTGCTTAGATAGCACTAGCTAGCCTACCACATGTTGACTATGGTCCATACTGTGGGAGAGGGGAAGAAGAGATCCCTGCTTGAGCAGCAAGTGTTAAGAGGGGAGGGGAGGGGAGGGGAGTGTGGGGCATGAGGAAGCCAGCAGACCCTGCTGTATCTGCAAGTCTGTGCTGGAGGAGCTCTGCCCAGGGAGCAAAGGGAGGGGCCAGCTCTGCTGTGGAGCAGAGAGCCCCACCAAGCCCAGAGAGCATGCTGGGATACTGGGGGTGTCTGGTTTAACTTAAACCAGCAAGGGATCTGGGACAGACATTGCATAAACTGGTTTGAGCCAAATCAGTTAAGTCTGATACTACATTTAACCAGCTTCATCTCAAATCAGTTTCAGCCATTTTCAAACTGGCTTATGGGCACTGAACATCTGTTCTGTTGCAGGTTTAAACCAGTTTCTGATCACTTAAACCGGTTTATGTGTAATGTCTGTCTCTAGCCGATTAGGCACTGGTGAAGCCACATTTGAAGTACTATGCCCAGTTTTGGGCCCCCCCACTACAGAAAGGATGAAGACAAATTGGACAGAGTCCAGCAGAGGGCAACAAAAGAAGATGGAGCAAGACCAGTGGTTTTCAACCTTTGTTCCACAGATCCCTAGGGGTCTGCAGACCATGTCTAAGTGGTCTACAAAAGAGGACTATGATCAATCAAAAGTATTGAAGATTATGATCAATCGAATGCTTACAATCAAAGGGTTCGGCACCTCCATTCAAAATTTTTTAGGGGTCTGCAAACAAAAAAATGTTAAAAACCACTAAACTGTACTGTTCTTAGCTGTGGCAGATAACAGAACAAGGAGCAATGGTCTCAGGTTGCAGTAAGGGAAGATTAAGTTAGATATTAAGAAAAGCTTTCTTACTAGGAGGGTTATAAAACACTGGAGCAGGCTATGCAAAGAGGTTGTGGAATATCCATCCTTGGAGGTTTTTAAGACCTTAGTAGACAAAGCCTTTGCTAGGAAAATATAGTTGGGAACTGTCCTGCTTTGAGCAAGGGGTTGGACTACATGACCTTCTGAAATCACTTCCAACCCTAATTTGCTATGATTCTATGATTTTAGTACTGAAATAGTATGAAAAGTCAAATCTTCTGATTTTCAGGCAATAAATTTCATCATGACTAAAACATTCCCACAAAATGTTCTGAACCTTCATTTTTAAACATAAAACTGTGCTTCTAAGTTTTTGGTTTTTCTGGAAAATAGATGGATCTGGAAAATACTGTGATCTCCAGCCCCTACATCTACTGCCTGGTTTTTGGACCATATGCTAGCTCCTAATTTAGCTCAAGAAATCCATGATGGTGAAAACTATTCAGAGAACACTAAATACCACCCCAACTTGTGTTCCAAATGTATAACACTTGGAAGATTTCTTTTTTTTTTATTTTATTGCATCTTTACATTTCATTCCATCCCAGGATATATGTGTATATGTTGAAACGCCATATTTTCAACCCAGGCTTCACAGCTTTCAGAGTGGAATAAATATTTTAAGTTTTGGATGCCCACCTGAACTGAAACTACAAACGTTTGAGATTCCTCCATCAGGCTTAACAATGGTTCAACCTATGTTGTGGCAAGCAGGACTGACTTTCCACATTGCAAGATTCCTGAATTTTGGTGTACCCTGATGTGACCTTCTAATTTTAAAGGAGTTTAATTCAAAATTTTGAAGTGGATTTTTCAAACTAATTAAATATTAAAATAATCAGTTCTATTATCTATGATGATACTATATTACACGCATTTTCTATTTTTTTATTCTTCATATAAGCTTTTAGATCTACAATATATAATAGAAGTTTTCAATCAGGAAACTGGAGATTTGAGCAGATAAGAAGTAAAATAATTGGGGCTTTTAGAATGTGAGTATGTGTAGGATGCCTTATGCAAGAGGCATAAAATTTATGTTTCTGCTAAAATTATCAGTGGTGAAAGAGTTAGTAGTGTTGACATTTAAAATGAAGCTTTTGCTTTTAAAACCATTGAGATGAATGGAACAGTTCACACATGCCAAAATAAGTATTTCTGACTCAATTTACACACAATCTGGCATTAATTTATTTACATTCAATTGCAAGATTATATTTATGACCACGGGAAAAAGATATACATATACTTTGAGAAATGTAAGTCCTGACTTCAATGCATAATTTCATTGAATGCATTGACCACTGGATTTGAGGTTCAAGTCACACTACTACATACTGTGGTATGAGAAGATTTGCTAAGCTTGAAAATACACACTGCCAAAGGTAGTACATTTCCCTTTGTTAATATTTGGGGTTTCTAGTGTAAAAGAAATCTAGACTTGTCAACAGTATGCAATATATTTCTTTCAGTCCATGTAAACTTCACATATAGCCACTTAGCCAAATAACACAACACAGCACATAAAACATTTTAAAACTATTTCTGTATATCATGACAACATTGCCTTTATGATAATCATTTTCCAATTGGCAAATTAAAAGTTAATGGAATTTAAATGCATCAGTGTCTCCTTAGCTGTTTATCTAATAACATTTTATATTTTGCACTTATATGGTATGTGCCTTACAGAACACAAAGTACATTAAAAATTATGCTGCAACCTTTATCATTTTACAAATGACAAAAATGAGGCATAAAGATTGCCATCAGGTACTCAAACAGTCTGGAACAGAAGCTGAATCTCCTGCCCATTTTCAAATGCTTTAGCTTCTAGACAAACCAGGTTTCTCAGCTTCAGCAAAATGTGTCTTGTTCACTTTAAAAAAAATACTCTTTATGGTTTTTGCAGAGAATAACCAATACTGCTTTATCAGAGATCAAGGTAATAAAAGCATTATATGTTTGTCAAAAAAGTTCACTCAGAGGCATTTTGAGCTGCTCCTGATAACACCTAAGTGGGTTACTATGCCTAACTGCCGAGCTGTGGGGATGCCCAAACAGGAGTGGGAGGGACTTAGGTCAGCAGCAGCCCCATGACTGGGAAGGAGGACAAGTAATCATAGCCTGAATGCCAACAGCAAAAGCATGTATACAAAGGACAACTGATACTGCAAAAACAAAGCATTAAAATCTCTGGTTTGCATTTTATAAGAACAGGTTACAATTTATCACTCAATTTCTCTCTCTGACTGAGTCTGGGGTACAAAATATAGGGTAGAAAATAACATGATTCTGGCACAAATGCAAAATTACTCCTTGTTATGCTTCAGAAAATAAATTTCAGTGAATGTTTCAAAAAGCAATTTGAATTTTGGTTGTTAATGACACTTGAAACCAGATGTGGTTTATGTTTTGTTGAGAACATTTCATGCAGCTCTACTTAGCAATCCAAAAACAAGAATTTGCATTCAAACAAGCTGTCTACAAAAATAAAAATACTGCCTTGGTGTTACTAATTTTACGGAAACTTATTTTTCTTCAAAATCAATTACCTTATATCCAGGTCCTAACTGATGGATTGCAAAGATCTGTGCTGGGTTGAGTGCTTCAGTGAATACATATACTGCTCCAAGTTGACCACAAAACACTCTATTTGCATCAGCTGTCTCTGAAGATCCAAGAAAACATTTATCATAGCTCTGTATTAAAGAAAAAAAATAATTAATTTAAACTATATATGTGTATATATATGCACACAAAAAAAAGAACAAATGCTTACATATAACTGTTATTGCTAAAAAGAGAGGTTTTGAAGAAAAAACAATTGTTTAAATTATAACTGCAAAAGCTATTATTTTTTTCAAATAAAACATCAGTTTATCATTGAATAAAGTAACATATACATATTTCATTTATTATTACAAGCTTATTTTCATTGTCACTGATTGTGATTCATTTTTAGTCATATGTCATACCTTAATGAACACTAAAACAAAATTACCAAGTTACAAAGTTACCATATTACCTAAAAAGGCTCAACTCTTCAGCTTAGAAAGAAGGTGGCGGGGGGAGAGGGAATAGGACAGAGGTCTATAAAGTTATGAAGGGTTTGGACCAAGTGGACAGGAAACAGTTGCACACCAGCTTCCAGAACACTGGAACTGGGGGGCACCTGCTGAAATTAGTAGGTGACAGGTTTAAAACAAATGAGAATGTAGGTTTTTTATACAACACTTAGTTAGCTTGTGGAATTCACTGCCACAGGAGGTGGTGGAGGCAGACAGCACATCCAGGTTCAAAAATGGACTGGATAAGTACCTGGAAAATAGATCTATTAATGGCTATTCAACAGAATGGTTGAAGAAGTTTCCCCTGGCACCTCTAAACCAATAATGATGGATGCCAGAGAGGATACTGAATAGGGGATGTAGATCACTCTAGAGATATCCAGTTCAGTGCTCTCCCTGTATAGTACCCACTTCTGCCACAGTTGGTGACAGGATACTGGGCTGGATGGTCCACTGGTCTGACCCAGTATGGCACTTCTTATGTTCAAGTATCAGAATTCCAGCTTTTGCACCTAGAATATATGAAAGACCACAAAAGTTGCTTTCTCTAGGTCCATAATTGCAGCCACATATTGCGATACAACTACAAACTGACATTCAGCTCCTTCTTCCTTACATATTTTCATTTCTTCATTAACAATGAGGTCTTACTATGTTGAAACGTTCTCTCAGTCTTGTGCTGTTTGGACCTTCTAAATCTTTGCTATCAATGACTGCCACCTTCAGAACTCTCTACCATAAGCTCTCAAAAACTGTGGCGAACATCTTCCAGCCTTTACCCCTACATACAACCATAAAGTCACTCTCTTAGTTAAAGACTAAGGAACATCACCCTGACAGAAATATGCCCTCGCTGAGGCATTAGACATTCAGCAGCAGCTCTAATCTGTTGTTCTCTGGCAGAAGCTGCAATAATTGAGGCACTAAGCATCTGGACTCGGCCTGCCTTTGAACTCTTTCTCAATGGTCTAAAGGGGGATAATAGGTCTAGGGCAGCCTCCATACTCTTGCCTAAGTGTACACATTGAAGTTCTTGGTGTGATGGTCACATAGTAGATCTCTTGTGCATACACCATGATCCAGGGGACCAGTGGTTGCCAAGAAATAAAGCTGAATAGACTCAACCAATCAGATGAAGCTGCTGACTTCCATTTATATAACTCCCGCATTCTGAGGGAAAGTGCTAATACAATATCTGGCTATATTCCCTCAAAACTCCCCAACTATGTGGCCAAAATGGCTGCCACAACTTCTAAAACCCCATTTCAACTCGTGTGTGTGTGTGTGTGTGTGTGTGTGTGTGTGGTGTGTGTACAGAAACACATACATGCACACACACGTATACTGTAGTATAAATTTTTGCATATTAGTTATTACGCTTAAATGACAATAGGATTGAATTGATCAACCTCCATGATTGTATGAACAACTAAAACTCCATTTTGTGCTTGTTCCCTCCTTGACATGAGTGGATGAACTTCATATGCCCTGCGTACGTGAGTGTCTGTGACAGAGTGAAAGGTGAAAGAATGGTAACTATTTCCATGAAAACAGAAGATTTAATTGATTGTGTAAGCAACAAGGTGCCAATGTATAAGTTACCAGACAGTAAACTAATTAATGGATGGCTGAAGAACTCGTCTGTGATCAGGTGCAAAGAAGAAGGAATTTTGCATATCTTGCCATTTGAACTACACAATGCTTCAAAACCAACTGTACAATGTTTCAAGGCAAAGATCAAGATACCAATGGAGATACCAGCTTTACTGGAATGACCTCAAGTTGAGATAACCAGAAGAAACAATCTCTAATTATTAAAGACTGAGCATGGAAAAACCCCAATGCTAAACAAAGATTTGAAATCCCTATAAAAGTGAGACTCAGACAAGCCAAGATGGGGCCTCGCTCTCTCGCAGTGGCCCCTCAGTCCCCACTATCATGGCTGTCATCCCTGCCACCCCCCTCTGCCTCCAAGGAGCAGGGCTGGGGAGGGGGGTGAAGCCAGTACTGCTGGCCTTACCCCTCCCCTCCCCGCTCCAGCCCTGCTGGGGGATGGCGGAGACGGCGCTTCTGTCTTTGCAGAGCACTCCGATTGGTTGTTTCAGTAAAAATAGTGATTGGCTGCCGAGACAATGAATCAGAGTGAGAATAAAGTGTCACAGACAGACAGACAGACTAAGGCTTTTATAATATTAGAATTTATAAGTTGTCCATGTATAGACTCCAATCCATCTTAATTCAAGGTCATCTTTGGATTCAGGTAAATATGGTATATGACCCTTTTTCCTCCCTTCTGGTCACCTGATGAGGCCTTCTGGTAACAGGGACCAGGTGCAGTAGTGGCCTTAGGGGAGGGCAAACTCCTCAGGAAGCCATACATGAAAAATTTTCCTTAAAAAACAAACAAAAAACAAAAACAAAAAAACCTAGGTTCTCTATAAGATACAGGCAGTCCTCAACTTACAATGTTTCAAGTTACAACATTTTGCACTTATGTTTATAAATTGGCACCATTTCAACTTTCTGACGTCAGTTTTAACTTTACAACACTTGATCTGATGCCACATCACTAGCGAACAAGTTCACTGCATCACCCATCTCCCTGGAGAACATCTGTCCAAACTTCCTTAAACACTTTCTTTAAGAAACAGACAAGACTCCAGAAAAACCTACAGCCAAGACTCCTGAGAAGACTCCAGCCAAGAACCCTTCAAAAAGTCCAGCAAAGTCACCTCAAAGAAGTCCTTCTAAATCAATATGATTGCTATGTACAATATAAATACACTAATGTAGCCATATTACTCATCTATAATTGATTCAGTACAAAATTCTGGGTTATTTTTGGTGACAATAAGGTATTGGGCCTTGGTTCAGGAATGAGTCCCACACTTACAACATTTTTTCCTATGGGAAAATCGGTTCTGAGTTACAAAGTTTCAACTAAGTTGCGGTTTTCAGGAACCAATTGTGTCGTGAGTCCGAGGACTGCCTGTATACGCAGACTGCTGCAATTCAACATCCAGTGGTCCATGCTGGTGTTGCAGAGTACTATAAGCAAGATATTACTGAGGATTTTTGCTAAGGAGCCAGAAGGAAGTCTTGGCTCTTTAGCTCAGCTTCTTGAAACAGACGGTCTAAGAAAACGCATGTAATCTTGGCTGGTCATGTCTACTCTAACTGCAAGCTTTTGGACACAAACACCCTTCAATTGAAACATTCACATCTATACCATTATCAAGTATGAATTGTTTCAATAAAGAGGATGAACCTCAATTTTGTAAGTGCTTTATAAACTTTTAGTCGTAAACAGATGGGTAAATATGACCCATTTACACCATTTTATCTTACATTGGATTGTATATTGTTATTTAAAGACTTTTTTTGCAAAAATCTAGTTGGTCTAATAAAAGATATCACCTCTACTATGAATCCTGATTGCTTTTTCCTTTAGACCAATACAGCTACAACCTGGACCCATGGAAATTAGCCAATTTTTTAAATGAAAACTTCACAATTTTACAAGGAGGAAGCAACTTAGTACATGGAATACTCTTCTGGGCAGGCATTTCTTATCCGGTAAGGTGTCTCTGAGCTCTGTTGTGAGGTTCTGTGATGATACAAATTACCTTGAACAAAGGCATGAACAGCATCTCAGGTTTCAGGTTGTCAGACTCCTCTGTTAACTCCTATGAAATTCATTTCTACCCAGGAGAACTTTTACCATATTTTCTCTTATGACTGATGAAGGGTGTTTGTGCCTGAAAGCTTGCAATTAAAGAATTTTTTTGCAAAAACCTAGTTTGTCTAATAAAAGATATCACCTCTACCACGAGTCCTGATTGCTTTTTCCTTTAGATCAATACGGCTACAACCTGAATACCTGACACAATGTTGTAACTGAGGCATTTTTCATTTTACTTCCAACTCCTTGTTTCTCTTACCTTGAATCCCATCTCACTCAACTGTTACAGCATGATGATTCCGCCCCCAGTAACCAAATAGGAAAAAATAGTAGACAGGAACACATTTTAAAAAATAAACAAAAATAAAAAGTGGCAGTTTTTTTCATTCTATCAGCTAGCGTCTCTTTTTTTACACAGAGTATGCACTAAAATGAAAAGTGGTCTATTTTCCTGTTTTAGTGGGCATTGTAACAGGGTGTGGATCCTTTAGAGAACTGAAAAGATGCAGCTTGCCGATGAGCTGCAGCTGGATGGGATCAAGTCTTTGGACAGATCCCCAGTTTGGAGCATTAGAAAGGCTAGCAGAAGGAAAACAAGGAGGGAGAAGGAGCTTATGGAAGCTGGAAGCCTTGAAGAGAGAAAGGTATGGGTTTGTTGTATAGCCTGTAGGGACTGTTTTGTTTGTAAAGTCTAAAAGGAAAGGCTTTTTTTGTTTGTTTGTATTTGACTTCCCTTTGCTGAGGAAGGCTCTGAATAAAGAACCTGTTTGGGAACTTGGAAAGAAATGAAGCTGTAGATTACACAAGACCAGCTGGCAGAGGGCACTGCCAGCTCACATGCAGCTGAAATGTGCAAGAATTCAACTATTCAGAATGATCCCACAGGTTGGGGGAGTGTGTGTGTGGGGGGGGGAGGGGCTAATCTACCTGGAAGAACTCTTCACAAGATCATCAAAACTGAACTGTATTGTAGACTGCACTTCAAACCTAACCCTCACTTTGCACTTAAGGATGCAATTGAACATCCTAATATTAATATCTTATCATCATTTATTATAAGAAGGCAGGGTAGAGTTGCACTTCATACACTAATTCATGGGTTGTCTAACTGGCAGCCCATGTGTAAAGGGTTAGTCTGCAGGCCACAGGGCTCCCACCTAAGCCACCTTCTCCCCTGATTGTTCCAGTTGCAGCCACAGCCAGAACCTCCAGGCTCCCCCTACTTCCTCTGCATTTCAGTTCCTGCACCCACCCGAGGGTGAACAGACTACACTAAAGCAACTCTGCCACACCTTCTGCTTGACTTCAGACTAACACTGCTAACTATCTCTCTTTATTCCCTTTATTTAGAACATATTCCCTAAACACCCCAATACAGGATCATAACCCTTTGTATTAGGCACCTTTAATTTAGTACTATTGGACTGAATACTAATACTTTTGAATGGATGTCTCTTCCAGAGATTTAGTTTCAGAACAATACATGACAAAAATAAACCAAAACTGTTTTCATTATTAAACTAATTAATTTCCTTCAAGATAATGTCCTTAAAAATAACTCAGTTTCCCCCTTCTCTTCATTCTCAAAATGGTTTCTTGAACATTTATTTCCTAAATTTGCCTTGATTTAAAAAAAACTATGCCAAATTTCTAGGACTTAACTAACTAACAAAATGAGGGAGGCTAATTGATTTTAACTGTATGAAACTATTAAAGTGTAAAATATCTCTAAATGCAGTTAAAATCCATAGTTCTGTCTATTAAACTCTTATTCTATTTTCTTAAAGCTTCAATTATTGATTGGCCTTTTGATATGTTTACTCTCTTTTAAATACAAGAAGCATAAAAGAGTAGAGTTTCTTCTGTATATTACGCTTCAAATTATGGCTGAGAAAAATTAATGATGTAATGTCTCATTTCACAGGTGTCGAGTACATGGGAGCACGAAGGCCTCAGCCCTGCTCAGAAAGAAGGTAGGTTGACCACTCATTCCTAATTGGGTGGGACAGTCCCAAAATGGGAACATCAAGGCTGCATCACTCTGGGACACCATTTGTCCTACATTTCCAGTATTGTGCAGGGATCTGGGTTTTCTGTTCACCATGGAAAAAAACATAGGAATGGTGGGTTTCTCTTTACAGGCTGGCAGAGTTCCAGCCTGCAAGGGGCTGCAGGGAGCAGGACACAGGGGGTGCCACATGCATGCAAGCACACATGCATATGCATGTGGCCAGAATACAGCCCCAGGCAGTGGTGGAGAGCAGCTCCCTCAGCTATCTGCAGGTAGGTCTATGGGGGCTGGGGCATATTAAGGCCCCACAGTGAAGGAGGGAATGGGGCAGGGGCTGGGCCTGGAGGCACTGCCCAGCTAGGGTGGTGCATGGGATTTGAAGCCAGGAGTGGTACAGAACCACAGGCAGCTTGTCCAAGGGACTGGGGGAGAAGGGGCTCCCTGCTGCTGCGTGCACTCCTGCCTGCTGTGGCCTTGGGGCTCCCCACCCTATTCATCTCCCACCCAGACACCCCACATTGGCCATGCCACCATGGCAAGGCACTCCCTGCCCTCCAAGCAGGGATGGTGGCACAGAGTTCCCTCCACTAAACTTGAATCGTGCTATGAAAAATATTCTAAAAATAATGTATTTTCTCATCTACAGCTATTATTTAGTGTATCTACTCAAATCTAAGATGACTCTGAATTTACGATGCCCCAAATAATTAGATTCTGTACATGGAAAATCTGTAATTTTGTTATAATTTTCACATATAGAATCTAAGTACTGTACGGTCATCTTTTAATCATGCCTCCCACCACTACGGGCCGGGGGGGACAGGCAGTGTGGGAAGGTCAAGCAGCTTGTGCCTGCCCCTCACCACCTCTGCCCCTATCTGTCAACCTGGAGTCTCTCCTTCCCACAGCCTCTGCTCCACCCCTCCCTTCAGCCTCTGCTCCCCACTTCCCTCCTAGCTTCTAATCTTCCCTCCCCCCAGTTTCTGCTCCATGCTGGCAAGCTCCATCCCTGTTCTAGCCTGGGGCACTGAGCACAGCACCAGCCCAGCCCCTGCCACAACTGTGTAGGCTGCCTACTGCTGCTATGGAGCTAGGCTGGAGGCAGGTTCAGTGCCCCAGGATGCACTGTGCACAGAGGTTGCTGGTGTGGAGCAAGGGTAAGAGGGGGATGGAGAGGAGCAGGCAGGGGTAGAGAGGCAGC
>NW_017729032.1:53882043-53884357 GCF_001723915.1 Gavialis gangeticus | reverse complement strand
AGTTTATACTGGGAGCTAGGCTGGAGGCAGGTTCAGTGCCCCAGGATGCACTGTGCACAGAGGTTGCTGGTGTGGAGCAAGGGTAAGAGGGGGATGGAGAGGAGCAGGCAGGGGTAGAGAGGCAGCATGGGGGGGTGTAGGGGAGATGGGGAGAGGAGGCTGGAGGAGGGACATGGTAGTGCAGAGGTGGTAGGGGGTGGGCAACAGGCAGCAGCTGCAGCTATGGCTATGACCACAGACAGGGGCCTGAAGCCTGAGCCACAAGAGTCACCTTCCCCTCCACCCCCTCAACTGCCCTCCTACCTGACTGTAAGACAAGGGGCTTTCCCCGCTCCATACAACAGCTGAGAAACAGCTCCTGTATTACAACTAAGAGGAGGAAATGTGTGGCAGCTGAAGAGCAAAGAGGCCTTTGAAAAGGCCAGGAGGAGGTTAATTAGATAAAAAGAAAGAACGGAAACACAAGAGCTAATCATCCTGTCCACTTCACCAGGAAGACCAATATGAGAAGGAGAACTAAAGGACAAGAAGCTAAGTATCACTAGCCAAACATGCTATACTCTCTCCTTCCTTCTACATGGAATGTCTTATTGCTGCTAGTCTAACCAACCACCCAGCCCCTGCAATGAGGAAGATGCATGTCAGCATTTTAAATGTGTTGGTTATTACTCTACTAAAAAATCATTTATAAAAAAATATGAAACTGGGTCCAATATATCTTAAAAGAATACATCTTCTAAACTGAATTATAACACAATCCAATTAAGAGACTTGCTTAAAATTCTCAGAAAATTCATTCAGCACCCAAATTAATTATAAAGCTATTGACCGATTCAAATTAAAAAAAAAAATCAACATGCTGACCTTCAGCCACAAGTTGCCTTTCATTAATAATATGAAAACTAATACTAGCAATGTAAATCAGTTTTGTTATTAAGAATGGTAACCAGTTCCAGAGATCTGAATTCACTTCTTGCACCTAGAAGAAACTTTAGGGAAGGGGTGCCAAACTAATCTGGCCCAATGGTATCAGAATGGTCCATAGGCCACAAGAACAGCGTGGGGCTTCCACGAACTCTCCCTCCCCTGTATGATGGATCCAATGCCCACAGTGCTCACTCCAGATAGTTCAGGATTACGCTGGATCCAGCATGCACGAGGTCCATGGATCCTCTCCTTGATGTCAGGCTTTTGGTGCCCAGGAACATGAAAAAGCAGGCAGGGGTTCAGTCATGGCTCCCAGCTTCCCACCTACCTTTAAAAGGTCTGAGGAATGCAATCCCAACTTGAAAAAAGACTCCTTTCACCATGGATCTTAAAAAAGGGGGCACATAGTTGGAGCCCCAGCTGCATGCCCAGTTTTTACATTCCCAGGCATGGAAATGGGGAGCTCCCACTACCATATGCATGGAGGTACAGCCGGAAACCAGGGAACTTCCCACTCCCCAGTGCAGGTGCCCTCCCTTCTTCTTCCCTCCCCCCTGCTGCAAGCTGGCAGTCACATGATAGGCATTTAAGGAATTGTATGCCCCATTCCCCAAACTGCATAATCCACCATAGACATAGTTGTGCAGTGTGGGGAACAGAGTACAACTTTCCTCAAGCCCCAACTACACAACTGTTAAAATCTGCCAGCAGCCTTATTTTTCATACTCTTCTATTTTTTTTTGCACCAATATGATGATTATACATTTTCAAATAATAGCAAATTATCATTAAAAAGGAAAAAGGGGAAGAAACTTACATCATTTGTGTTAACGTGCCAAGCCATATCACCATAGGATACCAGCTGACCATTAACATAACACCGAATTTCACTGTTCCTCCAACGATTGTAGATGTGCACAATGCTGATCATGTACCACTAAAAAAGAATTAGGAAATAAATGAATTATTATTTAAAGCAAAACATCAATACATCACTTATTACTTCAAATCCTGTAAAGGGGTATAAAGTGAAGGAATCTTTGAAGCCTCCAAAACATATTAAAACTGTAAGGCTCCCCATGGGCTTAAGCATCTGCCTATCAATATCCCTTTGCAGAACTGGGGAAAAGTACAAAAGACAAAACATGGAGGTAGTTCAGAACCAATGCTAACATTCAGGTTTAATTTTAGCTGTCATAGCAATTTATTGTTTCAAAGACCAGTAAATCAGAAGACCATTTAATAAAAAAGCACAGTACATTAAATGCATTTGGTATGCCAGTTTACAAGGAAGTCCAGACTGCTCTGTTCAAGTATCCTGCCATCACTGTTTATCAGACCTCCCACCGAAAGTCCTAAGCTTGACCAGGAGTTAGCCCAGCAACTG
>NW_017729032.1:53876645-53877043 GCF_001723915.1 Gavialis gangeticus | reverse complement strand
GGAGGAAAAGCAAGGGCAACATTGGACCCCTGCTGAACCAGATGGGGCAACTGACAGCTGACGCCCAGGAAAAAGCCAACCTAGTAAATGGGTACATTGCATCGGTCTTTCATCAGTCCCATGGGACACCCACGCCTGCTACAGGACAGGGACGTCCAGGTGAGGGAGATCCCCTGCCCTCCATTAGGAACATCTTGAGAAGCTGGATACCTTCAAGTCAGCTGGCCCTGACAATCTATACCCCCAGGGTACTCAAGAACCTGGCGAGCATCATAGCCCAGCCTCTGGCACGGATCTTTGAAAACTCCTGGTGCTCTGGTGTACTGCCCAAAGACTGGAAGAAGGCCAATGTGGTGCCTATCTTCAAGAAAGGCAGGAAAGTGGATCCGGCTAACTAT
>NW_017729032.1:53871259-53871645 GCF_001723915.1 Gavialis gangeticus | reverse complement strand
TTCTATTCTGGGGAAGAACTTAGAAAAGTTTATTAAAGAGGCCATCCTTAATGGACTGGCCAAGGCCAACATCCTAAGGGATAGCCAGCACAGGTTTGTTGTGGGTAGGTCTTGCTTGACCAATCTCATTTCCTTCTACGACCAGGTGACCTATCACCTGGACAAGGGAGAAGAGATTGATGTCATATATCTTGACTTCAAAAAAGCCTTCCATCTGGTATCCCATGATCACTACTTGGCGAAACTAGCCAACTGTGGCCTTTGGTCCACCATGAACCGCTGGCTGGAAATTGGCTCCGTGGTTGGACCCAGTGGGTAGTAATTAATGGAAGTCACTCATCATGGTGTCCTGTGACCAGTGGGGTCCCCCAAGGCTCTGTCCTTGG
>NW_017729032.1:53846489-53870999 GCF_001723915.1 Gavialis gangeticus | reverse complement strand
ACGGGTGATCTGATGGCCACCTATAAGTTTATCAGGGGTGACCACCAGTATCTGGGGGAACGTTTGTTCACCAGAGCGCCCCAACGGATGATGAGGTCAAACAGTTATAAACTACTACAAGATCATTTCAGGCTGGACATAAGGAAGAATTTCTTTACTGTCCGAGCCCCCAAGGTCTGGAACAGCCTGCCGTCGGAGGTGGTCCAAGCACCTACACTGAACACCTTCAAGAGCAAATTGTATGCTTATCTTGCTGGGATCCTATGACCCCAGCTGACTTCCTGTCCTTTGGGTGGGGGGCTGGACTCGATGATCTTCCAAGGTCACTTCCAGCCCTAATGTCTATGAAATCTATGAAATCACTCTGTAAATCTTTATGTCTCCCACAAAATTTATTAACAGTGATTTTATGTTTATTTTCAAGATCATTGATTAAAAATTTTAATACACTTAAGCCTGAAACTGATCCTTGTGTAAATTCACTAGAAATACCTCCACCTTTGGATAGTGTTTCCTTATTGGCAACTATTTATGTTGCCTCTCAGTTAGCCCAAGGAAGTGCAATTGTGAAAATCTGAAGTGGGTTACACAGCAACTAAAACAAGCAAGCCAAAGATAAACAACCTACAGGAGGCAAACGTTTAAATATCTGACCTTCAAAAAAAATGAAAAATCCAAAACAGAATTTAAAACTTCATATTTTAGAACTCATCTTTTATTCAGCTATGCTTTTTTTTTTGGTGGGGTTAGATTTCCTTTCGGGGGAGGGGGAAGGGAAGTCACCTTTAAGTGTAATAAGCCTTTTAATCTAGATAAAAACATTCTGAAGTCAATTGGCAAGCATTCATTAGAAGTAAGAGTATACAGTTCTGTGATATCCTCAAAGATCAACCCATAATACCAAAGGTATTTGTAAAATTAATGGTATTTTAAATGTTAGCTTTACTTTTCCTTTCTCTGGGATGACTGCAATTGGCACAAACCTTACTGTGAAGGGAGTGGTCTTCTATTTTTCAGCATTTAGTTTCAGGAACAAATCCTTCATTGCTGTATTAAGTGCCCCATCCTATCATTTAGAATCATGTGCTATGCACCTACCAAGTACACTGACAGAGCTTTCTGATCTCAGCTACCAAGATTTTTTATCTTCTCTCTGGTAGTACTCTTTCAGAGATTGTCACTGGATGGTTACACCTAGTGTGGCCTTAGAAGAATTTTTTGCACCCCCTTTGAGCATCTTCTTCATTATTTTATGTGAATAATACTCAGCTACGCTAGAGGAATAGTTAGAACTGTATTCTTGAGATGCTTTTGAAAATAGGTTGTGTGTTCCATGATGCTTAGCTTAATTAACAAAGGCTTCAAAATCAATAAAAATTTGTCATGGCCAAAATAATTTGATCTAATCTGATAGTGAAGATAATCTGAGTTATCAGCAAGTTATCTATACTCAAGCTACAAGGTGTGATTCAATTAACAGCACAGAGTAACTGGGTCTAAACTGAACTAGGATGAATTGCAGAACTTGAGCTTCAACCCATACCTTCTGAAAAGACAGGCAGCTCAAGTTTAAAATACCACCCAAATCAAGCTACTGAGGTGTGTACACAAGACAGGGTGTTGGACAAGGCAACCGTCAATCAGGGAGAGGTCAGCAATGATCTTGGCTGGGGGCAAAGTATGACGAACACCAATATACTATCAAGACCAAAATGGTATGATTTCTTAAAAAGTTATGCTTTGTTCCTCTTCTTAATTATATTCCCACCAAAGGATCGCTCTTCTGAAGATGCCTATTTTTTTTTTTCACTTCTGGCCAGCTGAAAGCCCATTGCCTTTCCAGAGTGAAAGATTTCCATTC
The DNA here is from genome assembly GCF_001723915.1 of Gavialis gangeticus. Taxonomy (NCBI): domain Eukaryota; kingdom Metazoa; phylum Chordata; order Crocodylia; family Gavialidae; genus Gavialis; species Gavialis gangeticus. The sequence continues at coordinate 53,869,138 of NW_017729032.1, read as the reverse complement.
TTGAACAACTATTTTATACTACTAGCCCTATTATGAAGAAACATGTTCTGATTTTTATTCAGATCTAGCTTTAAAGGGCCTCCCAGAATTAATAAAGTTGAAATAAAACATTAATATAAAACCAGTAAATTCTACTATTGAGCTTATTTCAGATCTAATGTTACACATACAATATGGATGGTTTCAGTTAACCTAATTCACAGTTAATTAACAGTTAACATCTTTACATTACATGCCAACTTTTGATTCAAATAAATGTGCACTGAATGATTTTCTTCTAGATGAGTCAACATCTCGACTCGGAAGATAACCTTTAAGTATCATATTAAGCAATTCTGATGTCTCTGTCTAATAGCATTTTGAAGCCTCTGCTCCATATTTAACCTAAGAACATCTAAATTAGGTTGTTTTTCTTTAGATGTAAACAAGACAATAACAGAAGCAGTACTATTTATTTCATCCATTTATAGGACATTTATGAAGTTTCCAAGTTCCATAAAGCTAAGATAAAACAGAAATCAACTCACACTTTATGTGGTAAATTTAGTAAATTATTTTTTGCATATACCACGAGTTAATTTAAAAATAACACAAATTAAAGAAAAAAAAATACCAAACCAGGGGAGGGGGACCAAACTTATTCTGTTGGTGGGCTTATCTTCTCCATCTCTAACCAACCTCAGTAGGTGCTCTTATTAATCCTCTCAGTGTCAAAGACAACAGAGAAAATAAGCAACTTCACTGTTTTTAAAGCATAACATTTCCTCTCATCTTTAGCTCTATTATTCCAGTTAAAATTCCCTGCAATTTAAGAGTGATACTGTAGTTAGGATGGTCCAAGAAATATAAGAGGGGAAAGGATTTTTGTGGGTAATATCTTGGATTGGAACAACTGCATAATTTAGAGAGATTTAGACAAGCTCTTGTGCAAAAGATACCTTTTTCTCGGGTCTGGGAAAGAAGTAAACACAGGTTGAGGTAAGTAACAGATAAGATAATGGCTTACGTAAAATTCCATATGTAAATAAATAAAAATTAATTAAAAATCCTCTACTTTGAGGAATGGAGCAGGGCTGTAAAACAAGAGAAAAGAGACATTATCAGAATACTTCTACAACTACAACAGAACCTCCTCTGACCACATTCACACCCCAACAGATAAGATAAACAACAAAGTAACATCTAACTGGGCACATCCCAGTCGACGGAACCACACACTGGACTTCGACATTGACTCCTTTAGGAAGAAAGCTAACAGTGAAAATCTTACCAAAAGCCAGGACAACCACAACATCTCTGTTTCAGAGACAACAATGTTTCTAAGGTCCAACAATGAAAAGTAATCAAACCAGCAGACAAAGGAAGGCCTATAGTCATCCTCAACTATCAGGACTACATTAATAAAGACTAAGAGACCACTCTTTGACACCAACTACTATAAAGAACTTGGGGTGGACCTCACACCAGCCATACCAGCTTCCATACAAGTTTCAGGAAAAAACCGCTCACACCTAATGCCCTACTCTTCCACTACAGGAACGTATGAAAGATTCACAAGCAAGGCAACCCTGACAGACCCATAATATCCAACTGTGGTATCCTCCTGCAGATCTATCAGGATTCATAGAAAACATCCTAAAATCACGTGTCACTCCAAAAACAAGTTTTCTAAAAGACACAACACACTTCAGAAATCTGGAAAAATCAAGGCCCCTGCCCTTCCTCCCTTCATGCCCCTGAAGGCTATGCTTGCAACCATGAATGTCTCCTGTCTTTATGCTAATATACCATACTATGATGACAAAGCAGCCTATATGAAATGGATACAAGAAAATAGACTACACTCAGATTTGCAGCCGCAATATATTGCACAAATCATCCATTTCATACTCATTCATAACAGATTCATTTTCAACAACAAATACTCCAAACCCTGGGCACAGCTATGGGCAAAAGATACCAACCTTCAAAACCTGAAAGGAACCTGCATGATAGCTGCATTAGATAATATTTTCATCATCTAATCTAAACATCTACTCAGTTATTGACCTCCACTACAGGTTTAAGGTTTAAACATCCCAAACATATCAAAAAAGTTGTAAGCTACAGTCAAGCTCTTCAGGTACCACCACATCTGCTCTGAGAACTTCACACTACCTTCCTCATCAACCTAAAAACTTCATTTACCCAACTTAAACACTCTGGACCCCTCCCCCCACCACACACACACTCCTGGCTTTCCAACAGCCCTGGAACCTCACCCAATGAATCATATGAAATAAATTCACTGCTGATCCACAGGTACCAAATGGGATGCAACCCTACCTTAAACAATAAATTCAAAATGTCAACTCATCTTTACTGCTATCACAATGGACCCTAGACATGCCTATCCCAGAATGGGTATATCTCATCCAGTGCATCAAAGCTCTCAGGAAAATTATGTTAGTGAAACCAACAAAAACCAAGCTCCAGAATGTACAAGCACAAGAAAAGTATAAAAAACAGACAGACACAAACATGGAGGAGTACCACTCCCTGTCTGACCTCACAATCCTTGTGCTCAAGGGTAACCTACAGAGCACCTGCAGAAGATAGGCCTAGGAACTAAAAATTATCATTTTACTGGATACTAATTACAATCAATCTGCAATCCTGCTAATCTCTCTGCAATCTGACAGGAGATAATGCCCCTCTTCCCTCTTGAATAGTCTTAGTCTTCCACCAATCACTTTAACCTTTCTACTGCTTTTCTCTTGTCTATTACGTACTCTAAATAATGTCTCCTCTTTTATTTTACAGCCCTGCTCCACTCTAAGCCAGGCACCAGAAACCTTTTTCAGCACACCCCCAGTTTGGGGGAGTGAAGAGAGAGCTGGGGGCACAGGGGAGCAGGAGAGTAACATAGAAACAGTTTCCACCTCCCCTGTGCACTGCTGCTGCTTCTCCTAAGCTAAGTACAGACAATCAATAAGCCTGAGCCAACTGATTGATTCAATCTTTGCAGGTTAGTCCAACCTGTGTAGACTGATGTTATTTGCAAGTGAATAGACATTCACTTTTGATTCTGGAAATGCACATGCCTACAGTGGCTCGGGCTAGAAGCCATGGGGTGCTAGCATGAGCCCTCCCTTCCCTTCTGCAGTGGCTAGAAGGCTGGAAGGAAGCTGATAGGGGGACATGCATAACCAGGCCTTGGCAAGCCACTGAGTATAATTGGGGTGGGATTTAAACCCCCAGTCTGGCCTACAGAGACCCTAGCCATGGTGTGCCTGGAGGGGTAGGGGGAAGCAGCTGAGAGAGAGGGGAGACAGGGGAATTTAATCCCCCTCCCTCCCCAACCTTTGCCTGAGGCTGCTGCCGGGGCAGGCTCTGGCCATGCCCATCATAGCTACAACAGCAAGCAGAGGAGAAAGCCAGGCAGACCCAGGCTGGGGTCCCATGAGGGTGGGAGAGGGAAGGCAGGTAGGTTTAATCCCCTTCCCTCCTTCCCGCCACTCCAGTGGGCAAAAAGTCTGGCTGCTCCACCTCCACCAGGCAGACCAGGCTGTGCCAGCTGGGTTTCCCACCCTCACTCCCTTGTCAGCCAGCCCTCACTGCTCTGGCAAGGGAGCAGAGGGGTGTGGCCAACCCTGTTCTGCTCAAGCAGACAGCCCAGTCCATGACTGCAAAGCATGGGATGCTAGGGAACTATGATTTAACCGGAACTTCTCTCTTGGACAGAAGTTCCATAAACTGATTTGAACTAAATCAGTTAAATCTGATACTACATTCAACCAAGCTTATCTTAAACTAGTTTCAGCCATTTTGAAACTGGTTTATGTGCACTGAACTTCTGTTCTGTTACAGGTTTAAACCAGTTTCTGATCACTTAAACCTGTTTATGTGTAACTTATGTCCCTAGCCCTAGACTCCCCACACACCTGCTGCAGTGTGAGCACAGCTTGCACAAAAAATAAAGCTTTGCCAGTGGCAGGGAGCTAGAAATTACTTCCACAATGCTACTGCTTCTCCTCACCCCTGCCCTGGCACAGCTCTCCATCAACCAGAAACTGTGCACAGCCTTGAGGGGGGAGACAGCTGGAGGCAGGGAAAAGTGGCAGTGGTGCAGTTACAGCTTCTAACTCCCCAACCCAGGTGCAACTCCCTTCGGGCTAAAAACTGCGTTCATACCACATGCTTGGGGAAAGCAGGGGAGAAGCAGAGAGAAGTGGTATCAGCATAGGTACAGCTTCCAGCTCCCAGTGTGGCTCCTCACCACCCAGCTCCAGTGCGGGGGCTGGATTCAGCCTGCCAATTGTATGTAGCCAACCCCTGCTCCAAGCCAACTGTTTTTGTTTATGTATGAAGTATTACATACACCACTGTGCTACCTATTACTTTTCTCAAAACTCAGGAAGGCCACCATATTTGCTTAAAGTTTTTAATGTTTTTAAATATGAAAAAAAAAAAAAAAATCAGTCCTACACTCCTCACGCTCTGCTGGTTAACACTCAAATATAGTTGAAAATGTTTTAGGCAGCTGTTTCCACATTTGTTGTCATTTAGCTTATCTTCTACTGATTAAAAAAAAAGAACAAGAAATATGAAAAATGTACCATTTAGGCTATGTAGATAAGTTTGGATTATTTATTATTTATCCTAATGAGTTAAGTGTAGGCCTGATCAATTGTGTCCATTAAAGACCCAAAGGCACAGTATGTAAGACTAACTGTAGTTAAGGCTAGTAAACTAGCCAAATTTCAGCTTGGATAATTACTTTGTATATAGCTAATTTCCTCCCTACAGTTTCAACTAGAAGGTTTTCTTCTTTTTAATAACAGAATTATTATTCACTTTATGTTCTAAAGTCTAATCTTGCTGAGCACCATTAAATTCTCACTCAGAGATGGCTGCATTTCAGTAGTAGGTGTGGTGATTTTTGAATACATAGTTTGTAAGTCATAATGGAATCATTCTGAATGAAAGAACTTATTATACTTTTTGGAGAAGAAAAAAAAATGTTAAGTTGAAAATCTATTACTTGCTGAATGCCCTGCTTATCCTTGTCATTGGAAGCGTAATCCTAAAACTGATGGAATTTGAGTAATCCTATTTAGAGGTCACCTTTATTCATCTTTTCTTTCATTTATTTGAAATAGCAAATGGAGAAATACTATAAATTAAATTACCAAATGCTACAGAGTAGCCATTGGGTATTCTGAAGAGAACAGTGACCATTCCTGCCTAGAATGAAATAAAAAAACAAAAAACCTGTATTGTTAAATATTGATAACTCATTTTAGTGTTATTTTCTCAAACAAGTTTTCCGTGACTACCTTCTCTGTCGAAAAGTTATTTTTTCATGTTTAAACAAAATGTTATCACTAAAAAAGATTTAATCCGCCCTTCCCCCCCAAAACTCAGTCTAAGTACATGCTGAGTTTTATGGGTTTTGCTCCTAAAATGCACCACAAAAATAAGTCCTTATTAGGTACATGCATTTGCTTGCTTAAAGGAATAAAATTTAAAGAAAAGTTTATCAAGAGTCTTGGCAGAAGTCAGTAACTGGCAAACAAGCCACCTAAAAGGAAAGTTTGACTGGGAGTCCTACTTGGGAGAGGGCCAGGGTTGCCTGAGGGGAGGTGCTGGTGAGTAGGAAGGCCTGCTTGGTTTGGGTTTGGTGGTATACCTTTGGTGGGAACCATTTTGCAGGCTTGTTTGAAGGAGTGGGCTGATTGTGCCTGATGATAGGTGATTAAGGCTGCCTGCAGTGTAAGCAATGAGGTGGGGTTTGTAAACAACAGGGCTTGTCTTTCCAGAAGTCAGCAACACAAAAGCAAAATGGCACAGGACCAGCAAACAGGGGATTTTGACTGGGGAGTTATCCTGGACACTTTCTTTCTCACCCTTCTGGGTGCATCTACACAAGATGCTTTCTTATACAGCTGACTAATGTGCTGGGCAGTAAAGCAACACATGTGCATGGGAATTAGGGCACAGTAGATTAACTTACTGTGCTACTGAATAGTCCCATCAAATACAAGTGGCATCCGGTAGCTCAGTAAATCATTGTGCTTAAATGCACATGTACACGGTGACATTGGAATTAGTTTATTTTGGCTCAAAATGAACCAGAATACATTCAGTCACATGATTTGCACATGTAGATGTGCCTTCCTTCACTGTAAACTTGCCAAGTGGAGCAGATGAAGAAGGAAGAGGGATTTTTTTTTTTCCAGGATGTAGCACAGGGGTGGGTAAATACAGCCTACAGGCTGGATCTGGCCCACCGGGCCCTTAAAAAATTTAGAAAATTAATATTTATATGCTCCTGGCTACCTGTCAGAGATGACAGAAGCCAGGAGCAGTAGGACCCCGGGGAAGCCAGCAGCATGACCCTGCAGTCCAACAGCAAGGCCAGCTTGGCCTGGCACCATCCCCAGCCCTTCCCACCCCAACTGGAAAGCTCTGCCTAGCAAAGCTTCTGGCTGGGGACCCTGGGGCTATTCCTGCCTCCCTCTGCTGGAGAAGGAAACTCAGATAAGAATGCAGGGGGGAGAGGTAGGGGAGGACCACGGGTGATTGCCCCAGTCCTCAGGGCTGGGCCAGGCCAGTTCCTCTTGAGTCCTGTGGTTGTGGCCATGCAGTAGGGAACAACATGGTGCCAAAGCGCTGTGGCACATGGGAAACCAGGGAAAATGGTGGCAGGCAGGGGGGAGTGACAGTGAGTGGGCGCATGGATGGGAGTGCAGGGCCCACATGCTGCCCAGGGCCAGAGCTAGGGCCAGTGGGGCCCTGAATGGGGCAGCACAAGTGCAGGGCTGTGCCAGCAGGGGCTCTATGGATCTGGGCTGGGCTGGGCTGGGCTGGGCTGGGCTGGGCCAGCAAGGATAGGTAAGAGCCAGCCCAGTTCCAGAGCCCCTGTTAGCCCAGCCCCATGCTCCTGCTGCCCCAGTGCTGGAATATTGGCATGGGCCCCAGGCTCTCGCCCAGCTGTCACTGTACTCCCGCTCGCCCACTTGCTGCCACTCTCCTTACCTGTAGCTGCCATTTGCCCACTTTCCTACCCGCCTGCTGGCCACTCCAGCACCACGTAGCTCCTGGCTGCATCGCCAAACTGCGGGAGACTGAGGCCCACACTGGTACCCCAGGGCCAGAAGTAGGAGGGGGGTGTGTGTGTGTGTGCGCGTGTGTGTGTACGTGGCTGTGCAATGAAGGAGGGGGAGAGAGAGACAGAGAGAGCAATGAAGGAGGGACAGAGTGTGTATGTCTGTGTTTGTAGGGCGAGTCCCACACACATGCCCCACCATACATATGCACCCACACACCCATTTGCAGCGCCATACATGCAGACCCCCACACCCCCTCATACACTCGAGCCACACTCCCCCCCACATACAGTCTCCGACAAACTCCATACCCACCCACGCCCCACATATCCACACCCCAACATGCTCCCTCATCCCACACCCCCACACATACCTCACAGACATCCACACCCTCCTTCACACACCCACAAACCCACACCACCCCACAAACCTATACCCACACCTGATACCTCCCCCTACAATATACAAGAGTAAGACTTCATTTTAAGCTATTATGCAATCACCTCTACGTACACTACAGAAACACACATAAATCAGAACAAAACTATGTTGAAATCAAATTATTGAATGTTGTAGCTGTTCAATTTTTAGAATATAATTTGGTATTTTTCTGGTTCCAAAATGGCAAAACCCCTTGCTCAAAGAAGAACTACTGGGGCAATAGGAGGAACTTCTAGTAACAAAGGTCAGGGGTTGGGGGCAGGACTTTCAGTCACAAGATGGTGACCAGGGGGCACAGCACCTGTCAAGGGGCAGAGCTAGCCATGCAACCCCCAGCAGCTTGCCAAAACTCAGTAAGCAGCCCCCCAGCCAAAATAACTGCCCACCACTGGTGTAGCAGCAGAAGAGGAAGAAGGATTTAGCAGGAAATTCAATAGGATAGCTGGAAAATATTCCAGTGCCAAAGCCTTGCCACTGCCATCCCTTCCTCAGCCCAGATCTGTGCAGGCTTTGTCAAGACACAGCCACTGACAAGCAAGCTATTCACATAGGTTCCAGTCTGACTTTGCAAGGACTTGTGCCTGCATATCCCCACCAAGGACAGCTAGGTCAGGGAATGCTTTTGGCATGAAGGATACTTCCTGGTGGATTCTCTCAGTAATCAGGTAAGGAAGCTATTGGAGGAGGTGGATAGGCTGAGAAGTATCCAGAAACATGAGGCCATCAACTCACTGCACAGTCCTCCAGCATCATGAAAGAGGGATGGCCAGAGAAGGCACTGGAAGACACAGAATACATAGATACTCTGAAAGGTGGAAGCTAGCAGCTTGTTGCCTCTGGCAACAGAAAACACCCCTCCTGCTCAGCTGAAGAACAGGTTTGAAGCCCTGCCATCAGAGAAGCCCACTCCAGCAGGAGGGGAGGCCAAGCCATGCACCCCTAGGGGAGGGAAGATCAAGACCATTGCTACCAAGAGGAAGCAACAGGGGATGGTGGTTGGCAACTTCCTCCTGCAAGGCATAGCGGCATCCATCTGCTGGCATGACCTGTTGGCTCAGGAGGTCTTCTGTCTTCCAGTAACTTCCATCCAAGAAATCACAAAAAGACTGCCCAGACTCATCCAGCCGTCTATTTACCCCATGCTGCTCAGCTATGTAGGTAATGATACTGCCAGGGGTGATCCTGAAAAGATCAAGAGTGACTACATGGTTCTGGGTGCAAAGGTCACAGGGGCCCAAGTGGTGTTCTCATTCATTGTTCTAGTCAAAGGTAAAGACCCAGCTAGGAACAGACACATGGCTGACCTACAAATAAACACATAGCTGCAGAGATGGGGTCATCAGCAGGACACTGACTTCTTTAACCACTCCAGGAAGAGTGCCTTCATGGACATGCTTGCCAACCTAGTGAGGATCGTTTTAAACTAGGTTCCCAGGGGGATAGAGACAAATACCCAGATGTAAGTAAAGAGCCTGAGGACCTGGATAAAAACTTAGTAAGATAAAGTAATAATAGAACTCTTAGCAATGTTCTCAGGGAAACAATACGACAGTCCAACATCTAAAACATTTATACACTAATGTGAGAAGTATGGGGAACAAACAGGAAGAATCTGAGGTTTCACTACAAGCACAGAATTATGATATAATTGGGATTATGGAAAGGTGGTGGGATAGTTCACGTGACTGGAGTTCAGTCATGGATGGGTAAAACTTGTTTAGGAAGGATAAGTAGAGGCAAAAAGGAGGAGGTGTATATATAATGTATATGTGTTCAGAGGTGCAGTATGAAGTGAAGGTAGGACTGTTGAAACCTGTGGGTAAAGGTCAGATGGAAAAGAAGCAGGGGGGTTGGTGTCTGCTTTCCAGGTGGTGGCTATCTTCTAGAGGCCGCCGAATCAGGAGAAGGTGGATGAAGCCTTCCTTAAACATCTGATAGAAATACGGGGAGAAAATATGGAAAGCCAAGGCTCAATTTAAAATGCAGCTAGGAAATAACATAGAAAGCAATAAAAAGGGATTCTACAAGTATCTGTGGAAGACCTCAGACACCACAGGTCCCTTATGGAATGTGGAATATAGTTATAGATGGTGCATAGTAGGATCAAGTATTTAATCTCTTTTTTATATCAGTCCTTACAAATAGGGTCTCCTACAATAGGATGAGGGTAGTTGGCAGGAAATATATAGGGACAGAGAGAAACTCCTAGAGTAGAAGAAGAAAAGTTTAGGGATTACTTATTGATCTCTGATCAATAAGTCTCTGATTTCAAGTCTTCTGAGCCAGATGGGATGCACCTTAAAAGACTGAAGGAATTGGCCAAAGTATTTTCACAGCCATTAGCTTAAAAACTCATTGAAGTTGAATGCGGACTAACAGTATACTCTTATTGCAATAAAAAAAGGCAACAGCACACTGGGTTATATTAACAGAAGTGTCTCTTGCAAATCAAGGTAAGTGTTGATGCAGTAAGATGTGCTGACACACTTAGTATTAAGTGTAGGAAACTAATCTTGACGTCTTGTGGTATCCAATATCCTCACAGATTAACAGGGCTTCATGCAGGAAAGGGCTAGAACCCATCTTAACTACATCAAGGAGAACAGTTATGAGAGTCTAGGCAGAAATTATTCATCCTTGCAACACTGCAATATTCTGAAGAGCCTGGGCCAGAGGCCATCAATGTAGATAAGTAATGTATCAAGGTATTAACCTCATAATTCATCTGACTCAGTTCAGGTACTTTGAGTCAGGACAGCCACAGAATGCCTGACCAAAAAAATCAGATTGTGACAAGTGGTTTGGATGGTGCACTGAAACAAGCATTCAACAGATAATCAAGAGTGCTAATGCCCTGATAATGTTTCTCCCTCACTGATTAGATAATAAGTATAGAAAGGAGCACTCAGAAGAGAGATCTGGTCATAGAAAGAGTTGAGCCAGGCTTAAGACCTGGCTTGAAATGCTTCAATGCAGAAAGACAGCAGCAAAGCTCTCAGCCATAGGCGATGTATAGGAGGGGGGTGGGGCATGTGCCTCTCCTGAAATTGGCCCTCGTCAGCCAGGGAGCGGGGAGCACTAGCTGGAGCTCCTCCTGAGAAGTGCCAGCGGTACTTCCAGGGTCAGTGGCCACTGGAGGACTTCCCACCTCATCAGTGATTGCCTGCTGGTGCCCCCCAAGAGCCATGAGGCACCAGTCGCCCATGCCCTCAGCACATTTCTAGAAGCTTCTCTTGACTACTGGGAACAGAAGGTTATGTAAAGAGGTATGGGAACAGAGACTTCCCAGCTCAAAGGGTCTGACCATCAGACCCTTTGGCTAAGTACAGATAGTCAAAAAGCCTGTGGCTGAATTGATTCACTCTTTGCAGGTTAATCTAAGCTGCATACAGTGAACTGATAAGCAAGTGAACAGACATTCACTTTGGATTCTAGAAATGCAGACATCTGCCTGCTGTAGCACAGGCCAGAAGCTGGGGAGTGCTAGAGCATGCCCTCCTGCTGAGCTGGAGTACACAGCTTGGGCCAAAGCTAGCCTGCCCACCCTGCGAGGGGAGACTTGTGCAAGGGGGTGGGGGGAGAAAGGTGAAGTGAATGTAGAGCATCCTGGGATGCTGGGGAATTGCGTGTTAACTTGAATCTGGAGGGGATCTGCCCTAGGTCCCCAGTCAGCAGTTTAATAAACCAATTTAACCTAAATCAGTTAAGCCTAATACTGCATCCATCCAAGTTTATCTTAAACTGGTTTCGGCCATTTTTAAAGTCTCTCACCCCATTCTTGTTAAAAAATTAGGAGATTGTGGTGTCAATGCCTAAAGTCAGATGGGTCGCCAATTGGCTGGAGGGCCACACCCAGAGAGTGGTAGTGGATGGGTCATTTTCAACCTGGAGGGATGTGGACCTTGGGGTCCCCCAGGGCTCAGTCCTTGGGCCCACACTGTTCAACATCTTCATCACCAACTTGGAGAAGAGGGTGAAAAGCACCTTGTTCAAATTCGCAGATAACACTAAGATGCGGGGAGAAGTGGGCATGTTAGAAGGGAGGGACAGGCTGCAATTGGATCTGGACAGGTCACAGGGGTGGGCAGATATGAATAAGATGGGATTCAATACTGACAAGTGCAGGATACTTCACCTAAGAAGAAAGAACCAGCATCATACCTACAGGCTGGGGAACTCCCCTCTCATCAGCACAGAGGCAGAAAAGGATCTTGGAGTCATTATAGACTCCAAGATGAACATGGGCTGCCAATGTGGGGACACAGTCAGGAAGGCTAATCGCACCTTGTCATGCATCCACAGATGGATCGTGAGCAGGTCCAAGGAGATGACCCTCCCCCTGTCCAACACTGGTCAGGCCACAGATGGAGTACTGCGTCCAGTTCTGGGCACCGCACTTCAGGAGGGATGTGGACAACATCGAGAGTCCAGAGGAGGGCCACTCGCATGATCAGGGGTCAGCAAGGCAGGCCCTATAAGGAGAGCCTGCAAGACCTGAACCTCTTCAGCATTCACAAGAGAAGGCTGAGAGGGGATCTGGTGGTCATCTATAAACTGGCCAAGGGAGACCAGCAGGCAATGGGAGAGTCCCTGTTCCCCCAAGCACTACTGGGAGTCACAAGGAATAACGGCCATAAGTTGACTGAGAGTAGATTTAGGCTAGATATCAGGAGGCACTACTTCAGTCAGGGCGGCTAGGATCTGGAACCAACTTCCAAGGGAAGTGGTGCTCGCTCCTAACCTGGGGGTCTTCAAAAGGAGGCCAGACAGACACCTTGCCGGGGTCGTTTGACCCCAGCATTCTTTCCTGCCCATGGCAGGGGGTCAGATGTGCTAATCAGCTCAGGTCCCTTCCAACCCTACCAACTATGAAACTACGAAAGTGGTTTACGTGGACTAAATTTCTGTTGTGTTGAAGACTTAAATCAGTTTCCAATCACTTGTTCCAGTTTATGTGTAATTTCTGTCCCGGGCCTTTGGGTCACCCAAAATACCAGTTATGTTCAGTGGTGAGGAAAGATCAGACTTCCTGAACAAGAACAAAAGAAAGCAACTAGAGAACCATTAAAGCAAACTCTACAGCATAACCAAACAGCAGTAATACAAATACAGAGAAGATATACACCAGCTGCTGCTTTTTCACTCCATTTTTAAAGAGGTTGCTTTCAATGTTTGCAACGTAGAGAAACACTGCTCAAAAAAGTGATGCAAGACTCTAAACAGCAAGCAATAATTTTTAAAGGAATAAATAATAGGGCAGACCAAAGGAAAACATAACTTACCATCAAAATTAGAACTAAAGAATCTCCGACCCCCTCCTACACATGCACATAAAGGCATGATTTGATCTAATCTGTGACCCACATAATTGCACTTCTTGTCAAGCCACATGTAACATGGCAGGAGGCGCAACTGTGGGATCATGCATTAAATTCCACTGCACCTTATTGCCAGTGTAGGGTGAGCCCAATCCTGGGATCCTCCTCCATTGGCAAGAAGCAGACTCCCATGACTGGGGTGGCTCTTAGTCATGGAGACCACATGTGGCCAAGATCAAGAGTCCTGCACCTTCCCATCAGGCAGCCATGACTAAGAGCTTATCAGCTGCAGAACTCTCAGCCCCCGATTCCTGTGATCTTCCAGCTGCAGGGACATGTGGAGCACCCCATAGCTGAGAGATCACAAAAGCTACAATAACTCAGCTGGATCACCCCTGCACCCCTACAGCTAAGAAACTGCATTGGCTATAATCTTCCAGCCTCAGGGGTATGTTGTGCTCCCCTGCGCCTGGCAGACGGCAGTAGTTGTAGTCTCCCAGCCACAGACTGCATAATATGCAAATTAAAGGTGAATAGAAACCAGCTATAAAGTTATTATGCATTTTTGAGCAATAACTTTATAGCTGGTTGGACCCATTAAAGACATGATATTTAATTTGCACATGTAGCCAGTCTAAATTTATTGCACAATTCACAAGATAATTGCACAAAACATTTAACTTGTGGAGGGGGCCTCAAACCAGTGCTGGGGTTACAGCAGATAATCCATGCAGAAGAGCTCTTATATGCTAGGAAAGAGCTGACTGACAAATGTCTAAAAAATCCTGAGGAAGTGCCAGATGGAACAGAACATGGCAGGGCATTTGTGCTCCTGCCAATTTCTCAAAACCCTAAAAATTAAAAAATAATGGAGCATCTACCTTGTTTTGTACTAGAAAGCTGAGTCACAAGAGTAAGAAGCCTATGCACCTGGTATCTTTAAATAATCATATTTGAAAATAAGTATTTATTAAAAAGGTAAAAAACAACAAAAAAACTTACAAATCAGCCAAGGGAAAAATGGCTCACTTACTGACCTACCATCCTGTCATTCATTCATTCATGAATTGCCACACCATGATGGATGACAACAGAAGTTGGCTTTTCAGGCTTTCAAAAATAATTCCATAACACTGTAAATGTCAGACTAAATAGTATTAAATAGGACTAAAAAATTTAGACCAATGACTCATGCAGCATCTACATAGCACATGTGCTAAGCACAACAGGATATATTGAATGTCTCCTTCTATAATACAGTAATTGAGCGCTAAATGAAAAGGTTGGTTCTATTACTAAATAAAAATAAATTCACTAAAACAAAATATGAGCTTAGTACCTTAATTCATGTTGCATTTCAGTTGTTTATACAACAGTTTGTAAACTTATTCAAACTTCCTAAATACAAATATAAAATTTCATCATCAACTCAGAGTGTTCTGGTATTTTTGTCATAATAAAGATTTGGGAACATGCATGCATGTATGTTCAATAAAAACATATGAAATTAGTGCCTGTAACATTTAAGACATCCAGTCACGATAAATATTCCTTTAAAAAAATACATGTTTTCTAAAATTCTTCATAGTCATATTTATTTAATGTTTCTATAGTATACCACAGCAGCAGTACAGAACATTAGTGTTTGACACACCCTAACAAGTAACCTAAAAATATCACCTCAAATTCAAGCACTTTTTAAAACATAATTTATATCACTGTTCAGAAAACAAGAAAAATTATATCTGATTCTTGTTTTCAACAGTTACATATTTTTAAAAAAGCAATTTTGAAGGTTAAATAGCCACCCGTAATTCCTCAACACAAACCAAGTATTTTAAAAACCTTTCTAAGGTCCTTGTATGTCTTCTATTTCAGTTGAATTTCCCTTTTTATAGATGATTGGTTGGTTCTATGTTGTACTTTTCAATTTACTGCATTTTCTGCACACCATATTGCTCCCCCCCACCCAATGAGTCTCACACCTTGTTTTTAGAAAGGCAGAAGAGAGAAACATTTTTCCAGATTTATGGCCACAAAACCTAATCTTCAGCTCACTCACCCTCCCTTTTATGCTCAGACAAAAAATAGAGTTTTAATCCTTTCACAGCTGAACTGTTAGCACCTCTTGGGTGCTCAGCCAGAAGCTGGAACTGTAGCTCTGGCTAAAGACTGGACACTATGATCTAGAATTTTGAAGAGCTCAAAAATGATGAAATAGAAAAGAAGACCAGTAGCTAACAGATTGCAAAATTGTCAAAGAAATTATAGCTTGATTAGCAGAATATGAAGACCATTAAAAAGAAAAGAGAGCTGTTAACACCTGTGGAGTGAAGAGTAATTAGCAGGAATCAGGAAGGTTATAATGAACCACAAAAAATCAGTTGACGCCCTTAGAGCTGCCTGAATAGACATGCTATTGATGCTGCTGGGCACTTGGTTTGAAACTTTTGGTGGAGCAATCACATCACTGCACCTCCCCTGGATCTGCCCCTTCTGGATTCCACCCCTCCATATAGCTGCTGAAGGGGAGAAAAGAAAAAAACCCATCCGTTTTACAGCATTGCCATGCTTCTAATACATGCAAAAAAAAAAAAAGAAAAAAATCGAATGTCCCTATTTAAGACATGAACTCCAATTTTGGAAAGGTAATTTTTGGGAACAAGGTGCATTTGGCATTAGAGTAAATATATAGCTATCAAAGATGCACTGATAAAATTCAAATGAAGACTTAATACTTATAAGTTGGCTTCTGTATGTTTAATTGTAATGTTTACTTTTCAAACCAAGGTCATACTATCATTTTGTCAATCAGGCAATATTTCTAGTCAGACTAGAAAATACCTAGAGCAGGGCTGTCCACATTTAGCACATTTGGGAGCTGCACATTGTGTGGGGAAAGATCTCCCAGGATACCCCGCACTGCATGGGCTGCACCGGCAACAAATAGCCCCCTATTACCCTCTGCTGACAGCATGCAGCCTGGCCCCCCCTGCTACATGGGTGATGGTGGAAGCACACAGATCACCCCTTCTGACCACATAGGCTGCAAGCAGACCCCTGAGTGCTCCCCCCACTGTATGGCAACAGAAGAAGCAGCTGGAAGGTCCCCATGAGACTCACGTCAATCACATATGGCCCATGGGCTGCCAGTTGTACAGTGCTGACCTAGAGAAATTTCAAAAGAAATTAACTTTTCTCTAACTCATCCTCTAGAAAACTAGCTTAAAAAGTTACCTTGCACATCGCTGAAACATAGATAAACTGTGATTCAGTAAAAATAAAAGCACTACTTCTGCAGATGAATGAAGATGACAATATTTTTTGGCAAAAGGTACTGTAAATATATTTACTTCCAGTAAATACTTAATAGGCATGCTGGAAAGTGAAATCGCATGGCACTAGGAATTCAAAAAGGCATTTGAGTAGTTAACAACTATAATAACCAATCTACCAGTTTTAAAATAACATATAATTCTTTTGTCAGAGCTTCACAGAAACTAGCCATAAATAGTATATTAGAAATTGTTATTTACATTTTGACAATGACAGTCTTACTCCTCTTTTCTAAAAGTAGTCGAACAAACTTCCAATATTATTTTCAGTTTTAATCGCTATTTTGCTTACCTTACGTGGCTGAAAATCGTATTTCACACAGTGCTGGAAACCTTTGCCTTTTGACTTCAAGGATGTAACTATTAAGCAGTTGCCAACAAAATGAGCAGAGTACCCAACACCTTTGCTAGTGCGGAAACTGCAGGGACAAAAAACTTGTATTAGTGACAATAATATTTTCAAAACCTCTGGTAAAAAGGAACCTTGAGCACAACCTCAAGTATTTACAAGCAGAACAACAACTAAACCTTTGAAGCAAGAAAAAACATTTTTCTCTCTTTGCAGATAGTTATTAGCAGACGTGATTAGCAAAAATAGTTCAACTACATCTACACATATTAACATAGATTAGCAGCCAGCAATCTTTAACAAGCTACAGGCCGGAACAAACCAGCTCTGGTTTCGTGCAGGCAGGGTGGCTTCACTGGCATGTCAAAAGTGGGGGCTTTGCTTGTGCCTGCACCTGTGCCAAGGTTGGATAGCTGGGAATTGCATCCACACTGCTATCACTTCTCCCAGGTCCCCCAGTTACAGCACAGGCATAACTTCTAGCCAGTGGAGAAGCAAGCCTTCACTGCTGCCACTTCTCTCACTGTCCCCCCTCACTCCCACCTGTGAAACAGCCCCCTACCAGCTAGAAACTGTGCCTGCACTGCAGCCAAGGAGCAGGGTTCCTGGGAAGGTGACGCAGGTGCAGCTTCCAGCTGCCCGGCCCTGGCACACGTGTGGGCATAAGGAAAGCATTTTGTTTCCGCAGGCAAGAACCTATTGGATCCCTAATTCTTGCTCATTTCCAAAGAAGTCAGGCACAAAAGCATTTCTAAATATTCTGCCTATCCACATCTTTGGTAACTTAATACCTTTAAAATTCTGAGTTTAAATGACCTTCCCAGTCTTACAGATAAATGGTAAGTCTACACTGAAGTCTCCAAATCCCTGTTCAATGGCATAACCATTATTACACAATATCATACGTCTAGGTAAAAACAAAATGGTCGTCTTAAATATGGATTAGGAACCTTATTTAACATAAACAAAAGTGACCCGACAAACTGTGCTTTGTAGTTTAGCTTGTATCTACACATGCCTTAACTGCCTATTCTGATTCCATATACTTTACTTGCTGCCTCGTTCTTGAATATTGTCATCCTTATGAATTTACATGCACAGAAAAATGATAACTCTGACTTTTCCTTTCACTACAGCTGACAGGGTGAACAAGCAGAACCTAAATTTTTCCTTTCTTCCTACTCCAACTATACCTTCCAGTCTTTATCTCCATATAAGTTCTGATTTCTCTCACCCCCTACATCATTCCAGACCCTCTACATCTCTTCTATTCCCTTCCCTCCCCCTCTGCTTTCAGGCATACACCGAATCCCCCAGTCCTAAAAAGCCTTCTCTAACCATTGTATGCTATTACATCTATCAACCCTTTATATTTCATTCTTTTAGATGCAGGTTACTGTACAATGCTTCATGTCCTGAATCTTAAAATTAATAACACAAAAATGACAGTGTTTTTTAATCACTTCCATCTACATTCTCATTTTTCTCTCTACTCTTAAATGTCAGGAGTTCTTCCTCTTATATTTATCAGTGTCCCGATGGATTTTGTCCTTGGTCCTCCCCTCCCTAAACTGGCTATTAATAGAGGAACAATGGGTGCCAAAGCTCACACATGCAACTGTGATAACCACCAACCATAGACTGATCTCAGTGAAAAACTCTCCCCCTCTCATTCAGATTTTTTTCTGCCTCTCTTCTTGACCAGTGGCTCCACTAATTCTCCCATACATCCTTGATGATAAATAATTTCCCTCATAACTTCTTATAAAGTTAAGGTTGTTTAGTCACCTTTACTGTGCACAGTGTGGGCCTAGGTTGACTCACACGACTAATAAAATCACTGCATTCAGGCAAACTGTAGAAGAAATGTGACTGATGAAGCATACATCTAATGTTAAAATAGCTTCAGTTAACAGTTAGTGGAGCTGTTCATCTGACTCAGTTATCTGCAATATGAACCACAACTTCTTGACAAATTATAATCTAATTTTCCCATAAACAACCTAAGCACCAGATTAAAAATAACTTTAAATGGAAGATTCGGATGTAAATCTGCTAGAATATAGAAACACAAATAACTTACTTTGGTCCTAAAGGCAGTGAGGTCTTATCCTGCATTAACCCGCAATGAAAAAGTAAGCCATCATGAGCTACCATCCACATACAATGGGATAAAAGTGTGCACAGAGCAATGGATATATGCATCCTTATCTCATGACAAGTTGCCCATATGTCAACACCTTTAGTCTGTTACCAAGATAATTTGCAACAAAAATTCTTGACATTTCTTAAGGAATCTAGTTCAAAATTAAATCAACTGATTTATTTTTAAATTTTCAGAAAATGTATTTCAGACTTGGTAAGAACTAAAGTTTATGGTTGATTCATTTTCCACAAATGGCAAATTTTCACCTTGATTAGAGATAGCAGCAGCATCTCCACATTTACAATTGATTTGCTTTCATCTTAGGTCTAAGTCTATTGGGCACTAAGGGGCCTGATAGACATCAGGACTGGGGGGTAACCAAGAGCGCCCACTGGGGGGCTTAAATGTCTCTACACTAATGCTAGGAGCATGGGGAAGAAGCAGGAGCAACTTGCACTCCTGCTTGCAGGCAACAACTTTGACCTGGTTGTGCTAACGGAAACCTGGTGGCATCCTATTCATGACTGGGTGGTAGGTACTGAAAGTTATAGGATGCACAGACACCATAGAGTGGGGAAAAGAGGTGGGGGGGAGTGTGTTGCTCTTTATGTTAAGGAACGATATGCATCTTCTATAATCAAGATGGGATCAAAGGAGGGCCAAATTGAGGTATTGTGGGTTAGGATACAAGGGATACAAGAGGGTAGAGAAGAAAGGGACTTGGTAGTGTGGTTCTACTATAGATTGCCATTCCAGGAGGATGAGCTTGACCTGGAATTCTTCAGGCAGCTCTCAGAAGTCGTATTGTCAAGAGATACAGTTGTCATGGGTGACCTAACATCTGCGGGGAGGATCAGTCACCCAGAACTAATCCCTCACACAGGTTCTTAACCTGCAACCAGGACCTTCACCTAATGCAGGAGGTATACGATCCCACTAGGGAAAGCACCTTGCTGGACTTGGTGCTGGCTGTGGGGAACAACCTGGTGGGGGATCTCCAGGTACAAGGCAACTTAGGGGATAGTGACCATCAAGTGATTCAATTCACTGCCTGGTGAAGTGTGAGAAAAATAACCAGCAGGGCTGAAGTGTTAGACTTCAGAAAGGCTGACTTCCCTGCTCCTAGGAGATTAGTTAGTGGGGCATTAAAGCTCAAGAGCATTGACAAAATGGGGGTCCAGGAAGGGTGGTCATTCCTCAAGGAAGCGATCATTCAGGCACAGGAGGAGGCAATTCCACTGCATAGAAAACGGGGCAAAGGGGTCAAGAAACCTTCCCGACTAAACTGGGAAATGCAGGAAAGCCGAAGGGCAAAAAGCAGGCATGCAGGCTGTGGTAGCAGGGGATAACTACCAAGGAGGAGTATACCTCTTTTGCTTGCACTTGCATGGAATCAGGAAGGCCAAAGCAGCACTAGAACTCAGGCTAGCAACAAAAAGTAAGGACAACAAAAAGTCCTCCTCTGGGAGCAAAAAGAAGGCACAGGGCAGCATAGGACCCCTACAGGATAAACAAGGGTAGTTGGTAACAGATAGGAGGGACAAAGCAGAGCTCTTCAATGAGTTCTTTGCCTCTATATTCTTGAACTTGGATTTTGACAAATCTCCCAAACGCGTTACTGCCAGAAACAGGAGAAACACCAACCCACCAACTGTCAGCACCAACCTAGTTAAAAAACACTTGCAGGGGCTGGATGTGTTTAAATCAGCAGGACTGGATAAGCTCCATCCAAGGGTGCTGAAAGAATTAGCCAGTGTCATAGGAAAGCCACTGGCACATCTGTTTGAGCACTAATGGTGCTCAGGTAAAATCCCAGAGGACCGGGAAAGGGCCAATGTGGTGCCTATTTTCAAGAAGGGGAGGAAGCAGGATCCAGGTAACTATAGTCTATAGTTGGGAAAATCCTTGAAACTTCTATCCTTGGGAAAATCCTTGAAAAAATCATAAAGGATCACATTTATAGGAGTCCAGCAGGTAATATTATGCTGAAGGGCAACCAGCACAGGTTCACAGCAGATCAGCCCTGTCTAACTAACCTTGTTTCTTTCTATGACCAGGTCACTAAGAGCTTACAGGAGTCAAAGTAGATGTCATCTACTTGGACTTTAAGAAGGCCTTCAACACGATTCCAGGTAAAATCCCCAAATCTGAATATTTTAAAGTTTGTTTTCCCCAAATTCTAGAGAGTTAAGAGGGCAGACAATAAGTACAAGTCTAATTTGAGTTGTGATGAAAAGCTTATAGGAAAGGCAACTTTCATGTTTATTTTGCTGGAAGATGTCAAAAACCTACCAATTTTACACACCATTTGAGATTCAATACAATTACTACGCATGAGTGCTATTGCTTTTGTAGTATCAACTGCCTCTTCGGAAAAACCATGCACACCAAATTCCAAGTCACAGAAGATAGATTCATATTTGCCTTTCTGTCAGGTTTAGGTACCTTTTCTCTCTTTTTTAAATGTCTCCCAACTATTTAAGATATCACAGCAATGGCCATTATATAAAAATAAGATATTTTTGATGCAGACAAGTACAAATTATTGTAAAGACAAACTGAAATCCTTCAAGAGACTTTCTAAGTCATTTTACAAACTTAGACATACTTTATTATGAAAATATTCAACAGCAGACTTTTACAAAAAGAATTAGTTAACCGGATCTTACAAACACAATGAAGTTCCTCTCTCCCCTCCAAAGTTGCTTTCTTTTAAAAATATGTTTGAAGGAGTACAAATCCAAAGAAGAAAAATCCTCATTCATGAATGGGAAAACACAGTTAATACAACCTTATCATTATAAAACCTGGTCATCAGATGTTTCAGATTAGGAAATAAAAATTAGTAGTAGCTGAAATTTAAGTTCAAAAGGTAAAATTTACAAAATTTGAAATTAATTTCTAATATTACTAAAACTGAAGCTACTGTTTCCAAGTATAGTATATTCTTATCACACTAAATTTTGAAGATTATTACTCCTTTAATTTGGATTAATTTTTAAGTTTTGCATGGTTAAAAAGCTAAATTTTACAAGTGGCATAATACAATATTGCTCTTGTTAAAGGTTTTATTTTTTAACAAGATTTGGCCCAGGAAATGAGATCCAAAGAGATGTAGGCAAATAACACTAAGTTAAATTCAGTGTCACACTGCATGACATTCTATCTTTATCTGATCGCATAATGTTCCAATATCTTAAATATTAGTTTAAAAATATAGATGTGGAATGCTTTAAAATGTTATGGGCCTCATTCTACATTCAGGAATATCCATTTAAATTAAGGCGTGCAGACACATGGGAAGTAAAAGTGAGATGCCTTATTTACTAGAGGAATAATGGCATGATTGCTTCAAGCCTTAATTTATTTCCTTTGAACAACATTCAAGTTCAGGGTTTCAGTCTAAACCTCTTTCCACTGTCAAGCTTGTTTGATAGGCACTCTTAACTCTACAAGCTAACAAATGAAAATTGCACCCTCTGATGGCAAAACTGCATTCCAAAAGACATTAAAAATATAACAATCCATTATATTTTCACAGGCTAGATACAGACATTCAAAAAGCACAAGGGAGGGACCAACCTATGCAGATTCCTCTAAGCAGCATAGATTGGATCAGGAGTGACCAAAACGCACATTCACTCTTGGGTGGGAGAGAGCATACAAATGCCTACACTGGTTGGGCATGTCCAGATGAGTGTGTACATGCCTCTTGCCCTACCTCAAACCCCTTTGAGGCAGCGCAAGAGGCACATGCAGGAATGAAAATATGTTCCCCACGCTGCAAACTTGCAGCGCAGGGAGAAAATTAGACTCAGGGCTCTAAAAAAACTGCTCCGCCCAAGAGCCAGCCCAGAGCCAGTTCTCCAAAAGAGATACTCTGGTTTCGGCCAAAGCATCTCTTTGGTGCTCCTGCTGCCCCCGGCCCTGTCCAAGGTAAGTGGGGGGGGGGGGTCGTTTAGGGGGTTG
>NW_017729032.1:53825003-53846334 GCF_001723915.1 Gavialis gangeticus | reverse complement strand
GTCCCTGGGGCTGTGGGGGGTGAGGACCCGGCTCAGATCAGTGTGGCTTGCTAATCCGGCTTTGCACCAGAGCAGGTTGCACGGCTCTGGGAGGCGTGAACAGAAGCCTCACCTCCCGGAGCTGTACAACCTGCTCCAGTGTGAAGCCAGACTAGAGAGCCACATGGGGCTCAGTGGGTCAGAGACGGGACGCGGTGCGTAGCCAGCCCTGGGGCCTGTCTGCCATCCAGCCAGGCCAGACCCATGGTGACAGAACCCAGTGTGGCACATGGGGACTGCATGCCTCTTGGGTTCTGGGGCCCCTGGCTGGGCTGGGCCCATGGCAGCAAGACCCAGCAAGGCACGTGGGGCCCAGCCGGGTCTTGCTGCCCTTGGGGCTGCTCTGCCACTCAGCCAGGCCATTCCTACAGTGGCACAACCTGGCACAGTGCACAGGGACCACACGGACCCCAGCTGGGTCCTGCCGACCCTGGGGCTGCTTGTGCTGCCCGGCTGGGCCAGGCAGCGCAAACAGTCCAGGGCCAGCAGGACCCAGCTGGACTCAATGCAGTCTCCGCGCACTGCGCCACGCCACACCGGGCCAGGCAGCACAAGCACCCCAGGGTCGGCAAGACCAGGCTGGGCTTTGTGCAGTTCCCGTGTGCTGCGCCAGGTCCTGCCACTATAGGAATGGCCCGGCCAGGCAGCAGGACCCAGCTGGGCCCAGCACACGGTCCCCACATGCTGTACCGAGTCCTGTCACCATAGGCCCAGCCCGGCCAGGCAGCAGAGCAGCCCCAAGGGTGGCAGCACCCAGCTGGGCCCGGCACATGGTCCCTACGTGCCACACTGGGTCCTGTCTACACGAGACCAGTCCAGTTGGGTAACAGGAGCAGCCCCAGGGCTGGCAGGACCTGGCTGGGCTCAGCACATGGTCCCCCTACTGCTGCTGTGAAAGGTCAATTATGGGCCCTGGGCGGGGGTGGATGGGCCCTCCATAGTGCTTGGGACCCTGGGCGGGGGGGCTGGGGTCGCTGGGGCCCTGTGGGGGATCGGGACTGTGGCCCTCCAGGGGGGAGCTGGGACTCTGGGCAAGGAGGCTGGGGCCCTCCAAGGTACCTGGGACCCTGGGTGGGGGGGGCCTCCAGGGAAGAGCTGGGGCCCTGTGCAGAGGGGCATTCCATGTGCTGTATGGGGGCCTGCACCCTGTGGGGGCCAGGGGACCCACCCCTTCTGAGCAGCCCCCCCACAAGGTCCCCCACACCCACAGTCCCAATCATCTGGCACCTGGCCCGAGCACCACGAGCGCTCGTAAAGCCGTGCCAAGGGCCCTGCAATAACCCCTGCTACTTCCCTCAACACCCTGGGGTGGAGAGCATCTGGACCCGCTGGTTTGAACAAGTCCAGCCCCTCCAGAAGCTCTCCAACCTGGTCTTCCCCAACCTGAGGTCTGGAGGTGTAACCCTCAAGTCCTCTTGCAGCATGATGGGGAAGTCCTGGTCCCTGCACAAGAAAACGGAGGTGAAGAATTGGTTAAAGAGGTCTGCTTTCTCCTCTGGCGCAACCACCAGATTGCCTAGAGAATCTTCCAGGGGCCCCACATTACCCAGTGCTTTCTTCATCCTCCCTATATATTTGAAAGACGACTTTTTATTATCTTTGATCTTGGACGCTAGTCCTAGCTCTATGTCTGCCTTAGCTTTCCTGACAGCCCCCCTACAGGCCCGAGCAGAGGAGGTATACTCCTCTTTGGAGACAGCACCCCCTTTCCACTGGTTGTACTGGTTGTACTTTTTGGCAATCAGGCATTCCCAGATGCCCTTGGTGAGCCGGGGGGCTTTCGGGCATTCTTGGCCCCCTTGCTTCTTGCTGAGATGGTCACCCCTTGGGCCCTGAGTATCATCTCCTTAAGGAACGACCACTCATCTTGGGCACTGAGATCCCCTGCTCTCCTGAACCTCAGCGCCTCTCCCACTAATCTCCTCAACTCGTTGAAGTTGGCCCTCTTGAAGTCTAGGGCTACCGCCTTGCTGCAGGCCCTTGACACCCTGCGCTGGATGGTGAATTCCAGCAAGCGGTGGTCGCTATCTCCCAGGTGGTCAAGAACCTGGAGGCCCCTTACCAGGTCATCGCCTCTGGCCAGGACCAGGTCCAACAGGGCATTTCCTCTGGTGGGACTGTGCACCTCCTGAATTAAGTGGAGGTCCTGTATCCCGGCCAGGAACCTCCTGGAAAGGTCCGACCTGGCTGACTGTTCCTCCCAGCAGATGTCCGGGTAATTTAAATCACCCATGACAACTACATCCCTTGTCTTAAGTGCCTCTGCAAGCTGGCCTGAAAATTCCCAGTCCAGATCCTCCCCTTGGTTGTGGGGCTGTAGTAGACTCCCAGCGTTAGATCCTTCTCCCCACAAAGGGCCATAAAGCAGTAGTGGTGGGTGGGAGAGCAGAAGTCTTCCCAGCTCAGATCTAGAGGCTGGGGCAGAGCCCTTAGACAGAAGCCTCTGCTTCCTCATCTGCTTACCTCATGCTGTTGTGCAGCTCAGCTGACACAGGCAGCCAGGAGCCAAGGCAGAGAGCCACGTGGGGCTGTCTGCCAAGCCAGGCACCACTGGGGACCTAGGAGAGCAGAGGTTCCCCACCCCATGGCCAGACCAGAAGCACAGCTTGGAGGGGAGGATAGCTCTACTCCTCCCTGCTCCTCTGGTGCTGCCTAGCTCTACTGACATGGGATTGGGAACGATGTCTGAGCTGTGTGTGGCTGTCAGCCGGGCTGGGCAGCACAGGGGCCACAGGAGAGAGTGCAAGACTCTGCCCAACAACCCAGGCTTGCCCCCCCGCACAGACATAAGCAAGCACAGCTAGGGATGGGGGGGGCTGTGCAGCAGGTTGCCTGTTTCCTCACCCCTCCTGCTACTGTGGGCACTGGCAGATACAGGCAGGATGCAGGACTGGGGAACAGAAGCTTTGTTGACTCAGCTCTGACAGCGCAGGGACGAGGCTGGCTGCATGCTCAGCCAAAGCAACCCAGCTGAGTTCCCCACCTCTTTGAGAAGGGTAGGGCACAAATGCCCCTGGAATGCCAGTGGACAGCACTTTAACATGAATCAGCAGGGGATCAGGTGCAGACGTTCAACAGACCGGTCTAACCTAAACTGATTAAATCTGATGCTACATCCATCCAGGTTTCTTTCAGATATGATTTCGCCATTTTTAAACCAGTCTACATGCCCTGAATTTCTATTCTGTTACAGGTTTAGACCAATTTCCAGTCACTTATACCAGTTTATGTATAATGTCTGTATCTGGCCATAGAGTGAGTTAGTAATTTCTAACTATAAAAAGCTGCTACCCCCAGGAGCAGGGCTGAGGCAAGCAGCAGTGACAGCTGGAACAAGCTGCTACCATCTGGCCTGCTTAGAAAGGAAGCCCATCTGTGCCCTCCCCCATAATCTCAGCCCCCCGCCTCCCTACTTGCAATTACAAGCAAGTGTCCAGAAGTATACTTCCTCCAATTAATTGTGGAAATGTTCTTCTCCGTCATACTGATGTTGTGTACAGTAAATTATTCTCCTCTACTACAGGATCTGAAATATTTTGCCCAGAACCCTTCAGAATTCTGGGAAGGCTGATAAAACTAAAATATTTCCATTCTCCAACAGCTTCCCACTATGAAGAGTTTTCAATCTATTTTAAAACTAGCTATGGGTCAAATTAGTTGCAGTGTGACTGGCATTGTAGATACTTTCTTAAAGCTGATGCTGGAAAAGAGTATGTTTCAAGTTGTATTGCTCAAAGGGTTGGATCTATGCCTACTGCAACTAGTAAAAGCCTAACTGATCGTTAATGTTTCTTTTTTTTTTCCTAATCTGCCAACCCTTATTAAACAGGCCATTAAACCCTACTCAAGATACCTCCAGCCTTGTAGCCATGATTTAACAGGCATAGCAATACTGAAAAAAGTGTCAACTGTTATCCAGTTTTGAGCCTTCTGTTTTCAGGTTTGGCAGGGCAGAAGATGAGGAGTTCATAAACTTCAATGCTGTTACAGAATCAGAGAAAATCAGGGTTGGAAGGAATCTCAGGAGATCATCTAATCCAACCCACTGCTCAAAGCACAACCACCCCCAATTAGATTATCCCAGCCAAGGCTTTTTCTCTCAGGGTCTTAAAAACCTGTGAGGATAGAGATTCCACAACCTCTCTGGATAGCATGTAACAGTGCTTTACTACCTTTCTTATGAAAACATTTTTCCTAATATCTAACCCTAAACTTCTCTAGCAGCAACATGAAATCATTTCTCCTTCTTATGTCATCTGCCATCACTGAGAACAGTCCAGCTCCCATCCTCTTTCAAACCCCACTACAGGTAGATGAAGGCTGCAATTAAATCCCTTTTCAATCTTCTCTTCTCCACATTCAATAAGACCAGTTCCCCCTCAGCCTCTCCACATACATCACATGCCCCAACCCTATAACCATTTTCACCATCCTCCACTGAAGTCTCCAATTTGTCCACATTCTTTCTGTAGTGGGGGACCCAAAACTAGACACAGTACTCCACATGTGGCCTCACCAGTGCAGAGTAGAGGGGAATCATCACTTCCCTTGATCTAATGGTAATGCTCCTACTAACACTGCCCAGTATGCCCTTAACCTTCTTGGCAACAAGGGCACACTTTTGGCTTATATTCAGCTCACTGTAACCCCCAGGTCTTTATCTGTATCTGTACCCTTCTGAACTTTTATCCTCCATCTTGCTCTTTAGACTTCTACCCTTGGGTTCATCTCTCAAAGCCCAATAGCAGCACCAATTTTAAGAGAAGGACCCTTTGTCCAGTTTCCTTTACCTGGATCATAGAAAATTAGGGCTGGAAAAGTCCTCATGAGGTCATCTAAAGCAAGAGTGGTCAAAATACAGCTGGCAGGCTGAATCCAACCTGCCACGGGATTTTATCCAGCCTGCAGGAGATCCCTTGGCCCTGCCCATCCCAGGCAAGGGGAGAAGCACAGGCCATGGCACATGTGGCTGGTCCTGCCACCCTAAGGCATGCAGCAGAGCAGGGGCAGGGGCAGTACGGTGGTCAGACTCTCTGCTGAGCTACCACTGCCAGTCTGTCCTGCACCCACCATTGGGGGTACCTGACAGAGGGTGGGAAGGCAGACAGGCTCTCCATGGAGACTGACTTGAGATTCCATTGGGTAGGGCATCCTCAGCCAGGAAGACAGGATGAAGCTGGGGCAGGTGGGTGGGCAGAGGCATCCAGGACCAGGATAGCCGGGCCAGGGCTAGAATCGTGGGGTAGTGACAGTGCAGGGCTGAGATCCACTCAGGGATGTGTAGAGGCCCCAGCCCCATGATTCTGGCTTTAGCCCTGGCCCCAGCCCTGCCCACATACCTTGCTCCCAGATGCTGTTCACCACCTGCCCACAGCCCTGTCCCATCTGTTTGCCCACCTACCTACTCTGAGAAGAGCCCCCATCTATGGAGAACCAGCTGCCCCCACCACGTGGCAGGTCATCATGCTCGCCACACTGCCCCAGCCCCCCTCCCCTCAACCTATCATGGCAGCACTCTCCCCACTATGCCAGGTCAGCAACCCTCACAGCCTGCCACAGCTCAGTGAAACTCCTTAAGTGGTCCTCCAGCCCAAATTATTACGCACCCCTGATCTGAACCCCATGGTCCTAATCCATGTGGGCACTAATGCTGTGGCCAGGACCAGCCCTGATCGCCTGATGAAGGACTACCAAGCTCTGGGGAGCAAGCTGAAGGAGACAGGGGCACAGGTGGTCTTCTCATCTGTCCTTCCAGTGAGCAGACGCGGACAGCGCCACGAGACCAGCATCAGGGAGGTCAACTTTTGGCTTCGAAAATGGTGTCTTGAGGCAGGCTTCAGCTTTTTGGACCACGACCCATACTTCAGGACAAGAGACATGCTTGGGTGCGATGAGCTTCACCTCTCCCCCGAAGGTAAGTGTGTGTTCTCTTTCAGGTTGGCTGATCTCCTCTGGCAGACTTTAAACTAGGCTCGTTGGGGGAAGAGGAAGATAAAGACAGAGGGAGCCACGGAACACCGAACCAAGAGCCACCAACAAGAACAGCCCAGCCAAGACAGGCAATGAGCACAAGAAATACCCAGGTAAGAGACAGGGGCCCAGATAGTCCAGGGATTAGGGGGGCAGAGCATACACCTCCAGGAGACCTTAAATGCCTCTACACTAATGCTCGTAATATGGGGAACAAGCAGGAGGAACTTGCCCTCCTGCTAGCTAACACAAACCCAGACATAGTGGGGCTCACTGAAACTTGGTGGGATCCAACATATGACTGGGCACTGAACATCAAGGACTATAGGCTGTACAGGAGGGATAGAACAGGGAGAAAGGGTTGGGGAGTGGCGCTCTATGTCAAAGAGCAATACATGTCCTCAACAAACAGTACTGGGTCTGAGGAGGGGCAGACTGAAGCGCTCTGGGTCCAAATACAAGGGGATCAGGGGGAAAGGGACTTAACAGTAGGGGTTTACTACAGGCCACCTAACCAGGGGGAAGAGCTGGACTGGGAATTCTCAGGTCAGCTCACAGAGGCAGTTAGGTCAAGGGACATGGTCATCATGGATGACCTAAACTATCTGGACATCTGCTGAGAAGAGCAGTCAGCCAGGGCTGACTGCTTACATAGGTTTCTAGCCAAGTTACAGGACCTCCATCTAACCCAGGAGGTGCACAGTCCCACCAGGGCAAATGCCTTGTTGGACCTGGTCCTGGCCATGGGGGATGATCTGGTGAGTGGACTGCGGATTCTCGACGACCTGGGTGACAGTTATCATCGCCTACTGCAGTTCACCATCCAGCGCAGGGTGTCAAAGGCCTGCAGCACGGCAACAGCCCTAGACTTCAGGAGGGCAGATTTCAATGACATAAGGAGACTAGTCGGGGAGGCATTGAGGTCCCAGAGGGGAGGGGAGTTGGGAGTCAAGGAAAAGTGTTCGTTCCTTAAGGAGACAATCCTTCAAGCCCAAAAGGTGACAATCCCAACGCAGATCAAAAGGAGCAAGAGTGCTCAGAAGCCCCCATAGCTCACCAAAAGCATCCAGGAATGTCTCAAAGCTAAAAAGGAGGCGTACACCCAATGCAAGGGAGGGGCCATCACCAAGGAGGATTATACCTCCATTGATCAAGACTGTAGGGGGGCTGTTAGGAAGGTAGAGATGGAACTGGGACTAGTGACCCAGATCAAGGATAACAAGAAGTCCTTTTTTAAATACATCAGGGGGAAAAAGAAGGTACCAGGTAACACAGGGCTTCTGCAGGATACGCTAGGAAATTGGTTTTCACACCAGATGACAAAGCTAACCTCTTTAACAATTTCTTTGCCTCTATCTTTCTGAGCAGGGACCTGGGCATCCCCTCCACCGGGACCCGCGACAGACCCAGGGGAGGTGCTGCCAGGGCCAGGGTCAGGGAGAACCTAGTCAGGGAACTTCTGGTGGGACTAGACATATACAAATCAGCAGGTCCTGATGATCTCCACCCCAGAGTGCTGAAGGAATTAGCAGAGGTCATTGTGGGACCCCTTGCACAGCTTTACAAGCACTCATGGTGCTCTGGCGAGGTGCCAGAGAACTGGAAAAGGGCCAGTGTGGTCACCATTTTCAAAAAAGGGAGGAAGGAGGACCCAGGAAACTACAGGCCTGTTAATCTTACCTTGGTCCTGGGGAAGGTCTTTGAGAAAATTATCCAGGAACACATCTGCGTGGGACCAGGAGGGGAGATCATGCTTAGGGGCAACCAACATGGGTTCATTCGAGGCAGGTCGTGTCAAACCAAACTGGTGGCCTTCTATGACCAGGTCACAAAATCCTTGGACATAAGTGTCGCAGTGGATGCGGTCTTTCTGAACTTTAGGAAGGCCTTCGACACCATCTCTCACCCCATTCTCATTAAAAAATTAGTCAACTATGGCATCGATGTCTACACAGTCGGATGCGTTGCAAATTGGCTGGAGGGCCACACCCAGAGAGTCTTTTTCAACCTGGAGAGATGTGGGCAGTGGGGTCCCCCAGAGCTCGGTTCTCGGGCCCGCAATGTTCAACATCTTCATCAGCGACTTGGATGAGGGGGTGAAAAGCACCTTCTTCAAATTCACAGATGACACTAAGATGTGGGGAGAAGTGGGCATGCTGGAGGAGAGGGACAGGCTGCAACTAGATCTAGACAGGTTACAGGAGTGGGCAGATGAAAACAGGAAGGGGTTCAATACTGACAAGTGCAAGGTACTACACCTAGGGAGGAAGAACCAGCAGCATACCTACAGGCTAGGGAACTCCCTTCTAGTCAACACAGAGGCAGAAATGGATCTTGGTGTCATTATTGATTCCAAAATGAACATAGGCTGCCAATGTGGGGACGCAGTCAGGAAAGCTATCGCACCTTGTCATGCATCCACAGATGCATCACCAGCAGGTCCAAGGAGGTGATCCTCCCCCTCTATGCAACACTGGTCAGGCCACAGTTGGAGTACTGTGTCCAGCTCTGGGCACCACACTTCAGGAGGGATGTGGACAGCATCAAGAGGATCCAGAGGAGGGCCACTCACATGATCACAGAGCAGCAAGGCCCTATGAGCAGAGGCTACGGGACCTGAACCTGTTCAGCCTCCACAAAAGAAGGCTAAGAGGGGATTTGGTGGCTGTCTGTAAACTGACCAAGAGGGACCAGCAGGCAATGGGAGAGTCCCTGTTCCCCCAAGCACTACCAGGAGTAACAAGGAATAACAACCATAAGTTGATGGAGAGTAGATTCAAGCTAGATATCAGGAGGCACTACTTCATAGTCAGGGTGGCTATGATCTGGAACCAACTTCCAAAGAAAGTGGTGCTCACTTCTACCCTGGGGGTCTTCAAAAGGAGGCTTGATAATCACCTAGCCGGGTCGTTTGTCCCCAGCATCCTTTCCTGCCCATGGCAGGTGGTCGGACTTGATGATCTGCTCAGGTCCCTTCCGACCCTACCAACTAAGAACCAACCCCTTCTCAAGGCAGCATCATCCCTGACTAAACATCCCAGCAAACTGTCTGTCCAATATGCTCTTGAAAAGTTCCAAAGATAGAAATTCTACAATTTTTCTAGATAGCCTATTCGAATGCTTGATCACCCTTGTAGTCAGAAAGTTCCTCTTTATCTTCAGATTATCTCCAATCTAAATTATCTCTGCTGAGTCCATTGTTCCTAGTCCTGTCTCCTCAGCCACAGAGAGTAGCCAAACTCCATCCTGGGGGTATTAGTAGTTTCCAGGGTACAGACGGGTGTAAGTAGGTTCCAGAAACTTTCTTTGAGTACCCCTTTTGTGAAGTTACTAAGTTTTCTTTTTCCCTAAGAGCACATGTACAATTTTTTTCTACGAAACAGTACTATTAAATTAAAAGTCTCATGCTTTAATTAAAATACAAAGAGAAAATGGGGCTCTACAAGAAACTGCTTAATATATCTAACATTTACCTTTAAATCTAATAAAACATTCTTCTCAGTTACTTTATTGCAAACACAGGCTGCCGGGTGGGGGTGGGAAGGAGGAGCAAGCAATTTGTAAATGTAGAATCAGAAAATGTTTATATAAAGAGATACTGTTTCACCCTGGAATTTAGTGATCACATTAACTAAATGACTTCAAAGCAAGAAAAATTCCTGTTTGAAGCTACAATTAAGAAACGTTTCAATACTAGTTGAAACAAACAAAAAAAAAGATATTACTTAGGGCAGTGGTCTCCAACATTTGCTGGCTCACAGCAACAATAGTTAGCAAGTAACATGCAGTAAGCAATATTGTATTTTACTCTCTCCCTCAACTTCAGTTTTAACCTTTTACTTTCCTAAGACCACGAGCAATGCTGAAGGACCTTACCAGCAATTTGTTGCCAGCAAGTCACAAATTGAGGATCACTGCCTTGCTGTGTTATTTTAAATAGAAATCTGGAATTCTTACTATCTTCTGAAGAAGAAATGCAGATATGCTTTTATAGATGTGTTGGAGACACTGGGGGAAAGGCCTAGGTAGAAGGAAGGAAGGACTTATCTACAGGCATATTTGAAATTAGCCCTAAAGCAAAGGAAAGAGAGGGAAAATCCACATGGGTCATAAATGTACTTGAAAATTATCAAATCATACCACTTCATTAGCAAAACCATTACAGGCTATATTATTTTTTGGAGAGGAGATCTACATCAGTATGTATTAAAAACAGAAATAAAACTATGCTTATTAGAACAGACAAAATAATGAATGATCAGAAAATATTAAAAAATAAATAGCATAAGAAAATTTTCAACTTTTCCCTTTTAAAACTATTTAGATCTCATATTTGAGATTTGAAGATGTAAAGGCATTACAACTGAAAACATTCTTAAGAATAACAGCAGGCTTAGAGTAGAATACAGAGAAATTGTATATTTAATTTTATAAATAATGTAAATCCATAAACAGCAACCATATTCACCATTCAGCCCAAAAATATTTCTATACTCATAGTCTACAGTAGCAGAATATTCTCTACCACAGACTATGTCTTTTTAGGTCTGTTCTTCCCATTTTCAGGTGTTCACAAAAGAGAGATTAATTATACCATCTAAAACCTGTCCCACTGCCAAAGTTGGAATCTGATAAGACTTTTCCATGAAGCTTCAAAACAAAGGTGTTATACTACACATAATTAAAAAGAAAAAGGGAAAGGAAAATTCTCAGAATGCTTGGGTGAAAAAGCCCCATCAACTACTCCTCAAAATCAAGTTATTCCATGTTGTTCCTACTCTGAACCTCAAAAGAAAAGGACTAGATTTGAACTGTTCATTAGGGCTGGTCACGAAATTTAACACCATTTCTTACCATAGAACAATTTTTTTCCTCAAAATGTTGAAAAGGCTCAAAAGGTAAAACATTTAGTTTAAACTATTTTCAGATTCAAAATGATTTATGAAAATACAAATTACTGGTAAACACAGTTGTGAAATTATCTCAGAATGGGAAGAATTTTACAAGATGGAAAAAATATTTTCTACCCAGATCGTTTTATCACTCCCACAAGTTTCTGCATGATAAACAACTACACATAGTTATTCTACATAAAAATCTATATTAATGCTAATATATCATGCTTCTGTAGTGTGCCTTCCTCCATGCCTGATTTATTGAATATTATTACAATTTTGCTTCTGTTTCATGAAACTACGGGAATTCATGACAGATAGCAACAGATTTCAAAACTCACCATTTTTACATAATCATCTGCTTAAAGTCTAAATGAAGTAGAATTGTATAAATGACCTGTAAGCAAAATTACCAAAACACCATAGTTGTCTTTCTGAAGTATGAATAACCAGATCAGTGGTTCTCAACCTTCTTAAATTCAGAGCACCCCTCTTCACCTTCACTGAATTTGGCATCACCATGGTTGAGAACCACTGTTGTGCTACCTCACCAGTGGTTCTCAACTGGGGTGCTTCTGCTGCCAGAGCCGCAGGCAGGTGGAAGTGCACAGTCTCATGCAGTCAGACTGGAAAGGGCTGTGACAAGAACATGTGCTCCTCCCTTGCCTTAGGGTTCTCTGATAAGCCTAAAGGAGGCAGGAGAGCCCACTTGTGCCATAGGGCTTCCCCATCCAATCCCAGATGGCATCTCTCAGAAACAGAGTCTGATAGGGCATGTGGAACTGTCCTATGTGCCTCTGTTTCCAGGAAAAGCATGGAGGACTAAACCAGGAAGGACTGCAGCATGAATACACTTTCCTTCCCACACAGCAGCAAATCCTCTTAAGATCACAGAAGCAAGATCACCAACGGCCTCTTAAATATCATTAAGAAGAATATATTAAAATACAAAAAGATATCTTCAAACAGTAGCTTCATAAAATGCATTGCTCAGAAAAGTTCAAATAATGTTTACTTGGTTTTATAGCTCAAACGAAAGGCACATTTTGTGCTGTTACATTTATAATCTTGTTAAGAACTAAACACTACACACAATCTTCAGAGTTTATAACATAGTAAACTGACATTCAAATCTGCAAATGTTAGCAAAAAGGAGCAGCTTTAACAAAAAAAGTTTTTAAAATAGACATTTGTTTATAGGAAGGTCAAAATGAAATTTTTTATATAGCTTTGAATTACTTACCAGTAGAGATAGGGTTTATCTTTATCTACATTTATATTGTTTAATGGATCCATACGAAACCAGGTGTTAAGAGTAAACCCATTTTGGTAAGGCCACTTAGCAATGGGAGGCAATGCAATTGCCTAAAATAAAGAAAAGAAAATTAATATAAATGCTGTTATTCTGTGTTAAAAAAAGACTGCTATCTAAAGTAAAATTTCTTAGATACCTAACTGTAAATGTGTGGATTTGCTGTGTCTGGTGCAAACGCTGTGAAAAGGTGCAAGAAAAATTCTACAATTCTGGTATAAATGCATGAATTATTATTTTGTTATATTTTCTTGGTTTCAGTTCTCTATGCACATAAATCCATGGAAAATGTGAGGAGTCAGATCAAGTCAGATATTGAATACACTTGCCAAGAAGTAATATTCAGAAAAAACTAGTAAAAATAAATTATTTCTGTAGATGTTAAAATTTCAGTTCAGCTTTTGATAAGTATGAAAGCCATTTCCCTTAATTATGCAGGACTCTGAAGTAGTCTGCTGTGTGTAGAAGACCTTCTTAATTATTTTTCTATTTTTTGAGGAGGGGAGAAAGAAATTGTATTAGGAACAACAAAAAAACAAGAATACTCTTAAAATTAGATGTAGTGTGATTTGATACAGTATCATGAATTCTGTGGGGTAGAGGGGTTTTTTCCTTCATTATCAGGAAAGCATTACTATAAATATAAAAGAATATCATAGAATCATAGAAGTAGGGTCGGAAGGGATCTTGTAGATCTTCAAGTCCGACCCCCCGCCTGGGCAGGAGGAAAACTGGGCTCAAATGACTCCAGCCAGGTAGGCATCAAGCCTCTTCTTAAAGACCTCCCAGGGTAGAAGCCAGCACCACTTCCCTTGGAAGTTGGTTCCAGATCCTAGCCGCCCTACCTGTGAAGTAGTTCTTGCGGATGTCTAATCTAAACCTACTCTCCATTGATTTATGGCCGTTATTCCTTATGCCAGGGGGCGCTAGGGGAAACAAGGTCTCTCCCAAACCCTTCTTGTCCCCCCTAGTGAGTTTATAGACGTTCACCAGGTCCCCCCTCACCCTTCTCTTGTGAAGGCTGAACAGGTTTAGGTCCCGCAGTCTCTCATTGTAGGGTCTGCCCTGTAGTCCCCGGATCATGTGGGTGGCCCTCCTCTGGACCCTCTCAATGTTGTCCACATCCCTCCTGGAGTGGGGCGCACAGAACTGGACACAGTACTCCAGCTGTGACCTGACTAGTGTCACGTAGAGGGGGAGGATCACCTCCTTGGCCCTACTTGAGATGCACCTGTGGATGCATGACAAGGTCCGGTTAGCCCTGCCAACCCTGACCTCGCATTGTCGGCCCATGTTCATCTTGGAGTCAATAATGACTCCAAGATCTCTTTCTGCCTCCGTGCTCTCAAGAAGGGAGTTTCCCATCTTATAAGTGTGCTGCTGGTTACTACTGGCCAAGTGCAGCACCCTGTACTTGTCAGTATTGAAACGCATCCTGTTTTTGTTAGCCCACCCCTGCAACCTATCCAGGTCTTGCTGCAGTCTTTCCCTCCCTACTAGCGTGCTCACCTCACCCCAGATTTTGGTATCATCAGTGAATTTAAACAGGTTGCTTTTCACCCCGTCATCCAAATCACTGATAAAGACATTGAACAGCGTGGGCCCAAGGACCGAGCCCTGGGGGACTCCGCTGCCCACTTCTCCCCAGGTTGAATATAACCCGTCCACCACCACCCTCTGAGTACAACCCTTCAGCCAATCTGCAATCCATCTGACTGTGTAGGCATCAATGCCACAGTCACCTAGTTTTTTAATGAGGATGGGGTGGGAGATGGTGTCAAAGGCCCTGCTGAAGTCCAGAAAGACTAAATCCACGGCAACACCTGCATCCAAGGCTTTTTTGGCGTGATCATAAAAGGCAATCAGGTTGGTCTGACAGGACCTGCCTCTAATGAAACCATGCTGGTTGCCCTTGAGCATCATCCCTGAAGCCGGCCCATCGCAGATGTGCTCCTTGACGATCTTCTCAAAGTTTACCTAGGATTGAGGTAAGACTGATGGGCCTATGGTTGCCCAGGTCTTCCCTCATCCCTTTTTTAAAGATGGGGACCACGCTGGCTACCTTCCAATCATCTGGCACCTGGCCTGAGCACCATGAGCACTCGTAAAGCCGTGATAGCACCAAATAGCACCAAAATCATAAGTGCATGCCTCTCAAATGGCATTCATTTTTAGAGTTGTTACTAATTCCTGCAAAAATGTAGTACTGCCATTTCAATACAGTGGTACAGCAAGGGGAAAGGGCATATCAAAGATGTATCTTGCTACTGAGAAGTGTTTATCAGTTCTGGGGCAACTGATACTGATACCTCCCTATACAAGCACAGAGTAAATATGCATGAGGCAGTGGAGTATTTATCATTCTCAGGTATTTCAAGTTAAGTCACAGGTTAATCTTTAGTGTTATCACAAACTAGAGCCAACAAACTTTTTATAGTACTGCATTCCATAATGCAGGCCTGTCCAACTGGTGGCCTGGGGGCTATATACAACCTACACAGGGTTAAACTGTGGGTCCCAGGCTCCCATCCAACTGCTGCTCCCCCTACATTGCTCCGGCTGTAGAAGGAACCAAGAGCTCTGGTCGGCTCCCTCTTCTGCTTGCTTCCCCTTCCCTGCCCCAGGGACAGGACAGTGCACTGTCATGCAGGCTGCAGTGCTGGGAAAGCTCAAGAGGGCACCTGAGAGGCACAATGCAGCAGAAGAGCCCATGATGTGCAGTGCAGGGTGGGGCTGGGCACACTGGGATGTACAGTGGAGAAGTAGGAAATGTGAAGTATAGTGGGGATAGGGGTATTTGGGCATGTGGTGCAACAGGGAGACTCATTGCAATGGAGAGGGATGGGGTCACACAGTACAACAGGGGCTACACCACTGGTTCCCAAATTTGTGGCTTGTGAACCCGAATGGGCTTGCAAAATCAGCGGTTGGGGTCGCAAGATTTCTGTACCCACAACAGGGCAGAGGGCTACAATGGGACTGGATCAGCTCCAGGCAGGAACCACCTCCACAACCCCATGCGGGACTCAGCACAGGAGGAAGTGTCACACCATCATGGCCACCAAAGTGAGGTGCAGTACCAGTGGTGGCATGGAGTTATGCCCCTACTGCTGCCAGGTGGGTAGGGGGCACCTCAGCTTGGTGGCCACGGCAGCACAGGATTTTCTCCTGTGCTAGGTCCTGTCCACTGGGCTGTGGAGCCCCTAGTGGGGGACAGCAGGGCAGGGAGCCCCAAGACCACAGCAGGAGCCTGCATCCTCTCCCCACCACAGGCTCTGCTCCAGCCATGCTGCCCACAGGGGAGGGGAGGTGGGGAGATGGGGCAGGAGCTGGGCTCCACATTCCGCTCAGGCCGCAGCAGCTACCACCTCCCACAGGCGGCAGCCAGGGCTTCGATGCTGCTGGGACGGGAGCGGGTTAGGGGGCTGCAGTCCCTGGCTCTGGAGCACCTTGGGGGACTGGGGAGCTGCAGGTTGGGAGTGAACAGCACTGGCAGGGCCAGGGGCTGTGGGTCAGAAGTGAAGGGCACCTGGGGAGTTGCAGGTTGGGAGCGAGGGGCCATGCTGAGGAAATGGAGTCATGTTGAGGAAAAGTTTGGGAAGCACTGGGCTACATAATGTGCAGCCCCAGGGGTCCATGACACCCACTGGTGCAGGCCCCACTAGTGTGGTCTGTGGGGCATGCAGCTCCCAAATGCTAGGAAGTTGGATAGTCCTGCCATAATGCATTCTTTTTATGTGGCAAATAAAGAGACTAGTTTACAAATGTTTTTAAAAGTTTCCATAAAAACTATTACTTGCTCTGTTAATATTTAATATTTTAATAATTTCTTATTATAGTAAGCTTTCTTTTTCATAAAAAGGGGGGACCCTAGCCATCTCTTAATATTTACCTTCCCTTCATCCCCTATCTCCAAGAATTTAATCCTGTAACGTGAGTGGTTCCTCAGCATTACTCCAGTTTTTTTCCCACCCCCATTTTACTTTTATTGAGAGTCTCCAAGCCCAACCTAAAGAAAAAAATGTAATTGTTTCCAGAAAGAGAAGTATTTTGGGTAAACACTTACTGCAGCACTACAGCCTGGGAAGTTGAAAAAAGTATCAGGACCATGTCTCTGTGGCATCTGATTAAGGACTGACAACAGTTTAACTGCATGCCTTGGCTGTTAAAACAACAGAATTGAAGAAATGTCAATACAGCCATTTAGTACAGACATTCTAGAGGCCACATTAGCCACTGGACTGTTTTCAAACAAAATAGTCAATTAATTCTAAGGCAGCTATCAAGAAACTTTAAAAAGTCATTCAATCAACATTAAAAAAATCAACTTTATATGCCCCCAGAGGCTTTTTATGCTAACCTCAGGCACTAATGCACTGACACTTAATACTTTATCTGATCACAGCTTACCCAGATTCCATTTTCTCCTCGAAGCATGCTGAACAAAAGCTTCAACTCCTTGACAGTGATGCTGTAGCTGGCAAGAACCCCCAACATATCAACTAGAAGATCTTCAAAGGAAAATAAAGTTATTCTGAACTTTGAATTCTTTAGTTTATCAAAGCATTTTTACTACTACAAGTCTGACAGCAGCTATTCCATTAAGTTTAAAATATTTAAGCCAGATTATATTACTTTCCTTAATTAATGTATGTAACCACCAGAATGTCCAACCAACCTATTACAATACGTTCTGTGTTTAAATAAAAATGGTATTACATTTCTATTTTAAGAATTTATTTTCTCAGTCTTTGAAAAAAAAACAGCAGATAAATCCACAAACACATATAGTATTCCAAAACACTGTAGTATGGTAGGAACTTATAGCTCATTATTTACGGTCTTTTATCTATAACCTTTAAAGGGGCTCCTTCACCAAACTTGTAGCATGTTTTTAGTTTTTTGGAGCAAAGATGCATATGCTTCAAAGTTCTTTAGGCTGGATGTACTGCATCCCTATACTTCATGGATTTTTTTATTGCAATTTTGTCTCTGCTTTGCTACCCAACATTAAAACTTCAAAATTTTCCACTGCAAGCATCAAATAAAGTAATGAAAAAAGAAATAAGAGACCACCCTTCAAACTAGCAATAAAATTATGCAGTATTCTGGAATTAATGTATGATATACTGTCCACTACAGCATCTCCAAGGTAAATTACTACAAAGGTAAATGGAAGTAAGAATTTAATTTTTTTGGAATAAGTGGTGTTCAAAATTAACAAGTTCAGATCCCAGATCTTAATTAATACTGAAGATCTGGATAATTGGTAGGATCCTGGATTTCAGTATGCTTTCTGACTTTCTTCAAAGCCTTACACTGCTAATAGCTGGGATTACTGTTACTAGCAGGAAGAAAAATTGCTTAACCCTTCAGAGGTGAAATACAAAAACTGATCATTCCAAGGAGCAGTTTTTGCTGGAGAAAAGGTTCAAAATGAGCCGACTAAGGCCAACTAGAACTCATATACAATACCGATTGAACATTAATGGTAAATGCCACATTGCATCTGTCTATTTGTTATGCTCAATACTACTTAAGAGAACACTACTATTTCATTTTTTTGTTAAATGGCTTAGTTATGAATTCTTTCAAGGTTCTCAGATGTGTTTATTGATGAAACACAGAGTATTTTGTATGGAAGTAAGGGAGTTCATAGATAGACTGGAGATATGGTAGTTATTACAGTAAAACCTCTTGTATTTAGTATTTAAAATATATTAAAGATGAGAAAAGGTATTTCTCTGTTCTTCTTCCTCCCCTTAATTTCACTTTTCACTTATTTACAAAACGGGATTAGACACTTTTTATAACTATATGATCTTCTCATTATAAAACTTAATAGCTTATGAACTGAGTAAACCTTCAGAAAAGCTAAGCAGCCATCAGTGACATGATCCTATGGAGACTGGTTAAGCATGATGCATAAACTAGGTTTGGATTAAATGTTGCAAGCAAGATTTAAGATATGCTTCTACAAGAATTTATTAACCAAAACCCAATCACAAAAAGTTATTTTTCATTAACGTCTCTAGAGAAAGGATGCAGAAGTACCATTAATGAAGGTAACCTAAACGTTTGCACGTTAAGAGCCACCTTCATTTGCTTATTACTCATCACCTACTGGGCATGAATCGTGAGGAGTGCTTTAAGTTATTGAATAAAACTCTTCAACTACGTCTGTGGAAGAAGGGAATGGGAAAAAATAGTAAAAGTTACTTTTTTTTTTTTTAACTATTGTTGCTCATCTGCAGTCTGAACAAAAATATAAAATTTACCCAAGTGCCTCAGAGCCACAGTAACCATAGAAGGTAAATGGCAGGATGGGGAAGAAAAGGGTAGGAAGGGGGAGGGAGGAGGTACAGGCCACAGAAGGTCAAATGTTCAGGGATTGTGGGAGCAGTGACTATGTGGGCAGGGCTTGAAGATAGGCAAGCAGAAGCATGGAGGAGGGCAGGCAGGGAGGGGAAAAGGAGTGAGGGCCTACCTGCTTGCCCCCTGACCGCTGCTTTCCTTGCCACAGCGGTGGGGTGGAGGGGCGGGGGGATGGAACAAATTTAAGACAACCCCCAATAAATAGGTTCGATACATGGAAAATTACAAATTACTGGGGGGAAGGGGAAGTATCTTAAACTCAAAGTCATTTTGGATTCAGGTACATATGGAACATAAGAACTAAGAGGTTTACAGTAAGTACCAACAGCATGACTGAAATGCAAAAAAGGAAGTGAGACTCGAGGGAAAGAAATAGTAATTTTTTTTTGGCTTTACGGAATATTTTTGACTGAAGTCATATAACTGTCAGTCAGTAGACCATCTTGCCAATCCTAGAACAAGGCTGTCTAATTTATGATAGCATGGGCCTTCTCATCGGCCAGATGAACCACCTCTGGTAACAAGTGGTGACTTAGCATGGCTCCAGAACACAGGGGTTGAATGCTGCCACCACTCACCCACAATTTCCCATTTTGCTGGTTTGAGTCACCAGTGGCAAATGAAGACTGTGAATTCAGCGGCAGGCAGGTGATACAAGGGTGAACAGCAGCAGCATTCCTCCCTGGGTTCTGGAGCTGGGTCAACACAGCAGCTCTGGTAGCCAAGTCAACAACTCCCATGGACCACAGTCCAAGCCCACACAGGCATGTTGCCCATAGGCAGCCAGTTGTATGGTCCTGCCACAAAATATGTTGTAGCAGAGACCCTCCACCATGAGTCCTGTCCTGTAAGTTAAACTTTTTCACAGTTCTCTAAAGAAAATGCTGCATAAATGTTAAAACTATCTGACATTCACTTATGTGGGCATTTTAGTAATCTTTTGTCTGCACTGTTGAATGGCTCAACATCTCTTCCATGGAATTATCATTATATACACCAGTGGTGCCCAGCCTTTTTGCCCCATGGGCAGTGCCAGGTCTATTCATGAGCCAGATTCAACTGGTGGGTTTGATCCGGTATACTGGACTGGTGCAGCAAAGTCCTGATTTGACCACAGCAGGGTGTGCAGCCCAAGCCTAAACTGCTCACCCAGGAAAAAGGCAGAAAGTGGCCTGGACCTGATCCGGGTGCACAGGGAGCAGGGGGAGATAGAGCAGCCCTGATCCAGATATGTGGGGGGACAGAAAACAGCCCATTCTC
This sequence comes from Gavialis gangeticus, assembly GCF_001723915.1. Lineage (NCBI taxonomy): Eukaryota > Metazoa > Chordata > Crocodylia > Gavialidae > Gavialis > Gavialis gangeticus. The sequence goes on along the minus strand of NW_017729032.1, from coordinate 53,826,483 downwards.
AATATGGACATGTGGAGGGGGTAGAGGTGGACCAGAGCAGCCCCAATCTGGACACAGTGGGTAGAGGGGCAGACTTCTGGCCCTGAGCCAGATGTTCAGGTGTGAGGATAAAATGGGGAGCATCCCAGCCTGATCCAGGTGTGTGAGGGATGGGCCCAGCCCTGATCCTGCTGTATGGCAATGGTCTAGGCAGGGTTGGACCTGTCTGCATAATGCTTCCACTCCTTGCCCACTGCCAAATCTTCTGGCCCATGGGCATCCCCATGGGCTGGATGCCATGGCTCTGCGACTGGATTTGGCTTGTGGGCTGAAGGTTGAACACCCTTGGTATTCACAGATGAACTGAGACAGGCAGTGCTTCTGGGACGAAGATTAGAGTACCACTGGCAGTCATCTAACTCTGAAGGCAATAAAAGCTTCCTTTTTTTTCCCAGCATAGCTTCTGCACAATCTCAGAAAGTGAAGTGTTTCAAATGCTGGGTAGCTCATGACTTACTACCACCCAAAAAGAATCAACTTCCTTCTCAGTGCAAAGTGCTTTTTAGCCAGAACATATGTCAGTTCTTTTTTGATCAAAAAGTGTCTTTCTAGGTACATCTCAAAACAGCTGCTGGCATGCAAGAAGGATCACTGGCCTTTGCAGCTGACAACAGCCATCAGCAAAAATTGAGCCCATCAGTGACAGGCTGTTCAAAATTTTTGGAAAAGCATGGCACCAGTTTCCTAGCACACAGCAGTAGTTAGGCCCTCATTGTAATTTGCAATGAGAATCTTCACTATACCAAACTTTACACTCATCCTTTTGGAAAAGTTGATAGGAATGGCAGGGCAAAGAAGCTTTGGCAAGATCTAAAGACATCCAATCACCTTGAGGAGTAGTAAAGCTAAAGGAGGGGGGAAGGGGTAACTGGGGCAGCAGCCAGCACTGCCCTGTGCATCACAGTTACCCTGCTACACCTTTGACCCTGATGTCTGTAAATCAACTTAGATTTGGAGCTGAGTAAAGCACAAACACTACATGAATTATCACTGGCAAATAATAGCTGCATGATGAAGAATAACTCCTAAATGTCCCTGCTGATACTTTCTTTTAACTGTCAGCGGCCAATGTCTCCAATGACCATAAAGGCAACACCTGGAGAAGGTAGAAGAGGTAAAAGCAGAATGGCTAACCTCTGGTATGCCCACATTCCCTTCTTTCAAAAACTTCATAAGTTCTGCCGGTCTCCTATCCATTCATTCTTCCTGAATGGTCCAATAGACTTCTGTTACTTTCAATCCCTTTTCACCACGTATCCAAGCCTTTCTGAGGAAATGGGTATCTGTTCTGAGCTGCCATGTTATCAGAATTATGACAAACAACTGTATCTTTTTAAAATAGACCTGGAAAATACAGTTTCTCCCTTTTCAGTTCCATAGGGTGAAAGATGAGAATACATTTACGGAAGGTTTCTCAAAAATAAGCAAACAACCCCTCCCC
>NW_017729032.1:53808491-53824767 GCF_001723915.1 Gavialis gangeticus | reverse complement strand
GAAAACCCCCCCCCCCCCCCCCCCCCCCCCCCCCAAAAAAAAAAACCCAAAACAAACCTCTGAAGTGATACAGTGAGACAGGAAACCATTTTTAGAAGAACTAATAGAATGAGTTTTCTTGCCATTCATTGATGGGGAATCCAGGACTTTTGCCAATATTTGCAACCTCAAAGTACTTTTTAATTCCCAGTCACTTCAATAGCCTGAATAGAACACTATCTTGAATTTTAAAATCATTAATTACACAAAAGGTTTGAGCTTTTGCCTCTAACACAGACACCACCAGAGTTATATTGAGATTGTTCTCAGAAACTACATGAAGTCCTAGGAAGTGGAAGTCTCAACTGTTTGTTTGATGGTTTTGTAGAGTTGGAATCTGTGTAACACTGGCTGCCTGGATTTCAGGGGAGAAACAAAAAGAGTAGGGTATTATTCAATCAGAACTACATGACCTGGAACTTGACTGCCCCTTCCGTTAGGCACCACTTCAACATTTTGAAAAGTTCTAGCAACAGAGCATGTTTGATAAAGCATCTGTAGCTGCAAAACACTGTCTTCAGTTTGTGGACCTTCACTACACAGTACAAAACACCTACTGAGCTCAAGCATTTACACAAAGAGATCAAGAGTCTGTGGTGTTCTCCTGCAGGAACAAACAGAACAATTACCGTGATTGAGCAGAGAAGGACTTACCACCACTCAGATGAATCAACTGTAGCTGTTTCATCTGTCTGTCCTATTTTGCAGTAAATGGAAGCTAAACACCAATGATTTATTATTTGTTTCAGTCAGGGTTAAATCACAAAGTTTAGCTTTGTTTACTAATGGGAACGAGCAAACAGGACAGCTATACTGGATCAGCTGATAGACACTTATGAGGGTCCAAGTACCTATGTGCATGTACTTTAAAATGATAATTTGTCCCTGTGTCCTTAGTGATGTTAAAAGTGGGTAACTCCTTAGTAGAAATGATTTGATCTACAGTTTTGAATGATGTGAAATAAATGCTTGGACTCTGAAAAGAGTAAATAATATACTATATAAAATAATAAAAACCGTAATTATGAAGACTGCAAAATGTGGTGAATATTTCACTGATGGATCTAACTTTGCCTATATTAAATACAGCTTTTTAATATTATAGCTTCATATTCTGAAGACTACTCTCCCTGAGATGCATGTGCCTGAGTAATCACATTTTCATCTCTTTTTTATACTAATCCTTTTCCATCTCCTCTGCTGATTAGATGGTAACTCTTACCTAAATTTAAGCGCTAAATTATTTTTGGCAGAAACTAAATATTGATATCCTCTCTAATGCACTTTGGAAAAATGTGGACATAAAATAATCATCTAGATAAGCTTTAAGTGCTGGAGTTCCTATTTGATAAGCAGGGATCTGGGTTTTCTGTTTCCCATGGAAAAAAAATGTGGATTTTCCCCTTTTAACAGAGAAAAAAAGTGAATTTCTCATTTTAATAGAGGTATGCATGGATTTTCCACTTTTGCAAAGAGCTTTCTCCAGGCTGGCAGAGTTCTAGCCTGTAAGAGCTTCTTGCAAAAATGCCAGCAAACACAAGCCCTGTCCCAAGAGGAAGGGAGAGGGGGAAGGAGTGAGGCCTGAGAGTCTCAGTCACCAGGGCTTGGTTCAGACTCCTTCCCCTCCTGGAGCCTTTGAGGTAAGTGGGGCTTGAGGGTCAGGAATGCAGGGCACCTGCAGGGCTGGGAGGGCCCTGTGGGGTGGGTGCAAGCAACTGCCAGGGCTGGGGGAGGGTTGGGAGCTGTGGAAAGAGCAAGCAGGGTGGGTGAAGGGCAGGGCAGGAATGCATAGGTGGGGGCTGAGGGAGCAGGGAAGTGTCCATGGAAAATCCCATGCAGAGGGCAGACCTAGCACGATGGCACATGAACCGGGAGCTGTGCACCATCGGGCCACGCAGGAAGCCACACATGGAGGCATGGAATCATGCACCATCAGGTCCAGTGGGCAACTGCTCGCATCCATGGGCAGCTTTCCACTGGAGTGCTGGAAGGCCCACATGGAAGCATAAAGCCTGCCTGGCCTTCTGCAGTGCCACAATCTGCACATGCTGGCATGGTGCCAGCCCAGTCTGGTCCGAAAACATGCACCAGCAGGTTGGACTGGCTCCATGCCACCATGAGTAGGCTCTGGGACTCAGCCAGAGGCATGTGCTGCTGGGTGCTCTGCCTGCCACAGCCATGAATGCCCCGAGGGCTCACTGCCTGCTGCTGCTGGGCCACTGGCCAAACCCCACACCTGCCCACCAACTCCATACACACCTCCACACCACTTCACAAATGCTCCCACAAACCCCACACCCACCCACAAACCCCCATACCCACACCTCCCACAAACCCCATACACATCCCCACAACTTCACCAATCCCCTCCACACGCACCGCACACACCCCAACCATAAAAGTACATGCTTATATTTCTAAAGAAGGTTCAAATAGTGTTATATTTACTTTAATTTGTAAATAAATAAATAAAAGTAATTCATTTTGCATGATTTTGAGTTTTCCTGCATACAATTTTGAATTTTTCTGTGCATAATTCCCTGGGGCATACAGAGTGGGCTCAGCAGGAGCTTTGATTTTCCATCATGAAAAACCTAAAATCAAATGCCAAAATATATCGGTGTTTAGAATTTATTTTATTATACTGATTGAGGTACTGGTAGGCTTCCAAACTGCTTTAAAACTGTAAATATATCAATAAAACATTGTGTTCAACTGAAACCTATATACATAGTGGACTTTCATTTTCATCATGGATTTGGGGTTTTAAATCAGAGAATTAGCATTTTGTTTCATCAGAGAATTTGTATTTTCTTAAATACTAGAATTTGTAATTTTTTAATCAGAGAAAACCAGGATCCCTGTTGATAAGGCAGCTGGAATTTATGGGAAAGGAAACTCATCATGTAGTAAAAAATATTATGCAGACTTCTTCTTTAAAGGTCAAGTGTACTATATTAAACAGAAAACTAGAAAACAAAGAAAAGGGCTTACTAGACCATGAGCTGACAGAGATTAGATGGCTTACTGAATTCTTATTCCATTTCCTCCCAGCAAAAACAAAGAATCAAAATGTAAAACTGTTTTGAAACCCCTACTAATCATGTCTTAGAAGTGGAAACAGCCCATCTTTCCAGAATACCTAAGATTATTTTCAAACAAGAAAACTGAATAATGACTAAAGATATGAATTAAAGACATAACACAATGGTAAATTAGAAAGCCCAACTGTGCAACATTGTCCTTAACCCCCACTAGTTGCATAAGTGTGCAAATGAGATGTTTTATATTTACTATCAGGAAAGAAAAGATATTAAAAACAAATGAGAAAAAAAATGATAAGCTGGTGATACAAAAATTAAAAGCAAACTACAGAGAACATAGATGTATTTTAATAGGCAGCAAAATTTAAATAGAAACAAATAAAATTGATTACATTTATCCAGAAATACAATATTCAATTCACATGAATAATTATTTCTGGTGTGCTCTCAGTTTACCACATAAAGAATGCTACAATGTGAAAGTGAGCCATAACATTGTTCTTTCTTTAATCTTTCTTATAATTGGTATCAATTATGCAGTTTCTAAATACTGTAATAATTTTTGACATACAATAATATATGTGAGAAAAGTTCTTAAATACTTTGAAAGTTGCCCTATTTTATCAAGATCCTGTTTTTCTCTTCAAAATAAATATGCAAGCTAACTAAAATAAATCAACATTTTTTTACATTCTTTGTCTACTATACTTATCTAAACTTGGTGCCATATAGATGACACTTATTCAATACTACCTAAATAACATACGTAAGTATAAGTAACTACTACATTATAAATATCTGATTGTTCAATAAACATTAAAGTTACATTTATCAATCAATAAATTATACCTGCAATCATGTCATCCACTGTGCTCATCTTCAGCAGTACCTGCTCAATTAAGCCAACTTCTGTGCTGGTCTGTAAATTGCGGACACTTTTACGTAGAATGGCTGTAAACATGCTCCAGATTTCTGCTTGGCATGTTACATCACAGTGTTCTAAAAGCTCTGACATACATGTAATGCTTTCTGCATCCTGGATAATAAAATTCATCTCTAGATCAAATTCTCCACCAACCAGCTAAAAACAAAAGAGAAAAATAGAAGTGTTACAAAGTAAACTATATAATTTTGTTATTGATGAATTGAGTGACAGGTACAACTCCCATGGCTGAATCTTTTCAAGCAGAACAAGCCATCTAATAATTTAGTATAGGCTGGAATGGCTTCTTCCCCAGACCTGAAGGAGGGCACTATGGGCTGAAAAGCTTGTCTAATATCCCAACAACACAGTTGGTGTCCAATAAAAGATACCACAAAAAAAAAACCCTTACTTCTCGCATCTCTTTAGATCCTTGCTTCTATCAGTGTTAAATAGTTTCTGAGCACTGAGGAAGGCAATCATAATAAATGCACTATAAAGACAGATGGCTCTGTGGCAAAAGATCTGGAAAACAACTAAAATGGAAGGTAAGGTAGATTTGCACCTTATAGATTAACTACATTAGAACTAAATTATAGCACAAGCTTTTGTGAGCTGAAACTCACAAAAGGACATATTGTGAAAGGATATGCATGGACCAGTTTACAAAATAGAGAGAGTGATTTGAATATAAGGTAGAAAGGGAGGGGAAAAGAGGCAGTGCTGGGAGAGGCAAAAAACAAAGACTACATAGGAACCAAATGGGTCACAAAAATTAATCCAGGTAAAGGGATAAGACTCCATAGTCCCCATTTAAACTGCACCTAACAATCCAGTCCATGGATGGTTTCTGGTTCCATAATTTCCTATTCAAATATTTTTTAAAGGTTTTCTACTTAAGAAGAGCTACGCTAAGATCAGTAATGGTGGTCTAGGGACTTTAAAAGGTTCTGCCACAAGCCTCTGTGTTTTTCTGGAATTGATGTCAGATCAATGGTCACTCTTTCACATAGAGATTGCCCCATTAATTGAATGTAGACAGCAGAGGGGCACTGTAAGCAGGTGATGGCAGGTATATGACATTGGTAGAGGTGTAAGTAAATGGACCTTGGATGTTATAATCCAGGTTATTCAGCCCACCGATGGTGTGGTCTCTATCAGTGACAGGGCACAGCAGGCATAAGAGTCCACTGCATGGCCTGATGCCTTGCTGAAAATGGGAGTTAGGTTGTCTGCTGCTTGAAAGTTTAAGGTTGGGGACCCATCTATAAGCTAGGGCAGGTTTGCCCCGCATGGCAAACCTGAGATAGTTGCCCTTTCCCAGGAGCTGGAGGTCATTAATGATGTGTCTAAGGTGTTCAAGCTGGGGGCTGTAGGTGACAACCAGGGGGACTCTGGTTCTTTTTCCTGGGTTGGGATGGTAGCAGGTTGGCATGAGGCCTGAGTTTCAGACCTCAGTGGCAACAATTGGGAGACTGTATTGTAACTGTTGAAATTCCTGTTTCAGATCTGCAGAGAGATCAGAGCAGATACAGTTATAAAAAAGAGCTTGACTGTAGACCATGAATTTTAGGTGTACTTAGGGATGAGAGCTGATGGTGTGAAGGTAGCTGTGGTGGTCAGTTGGTTTCAAAACAATGAACATAGTTTGTTCAGTATGTTTTAAACAGGACTACAGATTCTTACCCTATTAAACAGATTAGCTTTTGTGAACCCTTTATTCCTAGGGTTCTTCACCTATTGCCTTTCCCAGCATTGCCCACCTCCTCCCTTTCTACTTGTATTCAAATTACTCCCTACATTTTACGCACTAGTCTGTGCATGACCATTCACAGCATCTGATGAAGTGAGCTCCAGCTCACAAAAGCTTATGCTATATAGCTCTTATATAGTTAGTCTACATGATGCAAATCTATCCTGCCTTCTGTTTGATTCAGGTAGCTAACTGCATCTCTCAAACAACTAAAATGACAGAGCAATGTAGTCTGAAAAACCAATCCAGCAAGTCATATGGCCACTGAGAACATAAGAAATTACTTCAAATTTTGTCATAATGTTGTATAGTAAACTTTAAGATGTCAAGGATATCTCTGCAATCCTCCTTAGACGAAGTAACAGAATGAGTTGTACTGCCATTCAGACGAATGGGTTTAGAGTAACAGCCCCTATCTGCACTTCTTGGAAAAGAAGAATGTTTTCCCTGAGGATCAAGACACATCTTAAAAATGAACAATTACCTGACCATAAGGTTGACTAAAGTGGAAAGTCAAAGCCAGTGAGCTTTCATTCTGAATGAATACTATAGCTAATGGACATGGAGAGTAAAGGAAATAAGTAAATGAAATGGGTAACGCTTTTCAGTTAGCAAATACAGCTGGAAGAAACATTTACACCCAACCTCCAGTACTGCACCATTATAATTTTAAGAGGCAATCATTGAGAGATCAAATCAATTGGATAAAATGTAATCTTTTCAAATATTTTTTTCCAATTTCATCTGCCGTTTTTAATGGCAAGAACCTTCCTTCAGTCCAGAAAGAAAAGAACATAGCCGTACTGCCTAACAACCAGCAACCTTGAAGATCTCTGAAAGGAGAAATACTGACTTTCAGAAACCCCAGACAATAAGAATAACTTATTTCAAAAGTGTCTCATGGTAGCTTTTTCTGCTAATGAATGAAGGCATAACTGAAATGCCAGTGCTAAATATATCTGCATAATTGATTTCTCTTATGATAGTTATATTAACTGTATTTAATCTCAAAGATTGTACATTAAAAATAAAAGTATTCCACAATAACTTTATGACAACTTCAATTTTCATCATCTGATCAAGAAGAGAAAGCATTTCCTATATAGACTACAGACCACAACTAATTCAGAAGGCAGATACAAAGCGTCATGCAAATCACAGGTGTCAAACATATGGTGAAGCCTTTCTATCCAGTTTGGCAGACTACCTGAACTTGGGGGACATGGCCTACTGCAGAACACTGGGACCTTTGGCTCCACTGCCCATGGCTGTCATCAGAGCTTGACTTGCTGCTGCAGCTGCCCCTGGTTCCCCCCTGCCACCAGACCCCTTGCAACCTCTGGACCTGCAGCTGCAGTTGCCACCATCATCATAATCACAGGAACCCTCTCTGTTCCCCAAGCTGGACCCGGCCCAAGAGAAACCCCACAGTACAGATCCCGCCTGAGGCTCCAGGTGCATTTGACACCCCGATGTAAATCTTTTCATATGGGTAGGCCAGCTTGAACACAAGTATCTTTTTCTTATCGTCATGATACTGATCCTACTGATGAACTATTGATCCTCAGATCTAACTACTATTGCTAAGTAGGGATCAGCTCAGGTTTCCACTCCCACTCAAAAATACATCTTACTTTACCAATAAGATACTAATAATAACTGATCTAAAATGTAATAATGCATAGCTCTAAATGTAATAAATACTAAATCAACTGACTACCACTTCAGTCTCTAGAGAGGGTCATTTTACATGCAAATCAACCTGTTACTTTGAATATTGTTATGTTTTAAATTTCAAATTCCTGATGAGTTTTAAATGTAAAAGAAAATTCATTACTTCAATTGATTCATTTATAGTGGATACTCAGGGTAATCAAAGTTTTATAATTAAAACAAGAAAAACTTTTAAGGTGAAATTTTTAGTCATGAAATAGTCAAGACAAAAGAATAAAAGTTGTATTTTGGGAAGTGAGAAATCATGATTCTATTTCAGTAGTAACAACTGCTTTTTCCAGTAGCTGTTCTAGAATTAATGAAATAATATAAAAGTTTCATTAACATTCACATTGAAGAAACAGCTTTGATACCATCTAGACTCATTCACATTTTCTCTTCAGTACAAACACTATTCAACATTCATTCCATTGCAGTTTAGTCTTGCTAGATTCTGCTCTGGATAGAAACAAACAGTAGTTAAAGTAGATACAAATAGGAGGCAAATTTCTCACAGTAACCAACTGCAGACCCATGGAACTTGTGTTAGAGTGCTGCTTCCACAAACCAATAAAGAAAAAAGGAGTTCTTGCTTTGCTTTTAGCAGAAAGGGCAACAGTATGTCCCAATAACCTTAAATCCTAAACATGTATCTTGAAGATTTGCTAGTTATACAAACCCCAGTATGAGTTCAAAATCTTTTAGACGCCAATATTTTTTAAACATACTGCATTTAGAAATATTGACAAAGAAGATAATACAAAGTCTTCTATTGGATTATCCAGCACAAGCATTCAAGTTAAAATACTTCAGATGATATACAGATTACATCTGAAAGTAAGAATTTACAGGTGAGATTACACATTAGAGTTACCAAGTACAAATTATAAGGGATGTTAGTCTGTGTTAAAGTTAACTAGGTACAAGTGATTGGTCATGTGTTAATACTCTAATGTGTACTGCTCAGACCTGCTGCTAGAGGCTGACATGTAGGGATGTGGCTAGGGGATGTATGTTTGCTCTATACCTGCTATGCATGCCAGTTCTGTAGCCATAGTAGAGGCCAGGGGAGTGGCGGGTAAGGGACAGGAGATGGAAAGAGGTGGAGGGGTGCCACCCCATGCTCCTTGGATCACCCCTACCACTCCCCAAATCACCTCACTGCTGCACTTCAACCCCCAGATCTCCCTTCCATCCCAGGGTCAGTCCCTCCACCCCCAGATCATCCACCTACCCCTGGATCACTGTCTTGCCCGGCCAATCCCCCTCAGAGCAAGTGTGTGGGGTTGGGTCCTCCTCCCTGCCTGCTCCTGGGCTCCCTGGAGCCTGTGCTACCCCCACATACCTGGATCCAATCCCCATCAGGCATGCAGCTGCTTGGCAGCTCCTTTCCCCTCCTCTTCCCTTTTCCCCACTGCCTCCCTTCAATTTCAGGGCCTGGCATGGGCTGGACCTGGGCTCACAGGGACAGAGTGGTCTGCAGGGACCCCAAAAGCAGGTCGGAAGAGGGGAACCCCCCCAACACCTGTGTCACTTTCCAGCTTATTGGGGTGACAAGGCAGTGATCCAGAGGTGGAGGGGTTGATGGGAGTACAGGGGGCAATTGGGATGGCAAGAGAGCAATCTGGGAGTGGACGAGACAGTTTGGAGGTCAGAGGGCAATTTGTGGAGCACAGGGGGCAGCAACCCAGCAGTTCTGCACCCACTCCCCACTTCCCCCTCCCCTCAAATCCTGTCCCCCTCAACCTCCTCCATGCCCCCCTCACCCTGGCTGCCATACCCCCTTCACCTCTTTTTTCTCCCTCCCCATTCACTCCATCCCACTCCTGTTGCCTGTTACCCAAGATGTCAGTCCAGGACTATCAAGTCCTGGATGATAACCTGCCCATCTGGAAGCAGTGCCTCCTGGCATACTGAAGAACTGCGAATTGGTGGTTTTATTTCAAGTGAACTCCCAGAAATTTACTTCACTCAGGTTACATGGATCAGCTCAAAGATAATCCTGGCCTGAGTGGCATAACTTTAAAATGCCTAAAGGGCACTTAGTGCTAGTTAAAAGAGTCTTAATGTATGATCATTTAAGTTTTAAGTGCTCTTATCATGATCTAATTATAATATATAATCTTACCCTAAGAGGCCAAAACCTCATATGTGTATGTGTGCAAAAGTTATCAGCCTGGTTAACTTGCTTGCTTTTTCTCAGCATCAGTACTACTACAAATATTTTTCTTTTGCCCAATAGGTAGGAACATAGTATTGTTATTATATCACAATGACCAATCAACTGTAGAGAACTGCTACAGTCTATTATGCTAATCAAGTGTGTATTATTTAGCCATAAAAACATGTCTTAATATTAAACAAGTTGACATTCACTAATCTATACATTCTAGTAACAATATTATTTGTAAGAATTTATACTGAACAAAACAAAAATGTTCAGGGACTAATTCAAGCAGTAAGCATACACAAGCTACTAAGTAACAGTAACCACAACACTGTTAAATTCAGCTTCCTCAATAGAGGAAATATACTAAAACTACTAGTGGTGCACTAAAACTTTAGAAAAGGTCATTTAAATAGGAAGGCAACCAAAATAGTCAAAATAAAAATTAAAACTTTTATATCTAGCATAGATGCTAGGAGAACAAAGAAAGAGTCTTAAGGGACAAAAAAAAACCTTGTGAACAGCAACAAAAAAGGCTGAAATGCTAGAAATACAAGCAGAAGACCTGAACAGATAGATTCAAGCAGCAATTCTTGGCATTAGTTATACAAGACAATGTGCAAGAAGCAAATTATGATTACATCCAGAGTTACTATGTTTTGGAAATTTTGGAAAATAAAATAGCTTTATGCTATAAGACATAAAGCCAAAGACAACACACCAGGGATTAGGAAAGTAGGAAATTTTAAAGGGGCAAGTCTGGGAGCAACTTTGTCAAATGTGGTAGTTCCTGATCATTCCACCAAATGTATCTAGTACTGACCAATTACAGATTAGATCTGGGGCAGGCAATTATTTTGGACAGAGGGCCACTTAACGAGTTTTGATAAGCTGTCAAGGGCCGCATAGGTAGCCATGTTCCTTGACAGTTGCCCCACCCCCCATCAATATATTGAGACCAAAAGTCCAGCCACCTAACCCCTGGCCTTTGGCACCAAAAGTCCCTCCCCTTGCCTCTAGGAAATGCTCCTTTTTGGACAGGGGGTTGCCACCTTGGAACCAGAAACTCATATACTAAAAGCCAAGCACCTACTATAACATATTTTAATTTTATTACAAAAAATATGTCATGATTTGTGTCTGAGTAGTTTATATATAAGTGATTGCATAAAGACTCAAAAATAAAGTCCTACTATTGTATATTGTGTGTGGGGGTTGTGGGGTGTGGTTGGAGGTGCGTCTACATATATGGGGAGTGTGGTGGGGTGTGGGAGTGTATGGTGGGCAGGTTTGTGAGGGGCTGTATGTGTTTGGTAGGTGCATAGGGTATATTGGGGGGTGTGTATATGTGGAAGAATTGTGGGGGCTGTGCGTGAGGACAAAAAGCGCAGCCTGCCCAGGCTACCTATATCGCGGAGGCTCCCCATGGTGCACATACAGCTCTCACACATGTGCAGCACCAAGGGAAGCCCCGCGCTGGAGCCAGCTACCTTCCCTGCCCCCTGCCACACAGGTCCCAGGACTCTACCAGAAGTTTAGACGGGCAGGATGGGCTACACCTCTGTCCTAAAAGCAAGTGTGTCTTCTCTTTCAGGTTGGCTGATCTCGTGCGGCGAGCTTTAAACTAGCTCTGCCAAGGGATGGGGCCACAGGAAGGCTTAAGGATACCTCCCAGCCAAAACAGGTGACATACACAAGGAGTACCCAGGTATGTAACAGGGGTCCAGGTAATCTTGAAAATCGGGGGGGGGGGGCATTCACAGCAATCCAAGGCCTTAAATGCCTCTATACAATTGCTCATAGTATGGGGAATAAGCAGGAGAAACTCGCCTTCCAAATAGCCTGTTCAAACCCAGACATAATAGGGCTCACAGAAACCTGGTGGGATTCATCCCACAACTGGGCGGTTAACATTAGGGGCTATAGGCTTTACAGGCGAGATAGAACAGGAAGGAAAGGCAGGGGTGTGGTGCTCTACATCAAAAAGCAATACATAACCTCTACCAGCAGGACGGGGGCAGAGGAGGGGCAGGCTGAAGTGCTCTGGGTCAGGATACAGGAGATCATGGGGAAAGGGACTTAACGGTGGGGGTCTACTACAAACCTCCCAACCAAGGGGAAGTGCTGGACCATGAATTCTCGGGTCAGCTTGTGGAGGCACTTAAGGCAAGGGATGTAGTTGTCATTGGTGGTCTAAATTACCCAGACACCTGCTGGGAGGAGCAGTCAGCCAGGTCTGACTGCTCACAGAGGTTCCTAGCCAAGATACAGGACCTCCACTTAACCCAGGAGGTACACAGCCTACCAGGGGGAATGCCCTGCTGGACCTGGTCCTGGCCACAGGCAACGACCTGGTAAGAGGGCTCCAGGTCCTTGACCACCTGGGCAATAGCGATCATCACTTGCTGGAATTCACCATCCAGTGCAGGGTGTCAAGGGCCTGTAGCAAGGCAGTAGGCTTAGACTTTAAGAGAGCCAACTTCAATGAGTTGAGGATATTAGTGGGAGAGGCGCTGGGGTCCTTGAGAGCAGGGAAACTCAGTGCCCAAGATGAGTGGATGTTCCTTAAGGAGACGATACTCAGAGCCCAAGGGGTGACAATCCCTTTTGGCAAGAGTACCCAAAAGCCCCCCTGGCTCACCAAGGGCATTCATGCCTGATTGCCAAAAAGGAGGTGTACACCCGGTGGAAGGGAGGGGCTATCACCAAAGAAGAGTATGCCACCACTGCTCGGGTCTGTAGGGGGTCTATTAGAAAAGCTAAGGCAGACACCGAGCTAGGACTAGCATTAAGGATCAAAGATAATAAAAAGTCCTTTTTTAAATATATAGGGAGAATGAAGAAGGCACCGGATAATGGGGGCCCCTGCAGGATATGTTTGGCAATCTGGTGGTCTCCCCAGAGGAGAAAGCAGACCTCTTTAACAAATTCTTCACCTCCACTTTCTTGTGCAGGGACCAGGACTCCCTGACCATGACTCCAGATGGACTCGTGAGAAACGCTGCCAGGCCTAAGGTCGGGAGGACCAGGTTAGAGAACTTCTGGAGGGGCTGGACATGTTCAAATCAGCAGGTCCACATGCTCTCCACCCCAGGGTGTTGAAGGAATTGGCAGGGGTCATTGCGGAGCCCCTGGCATGGCTTTACAAGCACTTGTGGTGCTCTGGCCAGGAGCCAGATGACTGGAAGAAAGCCAAAATGGTCCCCATCTTTAAAAAAGGGAAGAGGGAGGACCCGGGCAAATATAGGCCCATTAGTCTTACTTCAATCCTGGGGAAACTCTTTGAGAAGATTTGTGATTGGCCAGCAGCAGGGATGATGCTCAAGGGCAACCAGCATGGTTTCATTAGGAACAGGTCCTGTCAGACCAACCTGATTGACTTCTACGACCAGGTCACAAAAGAATTGGACTTAGGTGTCGCGGTGGATGTAGTCTTTCTGCACTTCAGCAAGGCCTTTGACACTGTCTCCCACCCCATCCTCATTAAAAAACTAGGCGACTGTGGCATTGATGCCTACACAGTCAGATGGATTGCAAATTGGCTAAAGGGTCATACTCAGACGGTAGTGGTGGATGAGTCATCTTCGACCTGGAGGGAAGTGGGCAGTGGGGTCCCCCAGGGCTCAGTCCTTGGGCCCACATTGTTCAATTTATTAGTGACTTGGACAACGGGGTGAAAAGCAGCCTATTTAAATTTACTGATGATACCAAGATTTGGAGTGAGGTGAAACCAGCAGCACACTTATAAGCTGGGAAATTCCCTTCTCAAGAGCATGGTGGCAGAAAGAGATCTTGGAGTCATTATGGACTCCAAGATGATCATGTGCTGACACTGCCAGGTCATGGTCAGTAGGGCTAACCATACCTTGTCATGCATCCACAGATGCATCTCAAGCAGGGCCAAGGAGGTGATCCTCCCCCTCTATGCAACACTGGTCAGGCCGCAGCTGGAGTACTGTGTTCAGTTCTGGGTACCGCACTTTAGGAGGGATGTGGACAGCAGTGAGAGGGTCCAGAGGAGGGCCATTTGCATGATCTGGGGACAGCAGGGCAGACCCTACGAAGAGAGGCTATGGGACCTTAACCTGTTCAGCCTTCACAAGAGAAGGCTGAGGGGGGACCTGGTGGCCGTCTATAAACTCACTAGGGGGAAGCAGCAGGGTTTGGGAGAGACCTTGTTCACCCTAGTGCCCCCCAGGTTAACAAGGAATAAGGGCCACAAATTGTTAGAGGGTAGGTTTAGACTAAACATCCGAAGGCACTACTTCACAGTCAAGGCAGCTAGGATTTGGAACCAACTTCCAAGGGAATTGGTGATGACTCCTACCCGGGGGGTCTTTAAGGGGAGACTTGATGTCTATCTGGCTGGGGTCATTTGAGCCCAGTTTTTATCTCCTGCCCAAGACAGGGGGTCGGACCTGATGGTCTACAAGGCCCCTTCCGACCCTACTTCTATGAATCTATGGAGGGGAGCTCCAGCCCCTGCTTCTCTGAGGAGTCCTGGGACCTGTGCTACAGGGCATGAGGAAAGCAGCCAGCTCCAGCACGGGGCTTCCTCCAGCACCGTGCGAGTGTGGGAGCTGCACATGCATCGCATGGAGCACCCACAATAGAGGCAGACTGTGCAGGCTGAGCTCCTCACCCCCACATGCAGCACTGGCCAGAGCTGTGCACTGCTAGGCACCAGCACCTGTGCAGGGCACAAGGGCCCCAAACACCTTCACCTGCTGCTGCTGCTGGCAGTGGAGGCTGCACGCCACGTGGGGGAATGTATGGGGGTTCCCCACACACTCCCAGCCACAATCCCTCACACCCACACACTGCCCAGCTGAGTTCTGCACTCCCACCGCCCACGTGGGCGTGGGCTCCATGCTCCCGCCAGCCCCAGCCACATGTTCCCTGCCCCACCCAGCTCTAGCTCTGCCCTGTCCCTGCCTCCACCACTTCCCTACATGGTACTTGGAATGAGCGGGATGCCAGGGAAGCCAAGTAGTTCCCCCCAGGGTGACTGCAGCAGTGGCAGCAGCAGCCCCATCCAGAAGCTGCTGCTGGCTGGGCTGGGCTGGGCCGGGCCCTTCCACCTATGAGGGTGAGAGTGAGGCTCAGTAGGGTATGTTGCAGGGTACATGTATACATGGGCACCTCGCTCCCACCCTCATGGGCAAAAGGGCTGGGCACAGTACAGTTTGTTGGTGGGCCACAGACCAGATGCAGCCTACAGGCCATATTTTACCTGCCCCTGGATTAGATGAACCAGGTAACAGCTTTCATTTCTCTTGAAATATGCTGTGCAAATTTTTAGTTTCCAAATATTTTTAACTTTTCCTAGATTTATCTATAACAGAAGATGCACATACCAACCACTCTCCACATCAAGAAAAAACCAAACTTTTTAAAATTAATTTTCAATAAAATATTATTATTTTTAATTTATTAATATTTTTATTAATTGAAAAATCCACACAGAAAAATCTCTCCACTGAAACCTATAAGGTTGCATTCATCTTCAACCTACACTACAGGATATCTTCAGCACAAGTTCAATTTCAGCTAGCTTTAAGTACATCGTTAGGGTTTGTATCAGCTTTTACAAGAGTTCAGATAGTACTACCATTGTTCTTACATATTACACACACACTCCTTGTGTCAAACTTTCCATTTTACTTTCGATTCCTGACTGAATATTCAATGCCCAACTTAACTTAGTGCTTTGGCTGCTATTAACAAATCTTTTCAATTACTCCTTTATATTCTTATCAAGGACATGTATCAAAATTTACCAATCCCTTACCTTTTTATGCAAAATAGTAATAAAAGAGGAAGCAAACTAATTCCAAAAGAATGGCTCTGACTGAGCTAGATAGATGCCTTTAAAACCACACAATTCATCCCTATTTTCTTATATTATTCACCAAATAGTTATTCCTGAAAAACTGCTCAGTGGTGAAACAAGTTCGGAGCTGGTGCCATCATGCAGGGTTTGGATTCCTTGACCACAACCTGCACTTCCAGGATAAGGCCTTATTCAGACGAGACCAGCTACATCTCTCTCCAAGAGGTAAGACTCTGTTCTCTAACAGGTTGGCTGATCTCTTACACCGGGCTTTAAACTGGGTTCGTCGGGGGACAGGGATGTTGATGACAGGGAGAGGCCAGGAACGACAAACCTCAAGCCAGGCACTGGAACAGTCCAGGTAAGTACCAAGGGCCCCGCTAAGCATCAGAATGGGAAGTTGCAAGGGCACTTATTGTGGGGCTTAGACGCCTCTATACTAATGCTAGGAGCATGGGGAACAAGCAGAAGAAACTTCCACTCCTGCTTACAAATAAAGAATTCAAACTGGTTGGGCTAACAGAAACTTGGTGGGATCCTACCCATGACTGGGCAGTGGACATTGAAGGCTACAGGCTGTAGAGACAGGACAGAGTGGGGGAAAAAAGGGGCGTGGGCATTGTTCTGTGTTAAGGAGCAATATATATTTTCCACAGTTAATTTGGCCCAGGAAGGGCAAATTAAGGTACTATGGGTCAGGTTACAGGGGGGTTGGGGTGAAAGGGACTTGGTAGGGGGATGAGTTAGGCCCAGAATTCTCGAGACAGCTTTCAGAGGCAGTGTGCTCAAAGGACCTGGTCGTCCT
>NW_017729032.1:53801400-53803491 GCF_001723915.1 Gavialis gangeticus | reverse complement strand
AAATAAGGGAGTGTCTCTAAATTACAACTCCTAGCACTACATCCTTATTCCTCCTAGATCCTGAATTGTGCAGGCTACTGAGCCTCATAAGGTAGTCTGGCCCATGTGGGTTGTTTTGTCTTTATTACACATGCCCTGAGCCTTCTTGGCGAGGGCAGTGTTTACATCCAATGAATGAATAAATAACAAATCTTGCACCCTCCCTTTCTTTGCCTTTCCATCAGCTAGACCTCATCAAGTGAGTAAAGAGAATTCAGCAACACAAAATAAAATGTTACCATTAATATGACATTTGCTACTGTCATATTACCTATGTTGCCTGTACACATCTCGACTTGGTACTGGCCACAGGGGACGACTTGGTGTGGGATCTGCAGGTGCAGGGTAACCTAGGGGATAGTGACCACCTATTGATAGGGTTCACTATCTGGAGAAAAGTGGGGAAGATAACTAGTAGGATGGAAGTGCTAGACTTCAGAAAGGCCAACTTCAACAAGCTCAGGAGATAGTTAGGAGGGACTTACTGGTAAAAGCCTTGGAGAGATGGAAGTCCAGGAAAGGTGGACATTTTTCAAGGGACTAATCATGCAGGGACAGAAAAGGACCACCCCAGTACACATAAAAGGGGGCAAAAAAGTAAAGAAACCGTCTTGGTGAAGCAGGGAAATCCAGGAGAGCCTGGAGGGGAAAAAAGGAGGCCTACAGGCTGTGGCAGCAGGGGGCTGCCACCAAGGAGGAGTATACCTGCTTGGCTCGAGCTTGCAGGAAAACAGTGAAGAGAGCCAAAGCAGAAATGGAGCTTAGGCTGGCAGCAAAAGTTAAAGATAACAAAAAGTCATTCTTTAAGTACATAGGAAGCAAAAAGAAGGTGCAGGGTAACTTAGGGCCCCTTCAGGACGAACTAGGGCAACTGATAACAGATAGGATGGCCAAAGCGGAGCTTCTAAATGATTTCTTTGCATCCATGTTCCTGGACACGAATACAAATATGCATCTCATTGGGACCTTAGGTAAGCCCAGTATAGATACCAACCCACCAACTGTTCATGCTGCTCTAGTAAAGGGGCACCTGGAGGGGTTGAATGTATTTAAGTCAACAGGTCCTGATGATCTTCATCCTAGGGTACTTAGGGAATTAGCTGGAGTCATAGTGGAGCTGCTGGCACAACTGTTTGAGCACTCGTGGTGCTCGGGACAGGTCCCAGAGGATTGGAAAAGGGCCAATGTGGTCCCTATTTTCAAAAAGGGGAGGAAGGAGGAACTGGGTAAGTATAGGCTGGTTAATCTCACCTCTACCCTTAGCAAGATCTTTGAGAAAATTGTTAAGGATCACATTTGTGGGGGACCAGCGGTGCTAAGGAGGAATCAGCATAGGTTCACAGCAGGCAGATCCTACCTGACTAACCTGGTTTCATTTTACGACCAGTCACAAAATGCTTGGATGAAGGAATAGAGGTTGATCTTATTTACTTAGATTTTAAAAAGGTCTTTGACACAGTGTCACACCCAATTCTTATAAATCAGGCTCGTCCAACATACGGCCCATGTGCCGCCAGCCAACCCGCCATGGCATTTTCTGTGGCCCGAGGTGCTGCGACGGGAAACCCCTTGTCCCTCCCCCAACCCCTCAGCAGCCTCCTAATGGCTGCTGAAGGGTTGGGGAAGGGACAAGGTTCCTACACGCACTGCGTCAGTGCAGCTTGGCTCAACCGGGTCCCTCGCAGGGCCGAACCTTTCCCCACCTGGGGGCGGCACTGGCTGTGGCTGCTGAGCGGCCCCACTCACCCGCCCTGAAGAGCTGGTGCCCACCCAAATGGCCGCAGACGGTGCCGCAGGCTCGGGGCAGGTGCAGGACGAAGCCTTCTTGTGAGAACTTTGCCGCCAGGTGGCAGAGGAGCTGCTCCACACGCGGGCCCAGGACACGCTGGTCACTGGCAGGGAGGATGCGCATCTGGGAGTGCCCGTGCTCCTGCCCCCGCCTCCCTGCCCCAACACGAGCCCATGCCCATGCCCTGCACTGCCGGAGCGGCCCCGTGTGGGAAGCCAAGCAGCGGCTGCTGGCACTGCCACCCACACCTGCCTCCTCACCCA
>NW_017729032.1:53795699-53796400 GCF_001723915.1 Gavialis gangeticus | reverse complement strand
AGGAGCATGGGGAACAAGCAGAAGAAACTTCCACTCCTGCTTACAAATAAAGAATTCAAACTGGTTGGGCTAACAGAAACTTGGTGGGATCCTACCCATGACTGGGCAGTGGACATTGAAGGCTACAGGCTGTAGAGACAGGACAGAGTGGGGGAAAAAAGGGGCGTGGGCATTGTTCTGTGTTAAGGAGCAATATATATTTTCCACAGTTAATTTGGCCCAGGAAGGGCAAATTAAGGTACTATGGGTCAGGTTACAGGGGGGTTGGGGTGAAAGGGACTTGGTAGGGGGATGAGTTAGGCCCAGAATTCTCGAGACAGCTTTCAGAGGCAGTGTGCTCAAAGGACCTGGTCGTCCTGGGTGACTAACTTCCCAGACATCTGCTGGGAGAAACAGGCAGCCAGGTCTGCCCGTTCACAAAAGTTTCTAACCTCCTTACAGGACCTTCACCTATCACAGGAGGTACGCGTTCCCACTAGGGGAAATGCCTTATTAGACTTGGTACTGGCCACAAGGGACGACTTGGTGGGGGAGCTGAAGGGGCAAGGTAACCTAGGGAACAGTGACCACCTATTGATAGCGTTCATTATCTGGAGAATGGTGGGGAAGATAAATAGTAGGGAAGAAGTGCTAGACTTCAGGAAGGTGAACTTCAGCAAGCTCAGCAGATTAGTTAGGGAGGGACTGACTGGTAAAAGCCC
>NW_017729032.1:53787542-53790699 GCF_001723915.1 Gavialis gangeticus | reverse complement strand
CCCTGCCCCAACACGAGCCCATGCCCATGCCCTGCACTGCCGGAGCGGCCCCGTGTGGGAAGCCAAGCAGCGGCTGCTGGCACTGCCACCCACACCTGCCTCCTCACCCACCCGCTTGAAGCCAGCCCCACTGCCCTGCCCCACAGCAAGGCAGCGCTTGCTCCCCCGGCCAGTCTCCCCCTGGGCACTGCAGCTCTCCCGGCCCGGCCGCCTATGTGCAAGGCCCCGAGTCCTGAGGGGGCCGCTTCTCATGTGCTGCTGGGGATGGGAGGCAGCGCGGGCATACGCAGCCACCAGGGCAGCAAGGTGGGCAGCAGCGGAGCGGAGGGCGCCTTTCCCACGCATCCCAGGGAAGCTGTGGCTGGGAGGATAAGGAGGAGCCCGGACTGGGGCTCCCACGCGTGGCAGCAGCTCTTGCTGCCCTGCTCTGTGCCCGGCTGCAGCCGCGGCCGTGCCCAGCTGAGCCGCAAGTCTCTCTCACAGCCTCCTGGATGCACTGAGGAGCCCCTGCTCCCTGCTCCCTCCCCCCTGCTGCCCCTTGCAGCAAGGCAGTGAGCAGTGGAGGCTGCAAAGTGTAATGCAGGTGTCTCCCGCCAAGACACATCCCTCCACCTTTGATTAGTTTCCACTCTGGCTGATAACTTTTCCACATTTGATCTGTCAACTTGCATTATACTTCTTTCATTATGCGACAGTGTTTATTTTAGTCAAGTGTTTGGTATTATTTCATTGTTGCTTTTAAATTGTTTTTATTTTGGATTTTAAGCCACATTTCCCGACCCATTTCATTGTCACTTCCTGCAACTTCATTGGTGTTAAAGGTCACGTGACACCATTTCCTGATGTGATACCACTTCCTGTGAGGACTTTGAATATGGCTCACTGGCCCACTGAGTGATAAAAAGTTCATGATCTGGTCCCACATTCAAAAAGGTTGGACACCCCTGTTATAAGTAAACTAAACAGTTGCAATGTCGATTATTACACGGTCCGGTGGGTAGAAAATTGCCTTATGGGATACACCCAAAGAGTGGTGGTGGACAGGTCAGTTTCTACCTGGAGAAATGTGGGCAGCAGAGTCCTGGGATCAGTATTATTCAATATCCTCATTAGTGACTTGGACAAGGGAGTAGAAAGCACCCTGTCCAAGTTTGCTGACAACACCAAACTATGGGGGGAGGTACACAAACTAGATGGCAGGGAGCAAATCCAGGCTGATTTGGACAGGCTGGGGAAACGAGCCAAACAGAATAAGATGCACTTTAACAAGGATGTCTTGCACCTGGGAAGGAAGAATCATCAACACACCAGTAGCCTGGGAGGTACCACTCTAAGTAGCACAACTGCAGAAAGGGATCTCAGAGTCGTAGTTGACTCCAAAACGAACACGAGTCACCAGTGTGATGAGGTAGTAAGTAAAGCTAACCGCATTCTTTCTTTCGTAAGTAGGTGCATCACACGCAGGTCTAGGGAGGCGATACTTCCCCTCTATGTGGCACTGGTTAGGCTGCAGCTGGAGTACTGTCTCCAGTTTTGGGCGCTGCACTTCGGGAGGGATGTGGATGGCCTGGAGAGTCGCTTTCTCAGCACAAGTGGACTAGCAACAGGCAAAAAAGAAATCAAATCTGTTGCAGAAGAATAAGCAAAGGCAAGGGGTAGTGCAGTGTATGGGGGGGGGTGGGGATTGTTTGCTTGTTTTTAAAAACACCTAAATGGATCTGATCTGCATCATCTCACTATTGCTTCAGTTAACAGAATGGGCTAAATTCATCTCTGACAACTTTATTTAAGTGAATACAGTTGCACAAGGAATTAGATGGGCCCATTCTTTTTAAACCTGTAAAACAATAACTGTCAATGCTTAAATTATCAGAATTATGGGGAATAGCCGCAAATTGCACCCTTGGGAAAAAAATGTTCCAACCACACAAACTTAAAACCTGCTCCATGGCAATGTGCCTTAAGTCCATTATCCTACTGGCTTCTCCCCCTGCACTAAGTGATCACAGGGGAGATCAATACATGCATTTATTTGAGAAGTGCTAGAGTTATTTTGGTAGATAGCCATTGAACCCTGCTCTATTTTGAGGTGTTTATGAAATATCATTAATGTTTTCTTGAGCTTTGTTTAACTGATATATGGCATGTATAGTCGCATGGGATATGTGGCTTTAACCTGAATTCAGGCATATCATCTTTATGTTGACATGCATTGTGGTATATGATATTAAACATATTTCTTATAGATCCAGGATTGCATAAAGAATGTCAGGTGCTACCCTCTAAATAATGAGTTTCTTTCACATTTGAGAGAGGCTCAAAGCCTGAATGACTGATGAGGAGCAATCACTGCAAATTAGCTTCAGACATGGGTGTTAAATAGCCAGGCAAGTAGACCCTTGCAGAACTGCTCTGAGTCAACCTTTCCAGACAATGCCTTCCAGACAAAAAGTAAATGAGTTTACATTTTAAAAGAAAGGACCCATAAGAATAACTATTCAGACTATTCAGGGAAGGACATTTCTCTCAGTGGGGAAATTAAGTGAGGGACAGTATATTCTGGATGTGTCCAAAAGCCTGCAAATCAGGGGTGGCCAACTGGTGGCTCCAGAGCCACATTCGGCTCCTCAGAAGTTAACATATGTCTCCTTGAACCTTTGCACAAGCACACGGTGACCAGCTTCCGTAGCCATTACATAACGTCATTACATATTACTGCAGCTCCTTGGACATTGCTAAATTCTGGCTCCTTCTCAGACTCAGGTTGGCCACCCCTGCTTTAAATGTTCTCTTGGTAATAATTAAATCAGGAAAGTGTTCTTGCTTAGTAAACATATACATCTGGAGGGCAAGAGCTTATATACATAGTAGGGGCTTCCCAGGAAACCAATGGATAATGTATGTACATGGCTACATAAGAAATGGCATTTAAACCTTGCCAGGAGAGCAGGTTAATCTGAAATTTCCTGGAAATAAGGGGCTCCTACACATGAGTGCAGAGGCTGCTCCAATGTGCTGGAATTCTAGCACATCGAGTCTACTGGAGCACGGCAATTCCAGCAACCTCCTGCATCTTGTGTATCAGTGTCCCCGTGCTTAAAAATGGTGGTGGGGGTGCTTGAACCAAAGCTTGTTCAACATGTTTTAGTTCAAGCCC
>NW_017729032.1:53776149-53782542 GCF_001723915.1 Gavialis gangeticus | reverse complement strand
AACCTTGCCAGGAGAGCAGGTTAATCTGAAATTTCCTGGAAATAAGGGGCTCCTACACATGAGTGCAGAGGCTGCTCCAATGTGCTGGAATTCTAGCACATCGAGTCTACTGGAGCACGGCAATTCCAGCAACCTCCTGCATCTTGTGTATCAGTGTCCCCGTGCTTAAAAATGGTGGTGGGGGTGCTTGAACCAAAGCTTGTTCAACATGTTTTAGTTCAAGCACCCCCACCACCATTTTTAAACGCAGGGATGCTGATAAAGGAGACACAGCAGCACTTTAATTACAGTGGCTCCTACAGCTGCTTTAATTAAAAAGTTGCCCCCCCCCCCCACAACCTTCGGAGTATATGTAAAAGTTCCCAAGGTGCTTTGGTCTCTCACTAATCAGATGAGTAGAAGCCGTATACTTTGATTTAAGGATGCAAAGTAAAATCAGATTATTGTTCTGGTATTTACTTTTGCTTATTTATTCTTATATCTCTGCCTGCATTTCAACATATTTTTACTTATTTCTTATGTTTATTCTTGTTTTTATTATAAAACATTTTCTTATCTATTATACCACACTTATTGTTAGCAATAACTGTGATTTAAAAGTATTTGACCATACAGGCGGGCCTCTTTCAAAGAAGGAGGATCTATCTTTTCTATGCACATAACCAGACAAGAGCATGATCCTTCTAATTAGCAAAATTCCCTTTGTTAACAGCTGGGAACACCAAGACATAAGTTAGACAGGTAAAGCTGAGGCACCATGGATCAGGGTGATGCCTAAAGCATTTCAGTCTGTTCTCAGAGGTCAAGCAGCAGATGACAGGGAGGGGTTTGGAGCTGAAGGGTACCCCTGAAGTTGTGAGAACACCCTGGAAATGTGTCACCCAGGGTCAGGGTGTGTCACAATAACTTTCTTTTTCTTTTAAACATAGTTGGTATGGATTTCCTTCATCTTTTGGAACATAAAGAACTAATGACCCTTTAGAAGATCTGAGAATTATTATAGTTGAAAAGAACCTGTAGGACTACTCCTCTGAATTGGGCAACAGATCTAAAGGTCATAGCAAGGCAGTACTACTATATTTAGAGCTCTCAGTACCTTCTCTGTTACAGATACATTTCAACATTACATCCTAGAGACTGCCTAATAAATAGATGAATGAACACTAATCACCACAGGAGAAGAAAGGAATGAACATTAGGTCACTGCAGTCAAGTATGTATGATCTGATCTATTCAGACAGAAGCCTGTTTTAGTTCCAAATGCCACAAAGTATGAGCAACTTCTAGATTGGCTTTGCTCTGTTTTGATTTTTTAAAGGGTATTTAGTATTAATATGTAAAATGTGAAGTTTGAGCTCTCTAGGATGTCACTGAGGCTTAAGGGAGAAAAGAAACAGAGGGAATCAATGGCATGAACTACCCAATAATTGAAGTTATGCAAGTATGAATAATACCTCTATACACAAAGATAGTACAGCAATCATTCTGTTAAGGCCTCAAATGAAGTTCAGCCTTTTATGAACCTCATTAGCACAAGGTGTAGATCTCATGACAAAAATGGTCACACAGCAGAATACAGAGAGCAATGTATTTAGAAATGTTTTCAAAGTTACATAAACCAAGACAAATGATGATTGCACCAGAAGGTGATGCATTCTGACAGAGCTCAAAGGACTGATATGGCTCTTTCATGTGTGATTATATAACCCAAAATGTGTAATTATATAACCCAAAATTAAGGAAGAGGTTTGCCTAACTGTACAGTTACTATGCATCCGGGTTTTCCAAACATGTCCTCTTTTTGGGTCCTCCCATCTCTTTCCAGGTGTTTTTTTTAAATATCAAGAAATGTCCAGGATTTTGCTCTGCCTCCAATTTCCTGGCACTTCCCTGCTTGCCCATGCAAGGAGCTGCCTGGGGCTGGAGGGAGCGGGGCAAGGCAACTGGATTCAAGGGCATCACATGCATCTGCACATGGCCCCAGCAGCCGCAGGCAGGTAAGACTGTGGGGCAGTGGCTGAATGGCCAGGGCTGGGGGCATGCCTGCCTATGCTGGGGTTGCAGCAGGGTGGGAAGGCATGGGACATGTCTCCCGCTCCAGCAGGGAAGGGTGTGGGTGGGTCTTTGGGGGTAGCAGGGCTGGGGAGGCAGGGGGCTGCAGGTTGGGAGTGAGGGGCACCAGTACGGTTAGGGGGGAAGGCTGCAGGTAGGGAGTAAGGGGCACTGGCAGGGCTGGGGTGACCTAGGGAGTGTGGGGCACCAGGAAGGTGGGGGACTGTGGGTCAGGAGTGCGAGGCACAGGCAGGGCCAGGGGCTGCAGGTCAAGAGTGAATCAGCAAAGATGGGGGCTGTGGGTTGGAAGTGATGGGAAGGGGGGCTGTGGATCTGGAGTGAGCAGCAGTAGTAGGGCTGGGAGGGCTGTGGGTTGGGAGTGAGGGGAAGGGGCAGGACACAGGTATATCATAACCCCCACCCCGTAATCATATACCACCCCCCACTTTCCCTCCTTCCACAACAGATATCCTCTTTTTTAAAACTGGAAATACAGTAAGCCTACCTAACTGGTCTACCATTTCTCAGCTGCTCAAGGGAGAATCTATTACAATTTTATTAAAATATTTTCCCAAATAACATTTTTGGACGTCTATAGCAGTGGTCTCCAAAGTGGGGTGTGCAAGACGATCCACTGGGGTACACGAAGAAAATAGCAGAACTTGTATTTTTATTTTTTATCTAAAAAATAAGAAAGAAATTAAACTTTACTAATATTTAATATACAGATTGACACTGGCGCCCTCACTCAGTCTGTATGTTGGATGGTCATGTGTCACATATGGTACGTGAGGTATCCTGAGGGAAGAAGCGTTCATTTGCTTTCAGCGTATTGCAACATATTGCAGTTTGCGTGTACCCTGTTAAGTGGATTTATGAATTATATTATCTAGTTTTAACTAAACTAACCCTCACAAAATGCACAAGTGGCTTAAAAAGATTCCTGAAAAGAAACCGTGGATTAAAGGTAATACTAATAACACAAGTACAAGCAAACAGCAAGAAAATGGCAGAGCTGACACTTCTCCTACTCCTAGCACGAGCTCTTTGTCAGCCACATTACAAGGTAAAAACTAAATAATATATATTTTTAGTGACAGCAAGAAGGTTTTTTGTACCATTAATAAATAAAATAAAATATATATATTTTAAACATATTGTTTATTTCATCTTTATCTCACCCTTTTTTAATTTCTATTTTTTGTCTATTTTTTATAATGTACATAACATATTAGTACAGTAGTACATGTATATAATTTATAAATAAATAAATATACATACATTGGGGGTGCGTGCTCAACAATTTTTTAACTGATAGGGGTGCACGATCAAAGAAGTTTGGAGACCACTGATCTATAGAACACTCAAACTATTAGAGGTACTTCAGAACAACAAAACCTGTAAAACTAGACAGCAGTACTTTTAATTCTATTATCAGTTCAAGCAGAAAGGAGAATCAGAATTGCTGAACCAGCCTAGTGCTCTCAGGAACTTGTCCAATTTATTAGTCTTCTTATTCTTTATAATCCAGACTCCAAATGTACTGGCCCACACTCCTCCAAAATAAAGGAAGAATCAGTAGGCTCTTACGTTAATGGCAAAAGTAGCTAGCCAAAACTTGCCTTACCTACAAACTCTTAATTCAGGACAGTGTTTTAGGAACTATTTGTGCTGTTGATGGTAACTGCAGGAGTATGAAGAGCTACATGAAAAGAACTGCAAAGATCATTTTCCTCACTCACCACTTTGACCACATTTTGCATCACTCCATTGACTCCTTCTCAAGTACAAATTGCTTGCCTTTACTTTAAAAGTCCTTCACAGTCAATAATGACCCTACTTACCCTACGTATGGGGGTGGCAGGGAACTTCCATGGCCAGGCCAGTGGCACTGGGGCTACTGCCCATGCTCACGCGAGTGGGGTAGCCAGGAGATACTGCCCGGGGTGGGAGTAGTAACCTGGCGCAGTGTGGGAGCCTGAGCCTAGGGTAGGGGGTACCACAGGCCTCCCCTCCTCCTGCTTCCAGCCTGCGCTAGGGCTGGACTTGCTCCTATGCCATCTGCACAACTTGGAGCAGCCACAAATATAAATCTGGGTTTTTTTATATCAGAGAATTTGCAATTTTTAAATAGAGAGAACCAGGATTCCTGGTTATTAGCTCACTATCCTTTACAAATTGTTGTAGGCCACTTTTTTTTAATTTTTAAAAGAAGCATAAGCACTTGTTTTATTTCAAAACAGTAGTTTAAACAATGCATACAACTTCTAGAAAAAATACTGAAGAGCATTTACAGTAAGTGATTGCAGTTTTATCATTCTTGCCAAATACCGTTTTTCTGGTAATAGGTACTTAGTGCTATTAAACACTGAGATATTTAGCACAACTATTTTGTTATGCTGTGCTAGTTGATACAATATTATATTCCATAAACATAAGCTACTTTAAAAATCTCATTTTAAAAAGGTAACAAAATATTCCTTAAGTAATATTCCAAGGTTTGTCAAATTGCACTCAAATCAGAGACAAACTGTGAACTGTCCAAAGTTTATCTTAACTGTATTTCACTGGTGTTTCTATATAAAGGGTAAACATACTGTTTTAAAAATGTATTAATTTAACAGACATAGTATTTCATAAACTGTTATTGCACATATAGCAAAAATATAATATTGACAAATAATCTATTTTCTCTAGCAAACTAAACTACTAAACTTCAAGTAATCTCTCCTATATTAAGGGAATGTACAAATATTGTCTTTCAGCTTTCAAAGACAATTCATTTCTTTACTCATCATCAAATTAAAGCCATTCTACTATTCTTATTAGTATTTAAATACAGGTATAAAACAGAAATACTTGATATTGGGAAATACTCTGTCACCTTGAATAAATAGTAAGCAACTATTTAAGTATCCATTCTTCATCTCTCTTGCTATATATGCATTTGATATATCCATATTCCTGTAGCTTCCCATATTTTTCAGCGTCTCCAATTATAGGCACTTATTCTTCTTCTATACAGATAGCCATCTTGCTTTTTAGAGAAATGTCAGTCAAAGTGAAGCAATTGTTTGCATCTAGAAATGGGATTCCCTATTAAAAAACTGTAGGAACCCCATAATTTTTCACATAATAGCAAAGCAAGTCATGCCATGAAGGATACCACCATGCAAATGGGCATGAAACAAGGAAGGAAGAAACTAAAAAGATGCAAAGAGAATGAGCTTGGGGCATTTATATGTACAAGAAGCAGACTCAGAGCAGAGGTAGACAAAATAACTGTTTTGGTTTTTTTAATGTATGTGGTAGAAAAGAAATCTTAAGATGTTTGGAGTGATGGCCTTTGTAGAATTGACTGAAAGAACATAAGCAAAGCCAAAAATAAAGCAAAATGCCATCTGAATAGCATCAGTGTGCTGTATACTTCTCCAGATAGTTCATACTCCAAACCAGTTGTATGCAACCCCTGATATGGGCATAGAGCATGGCACAGAGCCACTTTGTTTGGCACACATACCTCAGGAAAAACGGTGGGGAAGGGACCAGGGCTGTGCTGCCACAACAAGGATCAGGTCCCTCACAGCTCCACCACTGTCTGCCCCTGGCATGCCAACATCTCACAAGTCAAGGTTGCAGGTATTTTTGGCACTCTGCCCAAAAACATTGGTGACCCCTGCTCCAAACCTTGCTTGCAAAGTTACTCCACTTCCATTGTGGAAGAAAATTGTTTTAGTAGGTTTCTTGAGCAGTTGGAGAGGGGGGGGTAGGGGTGAACATGACTCAGAGATGAGAAGAGATAGACATGAAAGAAATTAGTCATAAAGATTGTGACAACATACAGTACATAATGCATGCATTTCCCCCTTGTGTTCTTTGATATGATTTGTGTACTTTGATATGAATAGATGGATGCATGGTGTAGTAAACACAAATACGCTTAACTCCCTCAAGCAATCATAATACTAAGTGAATGGATCACAAGAAGCTTTTCTTATCTTTCCCTCCCATCCCTTCTCTCAGACACAAGATAGCAGCTGCTTACAATCTAATATTGCTTATTTCATTATACTGCATTCCAAGGACAGTAGTGCTAAAATTAAATAGAAAAAGCAAGTAGCATTGCCTATTATTAAAGTTACCAGACATCTCTCTATAAGACCAAATTTTCAGTTAATTATAACTTTTCCAAATTTAAACAGTTTTGGTTAAACTCTTCCATGCTAATGACTGCCTCATAAGGAATTGTTTTTAAGATGGCACTAAATATGCCCTAACCACATTTCACTCGAATGCTCCAAACCCAAAACTGCACCAGTGAGGCCTGCTCTACAGATCATC
>NW_017729032.1:53759929-53771149 GCF_001723915.1 Gavialis gangeticus | reverse complement strand
ACCTGAATCTCTTCAGTCTCCGCAAGAGGAGACTGAGGGGGGATCTTGTGGCTGCCTACAACCTTATCAGGGGCCACCAGCAGGGACTCCGGGAAAGTCTGTTCACCAGGGCCCCCCTTGCGGTCACCAGGAACAATGGCCACAAGCTAAGGGAGGGTGGGTTTAGGTTAGATATTAGGAAGAAATACTTCACGGTAAGGGTGGCCAGAGCCTGGAGTGGGCTTCCCAGAGAGGTGGTCCTCTCACCTTCCCTGGAGGTATATTTAAATCCAAATATAAACCCCTCTGGGTCTCCAGTCCTTGAGTCCTTCTGCTTAAGCAGACTTGTTTCCAAGAAGAGACTGGATGGGCACCTGCCTAGGGTCTTGTGACCCTGTCACCCCCAGTGCTCCTTCCTGCCCATGGCAGGGGGTCGGACTACATGATCTGTCTAGGTCCCTTCTGACTCATTGATTCTATGATCCCAACTGGCTGCTCTCAAGCACACCAGAGACTGATGTCTTGAGAATGGCTGCACAGAGATGCCCCAAAGCAGCCTCACTGGCAAGGTTCCCTCTAAGGTGCACGCGTGCACGGCCGCACACAACTAAAAGTGTGGCCACGCACAGCCTTTTCAAGGCCACGCACCAGGAGAGGGGCTGAAGATCTGCTCCTAGGCAAGGTGGGGAGCCTGGCAGGGGCTCCGTGGGCTTCGGGAAAGTGCTCCGCTCCCCTACATCAGGGCCAGGGAGCGGACCACTTCCCTGGAGCTGGAGGAGCCCACGCCAGCCTCCATCCCTGCCTTACTTCATCTTGAGGTGGAGCTGTTGCCTGCCCCAGTGAGGCTCCGCTGGCTCCGGGACACTGATCCGCTCCCCAGCATGGCCTCAGGGACCGAGGAGGCATGTGGCATCAAGGTGGAGGAGCAGAGCAGTGTTCCAGGGCTGGCAGAGCCTCACTGGGGCAGGCAGCATCTCCTCCCCAAGGTGAAGTAAGGCAGGGATGGAGGCTGGGGTGGGGGGCTGGTGAGGGCTCCGCCTGCTCTGGGGAAGCGCTCCACTCCCCGGCCCTGATGCAGGGGAGCAGAGTACTTCCCCAGAGCCAGTGGAGCCTGCCCCAGCCCCCCGGCTCGAGCCCCTGGCCCCAGCCCCCTGCCTCTGGGCTCCAGCCTCCGGCCCCAACCCCCAACTCAATGTTCCTTAGAGGGAACATTGCTCACTGGCATACTTCTGAGTTCAGAGATAGTGAGAAAGAAAATGGCAGGACTTGTTAGTTAGCATTCCTTACCAGAACACACTTTCACTACAGTTTGGACTTACCCTGGAGTACAATGAGAAACCTAAGGTGTGGCAACTAATACCAAATAGGCAAGACGACAAGGAACTGATACAAAAAACCAAGAATGGGGAAAAGGCAACTCAGGGACACACTGAATGTGACAGGGAAGCTGTCAAAGCTTAGGGTAAATAAGTAGAAGGGTCTATACCCACTAAGAACAGTGTCATCAAAGACAGGAACTGAACCCAAAATATACCATTCCTTTTGCTGGCTAATGAATAGTTCTGAGACCCAAAGGCAAGATGTCTCAATGCCCTCTGGTCATGGTCCATACAATCAGAATAGATTGTCCCCAAATCATCAGATACCAAGGATGCACTGATAAAGATTTCCTGAACTGATACCAATGGCCAATTATTAATGAGCCATATCAGACAACACCAATCTGATTGCCAATATGTAAGTCCAGTAGCATAGAGATCAGCATGTGGATGGTAAGTCTGTTGGGGTGAAAGGATGGGGGGAGGAAGGGGTGTGGCAGGAGCAGATTGAGGCCCCTGCAGTAAGGAAGGGAGTAAGACTGGGGCAGGGGCTGCCCAGGTGGGTTGGGGCAGGGGACAGAGCCATGAGCCGATCGTTTGGGGGCACAGGGAGTAAAGGGCACTCCCAGAGCTGCACACACTTTCAGGGAAGGCATGGGGGGGAGACACATGCCTCCTGGATCTGTGTGCAGGGCAAGGGCAGGCTGCTGCTGCAGTCTGAGGCTGGGGGCAGTGCCAGGCTCTTCCTGGCTGGGAGGTTGGGCCAGGGCTGCACTCAGGGCAGGCAGAAACAGTGTTGGGAGGGAGGAGTTGGGGGGGGGCACTACGGCAAATTCTGAGATGGCTGTAGCGCACCCCACTGCCCCCCCGTCCCAGCACCACTGCCACCTGCCCCAAGCGCAGCCCCAGCCCAATCCCCTTGTCAGGAAGAGCCTGGCGCCACCCCAGGCCTGAGCGCACAGCGGCAGCCTACCCTCACCCCACACACAGATCCAAGGGGCATGTGCCCTCCATGCCTCCCCCAGGGATGCACGTAACAGTGGGAGCCACCCCCCCACCTGCACCCCAAGATGAGCTGCTCATGGCTCTGTCCCACGCCTTGCCCTGGCTGGGCAGTGCCTGCCCCTGCCCCAGCCTGACTCCCTCCCGTCACTGTGGGGGCCTCAATCCCCCATCCAGCCTCTTTCCCTTCCCCTACACCCCTTCCCCCCAACAGACTTACCAGCCAGCCGGTGCTCTCCATGCTGCTGGGCAGGACTCCTGGCTACGTGCATGCTGCAGCTGCACCCATGCACACAGCATTTAGCTGTGACATTATCAGCCACAAAAAGTCGATTGCTGATAATGTCAATTTTCCTTTTATCAGTGCCAATACAATATGAACCATTGTATCGGTGCACCTCTGTCAGATACTGTTCAAGTAGCATAGGTATGGACATCAGAGGTGTAACGGGAAGGTGAAGCACCCTGGGCAGCAACAAGGCAAGGACAGCAGTGGCTGGGCTAGCAGCAGTTCTGTTCTTGCTAAGTTGGCACCTGGGTCGTTTATAGTTACTATGCTATGGCTACAAACTAGATGGGATGTTTCCAACACTGCAGATTAACCACTGTCAGCAGGGCACCATGAAAGAAACTTATGGATTTTTCCAAAAACTCTTTTAGACCCTGGGACATTATATGGAGCGGGGGTGGGGAGAACTATGTTAAAAGAACATTAAGGTTGAAAAATTAAGCCAGAGGTGCTATGGGAAAAAAACTGTGATCACATAATTACTGACTATTGCAATATAATGGCAATATATAAAGAGACTGAATTAAGAGTAAATAGGAAATGTTAAATTTAGATATTTCTTAACTTTTGAACACTCCATTTTGCAACCTATTACTTTCATGTAAGGTTTTTGTTCAACATATTAAAGATAGTTTATTTTCACATAACCAGCTAGTGCAAATTTTACTGAAAGTAATTCTCCTTGAGCTTAACAAAACACCTAATTTTTGCAGTTGTAGCAAACAAAAGATAGTGTCTTTGAACAAACTATTTAAATCTCCTTAATTAAAAATTCAGATTTTCAATTAACAAATTCATTTATAAAAGTTAATAATCATTTGTCCAGTTTCTCAAAACCGTATTGAAACCTTTTTCGTCCTACATTTCCTTCAAAGGCATACAGCTTAACATGATAGTTCATTCATTCTAATGACAATGCAGGTCTATGTGGTACCAAATTTAATTTAATCTGATTAAGATATTAGCGACTATGTAATCCTTTCTCCTCAAGATCTTAGCAAACAAAATTATTCATCTAGTGACCTGGTTCTTTCATATTAGCTACCTACACTAGACTCTCTTACATGGTGAAAAGCTGATGGAATGGAAGTTGTAGAATTTTGAAGGGTGTGAGCATTTAAATACAAACAGAAAAGAAATTTAGCTAATACAGTTGTATTAAAGTCAAATTTCTATAAAATAAGAGGAAACTGTTATTCATCCGTCTTAATTGGTATCAGTTTCAAGTATTACCAGCAAAAGAAAGTATGTCTTGTTACTTCCTGACGTTTGTCTGTTACAATGTCCTCTTGCAACAGGCAACCCTTAAGAGCTGCATTTTATGTCTGACAGAAAACGTGCATATAGATGGCTTCTCTATTTTTGTTAATCATGCAGTTATCTAAGTATTTTAGGAATCTGGGATACTTTTCCAGGAAAAAAAAACAGCTGTTTAACTGTTCTGTGTATTTTTAAATCCTATACTGTTGATCCAAGAAAGTTTTTTCTTGTTTTCACTCCAGACTGTAACAGATACCTCATTTGTTTTACTTCTCTTCAATCCTGACCCAGTGCTTTTCTCCCCTTTTTTTCCATTGTCAAAGTTATACAATTTATTCTATAAATTCATGCTTTTAGTCCTTCCCTTCCACCCCCAATATTATACACCTTGCTCATGTCAAAGTTAATATTTTAAGTCTGACATCCCGCCAAATTTCAGTTCTGACCATAGATCACTTCCTATCATCATGGTTGCTAATTTATCTAACTTACAAGTACTCTTCATACTCCCATACTGTATTTCGGTAGCAAAATCAAGTCTATCAATATCTGTCTCACTAAAATTAAACAATATGCTAAATATTTATTACAAAATAAGCATGTATAGAATGGTATGCACCTACCTACAAACTTTAACATTTATAACTCCACCTTCCCATTTAGTTTCAAAGCCCTACAAGCCAGTTATCTCATATACCATCCATCTACTTAAGGGGATATTAATATAAACTAAACATCTGCCTCTGGCCCGGCCAGTTATTCCCACTTTTGTAGTGAATCCTGGAAACAGATATACAATTCTGTAAAAAAAGTCCCAGGGTACATGTTTATATTTTTTCTACTTAGAGGGTTCTATCTGATAAAAAAGGTTGCTCGTTAGTCTGTCTGCATTGGTGGCAAGCCAATTACAGGCAACAATCAGTATCATGGACTACCATTTCATAACCTGATTATATTGTTTTATTTTCTTGCCTATACTATGTTTAAAATTAAGCTACCACTTTTGAGTCTGGCTACAGAAAATGCAGCATATTTGATTTTTTTAACTACGTAACTTCAGAACTGCATACCTAAGGAAATCATACAGAAATAGGGCTGCAAAGGACTGCACTTCCATAGATCATCTAATCCAACCCCCTGCCTGAAGTAGCAGCATCCCTATGCAAACTATCCTTTATGTGGTATTGGTCAGGCTGCAGTTGGAGTACTTCATCAAGTTTTGGGTGCCACACTTCAAGAGGGATGTGGACAGCCTCGAGAGGGTCCAGAGGAGGGCGACTCATATGGTTTGGGGCCTGCAGGCAAAACCCTACGAGGAGAGATTGAGGGTCCTGGATCTCTTCAGCCTCTGCAAGAGAAGGCTGAGAGGCAATTTTGTGACCACCTACAAATTCATCGGGGGGAACAGCAAGGAATAGGAGATGCTCTGTTTACCATTAGACATCAGGAAGAGCTTCTTTACAGTAAGGGTTGCCAAAATCTGGAATGGGCTTCCAAGGGAGGTGGTGCTCTCCCTTACCTTGGGGGTCTTCAAGAGGAAGCTAGACATGCACCTGGCTGGGGTGATCTAACCCCAGTGCTCTTTCCTGCCCAGGGCAGGGGGTCAGACTCAATGATCTGCTAAGGTCACTTCCAACTCAAACATCTATGAATCTAAGAAAATGCATTTTCTAATCTCTTAGCAAAACTACAGTCAACCCTAAAACCCTAATCTGCCACAGGTAAACCAGCAGGACCATGATGGTCAAGGAACTGCTGCTGTAAAGACTGTTAATATCAGATCAAGAAATCTCAGGAAGACAGTCACACCCCTCAATGCAGAGAAAAATAAAAAATCCCACAGTCCGTATCAATCTGATCATGAGGTAAATTCTTTCCTGAGACCAAATATGGCAATCGGTACAACCCTGAGTGGAGGGGTAAGACCCTCTAGCCAAGAATCTCTGGCTTTAAGTCCCTTCCCTTTAAGTCCTTCCCAGCATTATGCAGCAACCAGCAAAGCCCAGCAGCAAGGGAAATGCCCATAGCAGAACACAGGCATAGCTGTGCCTAGATTATCCCCAACCAGTGGCTGTCCAACCTCTTTTTGAACATCATCAGTGATGGAGACTCCACAGCTTCCCTAGGTAGTCTATCCCACTGCCTCATTGTTCTAACAGGGAAGAAGTTTTTTCCAGATAGCCAATCTAAACCTACTTTGCTGCAACTTCAAGCCATTGCTCTGTGTCCTCCTCTTCGTAGGTAAAAATAAAAGGTGCTTCCCCTCTTTTTTATGGCAGCCCTTCAAGTATTTGAAAACTACTGTCATGTCCCCTCTTAAGCACCTTTTTCCACAAGCTGCATATGCCCAGCTCCTTCAGCCTTTCCTCATGACTTTTCTTCCACACCCTTGACAATCTTTGTTGCCTGCCCCTTTTAAAGAGTGGAGCCCGGAACTGCACACAGTATTCCAAACAAAATCTAACCAGTGGCAAGTAGAGAGGCATATCACCTCCTATGTTTTGCACCTGGTTCTATTGATGCATCCCAAAACTGCGTTTGTTTTTTGTGAGGCTGCACCACCCTGCTAATTCAATGCAAGTCTGTGATCTACCAAGACTCCAAAGTCCTTTTCTATAGTGCTGCCAGATGTCACCCATTTTATACTTGTGTTTTTGATTATTTCTCCCAAGGTGTAGCCCCTTGCAATTGCCCACATCAAATCTTACCCTGTTAGCTCCAGCCTAACTTTCCAATCCATCAAGATTTCATAGATTTCAAAGACATTAGGGCTGGAACAGATCTTGCAAAATCATCAGGTCCAGCCCCCTGCCCAAAGGGCAGGAAGTCAGCAGGAGTCAAATGATCCCAGCAAGATAGGCATCCAAGTGTTTTTTTTTGTAAAGTATCCAAAGTGGTTGCTTACGCCACCTCTGGAGAGAGTCTACTTCAGGCCCTGGGGACTCAGACAGTAAATAAGTTTTTCCTTACATCCAGCCTAAAACTGTCTTCCAGGACTTTGTGACCGTTGATCCTTTTTTAATTGTGCTCCTGTTCCAACACGTTCACAATTCTTCCTAGTTTTGTGTCACCTCCCAACTGGCTCAAGAAGCTCTCAATTCCAGCATCCAAATCATTAATAAACATGTTGAACAACATTGGGCCTTTGTGGGAGACAACTGACCTCCTGCCATTCCTACATGGATCCCTTTATAACTACCCATATTGCTTGAAGCTACTGAGCCAGTTGTCCATCAACTGAACAGCAGTCTATCCACAAAAGTCTAGCTCTCATTTCTCCAATTTGTTTATAAGAAGGTCATGTGGGACCTTGTCCAATACACTAAATATTCACTGCATTTCCTTCATACACCCAAGCAGATACTTTGTCAAAGGAGTTTGCTTAGCACTATTTGTTCTTAGTAAATTGATGCTGGCTACTTGTGATTTTTCTCCAGATGCTTGCAAATGGACTTCCTTAAGATATGTCCCAGTAACTTCTCAGTTGTTGAGGTGAGGCTAAACAATATATAAAGAGAAAAGTCAGATGAAACTATCCATGTCACTAATCTGGATTCTGCTAAGACCACAGAATATGACTGCAATGTTTTAACTATTTGGCCATAATCATGTCACAAACCTATGAATTTATCTCCATAATCGTCATTTATATTTACAACTACATGCCAACATTAAGAGGTCTTCACTGAGCATGCTTCAGCTGTCACAACAATGTTAACTGAAAAGCACTGCTATCCATAAATACATTACACTAGAGCTTCTCAGTTGACAGTCTACTACAGGCTGCACATATCATGAAAGTAGTTAAACTACAGCCCACTGGGCTTGTTGGAGCAGGTACAGTGTTGGCATGGCTCTGGAACCTGAGTGCCACCACTCAACACTCCCCTCCCCCATCGTGTCCCCCGCCAAATTTGGAGTCTTCGGTTGAGGCTAGTAACAAATCAGCAACGGGGGGGAGGGGGTAAAAAGAGGTAAATGGTGGTGGTGGTGATGACCCTCTGAGTTCTGGAACTGCAAAAACAACCTGCCACCAGAGCTGGGTCATTCAGTCATTCAACCCACAAGAAACCCTTCCATCCAGATATGGCACATGGGCCAACGAACTGGACACTCACATATTGCACAAAACAAATGTCTATTTACTTTTCTCAGGCTATAACTTAGGTATACAGCATCAATCTCTGAAGTATCTGTGAACTGCTGCCCTCTCATTAGACCTAGGACACTTTACAGAGCTGTCAATCAAGTAGTAAAGATCTCTAAGTTAATACTCCACATCCATAAAATTTAGCCTTTAGAGAAATGGTACACAAGTTTGAACACTCATCTAATTTAATTTCTCCTATCATTTTCTGCAATTCAGCAATCAAGACTGTCACAATGGGTGCTTAAAGTATTTATTTAAGCACCCAAGTAGCCTAATTTTTAGAAGTGCTGAGCACCCAGCTTCTCTGAGGGAAGTCAGTACTTTAAGCACATTTTATTTTTTATAGTAACAATGGGAGACTGAATGGGAAAGTGAGATAAGCATGGTCTCCAATAAAATCTTAAGTTTTAGGTAGGGGAGGCTCCCAGGAAGCAAAAGTTACCAACTGGGGTTCATGAGTGTACCTTTTCACACCTGGAACATCTAAATGTCACATTTAAATGTAATGACCTTTACATCCAGACAAAAATTGGGTAACAAGTAAGTACACCTACTATGTAGACTATTCCTATACAATTTAGACCCTAAAAACCAGCCACCCCCTCATGAAAGGATCTGTGTGCTTCTGTCAAGGTACAATTTTAAGTTTCTTCTAATTCTCTACTCTTACAATATTTCCACAACCGCCCATTCATTTCTCATCTACATAGCTTCTAAAACACAAGATGGACAAGCTCACAAATGGAAACATGAGAGAGAGATAGTAAAGAAATTCCAAACAAGGGCTTTCTGCATAGACACTCTTCCTGAATATGGCCATGAGAGTGATGTAACATAGAAGAACTAGAATAAAATACATTTTAGGGCATAAGGAAAAGCTTTGCTCCATCTCAATGTAACCAACACTTTCTGGATTACAAATACCATATTTATTTACTCAAATCAAAACTGTTTTTTTCCACTTTGAACAAAGGGAAAAAAGCCCTGCCTTGGATTCAACTATGACATGGTGGGAAGGGGGGCAAGCAATGATTGCAACTCCAGCTTCTGCCCTAGCTGCCTCCACCACCTCTACCCCCAGCCTCTCCTTCCTAACGTCCCCGCCACAGCTTCTGCCCCCCACCCCCAGCTGCTCCTCTCTGCCTCTTACCCTTGCTCCAGCAGACTCCAGCCCTGCTCTAACCTAGAGCACAGATCACGTGTTTCCTCCAGCCCCAGCCCATCCAGAGAGGTGGGGGGCAGGCAGGAGGAAGGGTTGGGGGTGAACATAAATGCACAAAAGCAGCATAAGACATCAAATGAATAGACCCAATTTTGTGATAAGTACACTTCTCTGCAACTTAGTTTTATTTTTGTGCTACTAATTAGTTGGCATGAGCAAAACTGAACTTCACTGAAACAGCATGCTTTTCAGTCTCTGATAAAAGGAGATGGGGAAAGAGAAAGCACCAGTCTGTGCACACACGTAAGCTACAGGGTATGAGAACTGGCAACACTAAAACAGCAAGACTTCACTGCAACTGTAACATAAGTCAGTGAATGTTTCTCTCTGAGAATGGTACCAACGTAATAAATCACAATTTATCCTAGATGGTAAGCTGTTTTTATAAGTATAGCTAAATAAAATTGGCATTTTCGTGCAATAATCAAACCATATCTCTTTCACAAACACAGGAGGAATATACACTTATATTCAGATTTTTTTTCACCTGAAATCTAAACAGAACCTCAGACAGAGTAAGGACTCCATTTCATTATAACGATTCCTTCCTTAGAGTTCACTTAATCCAGTATTTTCAAAACCTTCTCCTTATTCCCAGCTCCCATTGGTTTCAGCAGTATTTTGGAGGTACCTGAATATGGATCTATTAGCTTGTTTTGGCATGTAGATTTGAAGATTTTTGTGCTCTTAAAAGTTATTGAGACACTAGTTCTGTGACTTTGCATAAGTTGCAGCATCTTTTTGTAGCTGTGTTTTTCCCACTCTCTTCATTCCCTATTGTCAGTCTTGCTGATGTAGACAACAAAGTCCTTAGAAAGGGCCACTTCTAACTGTGTGCATTGCCCCTAGTGCAAAAGGGACCCAATTCTCATCCATGTCATTAGACTACTGAATATAAACA
Source organism: Gavialis gangeticus (assembly GCF_001723915.1). Classification (NCBI taxonomy): domain Eukaryota; kingdom Metazoa; phylum Chordata; order Crocodylia; family Gavialidae; genus Gavialis; species Gavialis gangeticus. The sequence goes on along the minus strand of NW_017729032.1, from coordinate 53,761,027 downwards.
AACAGCAAAATGAAGTTAAATCCAAAAAGGCAAAACACTTTTAGCATTGAGCACACTTTGAAGTTTATGGGGCAGGACAGCTACATTTATTGTATCCTATACGGTGCTTTAATGTAGGTATTGTATTCCACAAAAGTCAGAATTTGAGCTCTTCCTAGCCAAACCTCAGAAGCAATACTCAATTCTCCATACTCCTTGCCATGTTTGCTGCAGCAAAAATGAGGACAGCAAACAGTCTCCTTGAAATCTTGTTCTCCCTTGGGTTTCGTGACCGACCACCCCTGGGTCTCTCAAGTTATCCCTATAGCATGCAATTCACCAGAATCCTCCTCATCCCCATCCTCCAAATTTCTACAAGTATTCCAGAACAGACTCTCTCCTTCGTCTCCTTTACCCATCAATCACAAGGGCCTCCACTTCAAGTAAGCTCCTTTGCCAATACAAACTGAATTATGCATTGCTTATGACTCAGAAATTGATCTAAACTAAGATCTCAGCCTGTCTCTCTTACATCTCCTTGTGGATTTCTAGTCTAAGGGGTGCCAAACCCACAGCACATGATACAACTGTCTCCTGTAGCCAATACATTTAACATGCAGCAGACTCGGCAGAGGCTTGGGAGCAGAGCAACAGAATGGACAGGGGGCAGAGCTTGTGGCAGCCCTGCCAAAAAAGGACGACTGCCATTGTTCTAGTCATTAGCTCCAGCTTGACATGGGTATATCAAAGCTTCCAATCTTACTCCTTCAATCTTACTCTCTAGTCCAGGGGCAGGCAATTACTTTGGGCAGAGGGCCGCTTACGCAGCTTTGGCAGGCTGTTGAGGGCCACATGGGTAGCCCCACCCCTTGACAGGTGCCCCGCCCTCGGTCACCATCTTGGGATCAATGTCCCAAGGCCAGCACCAGTGGGGCCCAGAGTGGGTCACAAGCTGGCCAGGGTCTGGGGAGCCAGGCTGGACTGCAGCAGCAGGGAGGAGGGAGCTGGCCTGACTCCATAGAGCCCCTGACAGCTGGGACCCCACACTCCTGGCACCCTGCTCTAAGCCCCACCGGCACTGGCCCAGGACACTGGTGTAGGCCCCATGCTCTCACTGGC
>NW_017729032.1:53754018-53754929 GCF_001723915.1 Gavialis gangeticus | reverse complement strand
CGGCACTGGCCCAGGACACTGGTGTAGGCCCCATGCTCTCACTGGCTCCCACCCCGCAATACAGGTGGGGGGCAGCGCTCAGCCCCAACCCCCTGCTCGCCAGCAGGGAAGCTGGTGCTGAGCGTAGGGAAAAGTGGCCCCTCGCCTGCCCCATGGCCGGCACCCCACGCTGCAGGTGCTTGCAGCCTACACGGGGCTGTCTAGAGCAGGCACAGGCAGCCTCATGCAGGCTGCTGGTGGCTGCAGCGCGGGGCGCTGGCCATAGGGCAGATGAGGAGACACTTCTCCCCACGCTCAGCACCAGCTTGTAACCCTCCCCACTGCCAGCCTGACAGTGGGGCCAGGTTACAAGGTGGTGCTGAGTGGGGGGGGAAGAAAGCAGCCCCTCCCCGCCCCATGCCCGGCACCCCGTGCTGCAGCCGCTCACAGCCAACCTGGGGCTGAATGTGCCTGCTCTGAACAGCCCCACATGGGCTGAGAGTGCCTGCAGTGCAGGGCACCAGCCATGGGCCAGGCGAAGGGCTGCTTTTCTGTGCGCAGGAAAAGAGCCCGGGGAAAAGCTGAGTGCAGGGGGGAAGCAGCCCCTCCCCTGCCCCACACCCAGTGCCCCACACTGCAGGTACTCGCAGCCCATGTGGGGCTGTCCAGAGCAGGCACGGGCAGCCCCACGCGGGCTACAAGCAGCTGCAGTGCAAGGCACTGGGCATGGGCGGGGAGGGGCCACTTCCCCCTCCCCCCACACTCCTTCCCTGCCTGGGGTCCCCCCCACACACTTACCTGAGCTTCCCGCACCACAGCAGCTATATGCTCCCAGCCCAGAAACCCCAGCAGGGGCTTCCGGCTGGGGGCGTGGGGCCGGGCAGCCCTGCTTTTGTGGGAGTCCACCAGGCTTCCCCTGGGTCCTACTGCCC
>NW_017729032.1:53736957-53754007 GCF_001723915.1 Gavialis gangeticus | reverse complement strand
CTTCCGACCCTAGAAACTATGAAACTATGAAACAATATACAGGAAAGGACAGAGGCAGAGTAGAAAGGAACAGTGGAGTGGACTAGAAAGAAAAAGGCAAGACAGTACACACACAGCTTCCTATATTCCCCCACACTTTTATCACAGAAAAAACTGTCATGGCTACTGGGCATAAGAGAGACCCTATCTGGGAATATTTTGAAGAAATTGCTTCCCTGGGAAGAAAGGAAAACGTATCAAGTGTAAGCAGTGCAAGAAGGAGATGCAGGGCCTAGTTGCAAGAATGAAACATCATAATGAAAACTGCTTATTAGGAGAAAATGATGTGGATGAAGATGTGGATACATCTGAAGAACAATGTGGATCAATTGGTTAGTAAATTTAATAATTCACTTTGCAATGCATCATTCTTCAAGACTCTCTCTATGCTTTTTAGTATAAGTGTGATTTACCAAGTAAATTCCCAAACTGTTTCCTATGTTGGATGTTGCTAGAAAAAAAAAGTTTAGTTTAGCTAATCCTTATACCTTGTTTAATTAGTTAACTAAGTTTAGAATTGATCACACAAGTTTATGGTACAAAAAGCTGCAGTAAGAGAAATCTAGAGTTGCCAGTTGCCACTGGGTGTCATTTTCTTATTTTATATTACATATACATGCCCCTTATTTTAGAATATCATGGCCCTAGTCCATAATCATAATGCCATAAGTCTGTTCCGTATTTTACTTCAGCGTAACTCAGCTTTCCCAAGGGAACCCCATCCTATACTTGTTTTCTCAAAAAACATAAGTGCCAGTGAGTTCAATAGGGCTTACTCCAAATTAAGTGTCCTCTAAATGCAGTCAGTCTTAGTTTTTTTGGTAATTTGGAATCAGATCTGCATCCTTGCTGAAAAAAAGTAGAAATGATTAACTGAATAATAGAGTGAGAAGAACTGAGAAGAATGACTATTCAAAAATCATTTTTGTTTCAGTAGCCAATTTAAGCATAAGAGATGTCGACTGTCTATCTACAACAACTTCAGAGTCATCTGAAGGGTGACTGGACTCGATTGGGGGCTGGACTCCATGATCCTTTGGGATCCCTTCCAGCCCAAATGTCTATGAAATCTGCTGTTACTTTTAGCAGCAGTGCAGCAACTAAATGTATTTCAGACAGCAAAGTATCAGTAGCATGCAAGAGATTTCAAACATCCAGTAAAACTACCGCCATGGATGGGTTTGTAGTAAGGACTACTATACACCATAGATGAAAAGATTGCTTGGTTCATTTATGCCACAAATTCTCCTTTTTGCACTGTTAACAATAAACACTTCATTGGCATGTTTGAGTCCTTACGACCAAGCTACACTCCACCCAAGCAGACATTGGTGAAAGGTTGCTAGATACAGTGTATGAGAAGGAACTTGAACAGTGTGCAAGAAATACTGAAGGGAAATTTGACAGTTTAAGCCTTGATGGGTGGAGTAATGTACACAATGATCCAGTAATATGTGCCTATGTGACAACAGAAGATGGGGTTGGGGTTGCATATCTTTCAGAAACAACAGATATATCGGGAAATGGCCACACAGAAGAATTTTTAAAAGAAGTGGCAGTGAAAACTGTAATAAACTGTGAAAAAAATTCAACTGTCATGTGCACAGTTTTGTCACAGACAATGCTGCAAATGTGGCAAAAATGAGAAGATGCTTAGAAGAAGAAACAGAAGCATGCTCCTTAATAACATATGGCTGCAGTGCCCATTTAATGCATTTTTAGCCAAAGACATAAGTACTTCTCCAGGAATAAAAGAAAATGTTGTTGAAGTCACAAAATACTTTCATAACAACCATTTTCCTTCAGCTTCAAAGAAGAGAGCAGGAGGATCCAAACTAATTCTCCCTCAAGATGTTCGATGGAATTCTGTGGTTGATTGTTTTGAACAATTTATTAACTAGCTTATTCTCATAACAATTTGTGAGGAAAACCGTAATAAAATAGATGAAAGTATCTCATCTAAAGTATCTAACATTGGATTAAAGAGGAATGTAGAAGATACGCTCAGTATACCGAAGCCTACATCCATAGCCTTAAACAAACTTCAGAGAGATTGCTGCTGCACTGCTGATACTGCTGAAATATGGAAGGCACTTCAAGAGACATTGAAGAGAGAAATACCTAACCAAAAAGTTAAACTGCAGGCAATAAAGAAGCTAATGGCTGAAGCACTAACTCCATCTCATTTTCTTGAGAACATTCTCATCCCCAGATATAAAGGTAGATGCCTAACTTCTGAAGAAGATGCTGCTGCCATGGCATGGGCATCTCAAAATCACACCTCAGTTATGCCAGTCATAATAAATTTCAGGGCTGGAGGGGAACCATTTAAACAGTACATGTTTACTGATGATGTTTTGAACAAAGTCACTCCCCTGAATTGATGAAACGCATTAGCCAGGCACCATGACACAGAGTTCCTTCAGTTGCTAAACGAACTTTTCACAGCAGTAGCTTCCTCTGCAGGCAGAGAGAGAATATTTTCATCATTTGGTAATATTCACTCAAAGCCAAGAAATCAACTGAGAGTCGAAAAAGCAGGAAAACACATATTTCTGTTTCAGTCTATGAATAAAAATGACAGTGGGATTGGGGAAGATGAGATCTAGCTGTAGAAGTTTAAAGGACAACATACATTTAATGTTGTGATGACTTGCCTGTTAGAGTTAATAAAATTTGAAAATTAAAAAAAAAGTTTAAGGACAGATGTTGTAAAATGCTGTATTGAGTCATAAAAATTAACATGTTTTAGTGATCAGATTTGGGCCATTGTTTAAGAATATGTGAAAAAGTATCAGTGGGAAACTTGATTTAAATCAATGATTTAAATCAGGGTTTCCCTTGGTGATTTAAATCATGATTTAAATTGCTTTGATTTAAATCAATCCACCCTGCCTTCCTTTGCCAGAATGCCTAATAAAACCCTCAAAACTAAAGTCACTGATATACGGAAGTGACTACCTATCATGCTGATAAAAGCTGTCTCACTCTATTGCCCTGTACTTCGTATATCTGTGCGTATTTACTTGATGTATCCTTACTTACTTAACTAGCTTATAAGCTGTTTACAGTAAAAACCATCTTTTGTTCAGTGATTATACATTACCTATTACAATGAAGCTCATGACTACAGCTTGTAGGAAGTGTGGTAACAATACAAATAATAATAATATGAATGAAGCACTTATAAACTGAAGCCTTGTCTTCATTGAAAAAGGGTTTTTTTCACATTTGCTTCTATATTAATTAAACCAAGTTATGAACTTAGCGAAGATATAGTAGTTTGCAGTTGTCACAAAAGTGAGAACTCCTGTTGCCTATGTGGAACCATATTTAAGTTACACTGCTAACTCAGGCAAAAACTACAAACTGCCTTGCTCTTCCTAAAATTTTACCTGGAAATAGTTAACTAGAGTAAGTTAATATACTTAAAAAACAGTCTTCAATGACAACTCCAAATCTGCAAAAGTACACATAGAAATGCACAATGTTAAAATGAATATAAGAAAAGCTGATTTGCAAAATTAAAAAGTATATTTTATTTTTTCAAACCTTTTATTTTATTTTTCTTTACTCAGTTCTCAAGGAACAGGAATAACTAGTCAAGTGGTAGATGTCAGTAATGTCTAGATAAAATAGTGAGTTTTTAGGAAAGAATTAGAAGAAAGTGAGTATGCATAACAGACAGCACGTTAGGCAGTCCTTCTGACCACTGGTATAAAAAGCTAGTGGAAATTCTTGCCTGCAGTGATTTTTAAATTGTCCCACTTTCCAGATAAGAAGCTATTATACACTCTGCCAGCCGGCACACAATAAGAACATTAGTTTCTTAGCCTTTCTATCAAAACTGGATCCAGCAGGAAAGGCGATATACTTCAAGCCAGCAATACATCTGTAGTTACATACCTTTGAAAATAGGTATTAACACATTTCTTTTAATAGTTTCCCTGTGAAGAAGTACTAACAAAAAAACAAATTGAAAAAGCAGAAAGAGAGATCAAGCCAGGAGAACGGCGGTTCAGACGCAGCACTGTGTGCTCCAGTCCAGAGCAAAGGCTGCTGCCACCATGGCAGCTTTCCCATGCCCCAGTCCAGATCCTCTACTTCCATGGAAGCTTCTTTGTGCCCTGGTCCAGATCTGGCCCAGGGCACAAGATGAGCTTGACACCCCTGCTGAAAACAAATTATGGCATTAGACACTGAGAAGGGATTTCTCTGAAGGAGCAGAGTTAATACAGAGTAACACCAATAAAATGAAGCTGCGCATATTATTTTTAATTCTCAGATAACTGAAGAAATTACTTTCTCAACGTGCCCCCAGATGTGTCACTCACACAATGCATCCTGCGCTCACATTTGAAAATATTTTTTTTCTTTTTTTTAGAAACAGCACAAACGTGGAATGAACTATAATAACACTATTTTGTGAAGAACACCACAAGCAACCTATGACATGTTTATACTTTTATTCTCATGAGAAATTCTAGGAGATCTGATCAGTTTCAAACCAGTTTTTATTCAAGCTGGTAGAGGACATATCCATTAATAAAAAGTTGATGTGACCTTCCTAACTAATTTTAAATAATTACAATGAAAAACAATTGCTCCATAAAAGATAAATTATTTGTTCCGTTGGTTTCTTTAAAGGACACATGAAATATGTTTAAAAGTCTGACTAAAAGATCATACATCACTGCCTCAAAAGAATCTCAAAGCACGTTTCTTGCAGATGCCTTGCTACTCTTGTCTATTCAGCATTCACCCATTTTATATAATCCAGTACTCTAAGGGATGCCGAAAGATGCACCCTAATGGTATAGGTTTCAGAGGTGGCTTGAATGACAAGTGTTTAGCCATGTTTTGGATATGACTTTCAAACGCTTTCCTGTCTGCCCAGCTAATGAAATCAGACAGCTTCATCTGTACTAGACATATTCTCTTTATATGTCTGGGAGACACTGAGATGATACACTTTTTAATATAATGAAAATCAATTATAGCAAAAGCATTAATAGTTACAAAGATAAATACTGTAGTAGACACAACAGGAAATACAGTTTTCTTCACTACATTGATATTAAGGCATCTTAAAAATGTTATACAGTCACCTATCTATCCATTAGCATAGCCTTCCCATTTATGGCAAGGAAGAACACTTTGCATTCAAAGCTTGAATAATTTTGTCCCGGCCATCCAGTCCACACAACAAAAAGAGAATCACCCACAAAAATATGGGCATACAGAATGCTCTTCTGACTCAAGTCACGTTAAAAAAATTAAGATATCGAAGGACTAAAAGAAAAGCTATTTACAAAAGTTTAAGTCCTTTCTGACTTTTTAAATCCAGCCCTTTCATTTCTTGTTCTAAAGTTTTTATGCTTTGGATGTAATCAGTATAAACAAAACTATGATTGTCCTGAGATTCCTAGTGTCCCCCTTCCAACTGAGCTTTTAAAACACAACTGAAATATAATAATCCCTCATAAGCCTTGCTGGTCTGTGGAAGGAAAGAACAGGAATGCAAGAAGAGGGGGGAAAAAGTATGTTTTTCTTTATTCTGCCTTACTAAATTTGATCATCATTCCATACAGAAAGTTCTGATTTAAAGGCAAAACCAAAAGTAGTAAAATTACAAATATTTACAAAGATCTATTAGGTGAAGCCCACAGCATACCAATCTTGTGTCACATTAAAATCAAGTAAAATCCATTTCAACTTTCTATTTTTCCCCTCAAATCACTAGTCAAAACCAAGCAAATAACCACATAAACACATTATTCTGAACATTAAGCAAAGCATGTTTTGGTACCTGCTATTTTCCCCTTTACAGAAAGTTTACTGAACAACGTTAAAAAAAAGGTTTAAAAAAGAAATTGTAGTACCAAGGCATCTTTTTATCAGACATGTCTAAGTAAAATACAGAAATATTTTCCTGGCTTTCCTATGATACATAGAATATTAGATGTTCTAATGTGAAACCTCTGAAATGCTTGTAATGCAAAAAGCCACCTAAAAAGCAATAAAGATACTAAGTTGGTAAAAAAAAGATATGTAAGTACTCTATGTCATATGCAAAATTGGTTTGCGTTTTAAAATACTTTAATTAATAAATAATAATTTTACTATTTTATTTCAGCTTAAATGCCCAAAATATCACAAGTTTTGACAAAAAGAACTACAGCAAAAACTTTGTTATGCCGGTTAACTGAGAGGCCCGAACAGGTGTCTTTGCCTGTTTGGGCCGCCGCTTCTCCTGCCGCACCGATGCGGTGGGAGGGGAACTGCCAACCCTCCCACCGCATCGCCCACCCTCCTGTGGACCTTGAGGGACTGGGAGGCAGGTCCCACGCAGCCTGCTATGCCCCACGCTGTGGGGGCTCAGCAGCACAGGCTGCTTTGCCCAGGGCCACGGGGACTTGGCAAAACCAGAAGTGCCATGGTGGGCACTTCCAGTTTAGCTTTTACCTTACAAGCTGGCATGCCAGTTAATAGAGCATGCCAGCTTGTAAGGTGCTGGTTAAGGCAGCTTTTACTGTATTTTGTTTTGAGGCAATTAGCACACACAATTTTTCCTCCTCCTATTTGCTTAATGGTAGTGAGAAGGATTTTAGAAATGCTACTTCACTGGGAACTAAGTATAGTTATATTATAGTTTTATCCCACAAAAAAGTTATTTAATAAAGTAGCTTTGCAGAATCATTAACAGCCTAAGGACAAAATCTGTTCAGCTGCTCTTTCTTATTATTAACTTTAATGAAAAGCTAATATTTTACTTGCTGGTTCTAAAAATGACTAAGCTTGTGTAAATGACAAAGTCAAATTTTGCAAGAATGTAAAACGATAAAAATTACAGTATGATCTTGATTATCAGAAATTTGATTTTATACATGGTCTCCCTTCCTCTCCATGCTCAGAGGCATTTTCTCTCCTGCTCTCCCACCACTATCCTGGGTGTGAGGGGGTAAAAGCCTGGACTCAGTCTGGGACAGCAGCTGTGGCAGGTTTCTCCCTTCTTGCCTGGTCCTTCTGGGTGTTCCTCACCAGCTTGGGAGCTGGTATGGGAAAGGAAAACCCACCCCTCACTGGGTTGGTCCCAGCCTCCACACAGCCCAGTTGCAGTAGCTCTGGAACTCCCCTCACCCTTGGGACAGCAGCAGCATGAGGTGGGAGGGGGGAAGGGAAGGTAAATTTCTCTAGGAGGGAGGGGAAGGGGAAGATTCCACCTGCTTTGGGGACTACAAGTCCCTAACAACTGCTCCTATGGCATGCTCTGCCTACCCTGGTAGCAGGGGAAGGAGACGCTTGGAGTGGGGGGTGCAGCTACCCATGCAGCACCAGTTGCTGCTCTTGCATGCCCTTTACAAAATCCTCAGTCTGCTTATGAACACCTACTTGGGATTTTATTTTTTTGTGTGGGTGAATTTCATCCCTCATGCCTAGGCTTAAGAGGGATTAGTGCACTGAAGGACTAGAAAAGCTCACGTTTGCAGGTTCTTAGTCCTCCATTAAAGTAACATATTTTAAACAATAAATTCAAATATTTTCAGGTTGGATAAAAATCAACGATTTTAAAGAAAAATACATTTAAAATATCTGATTTTTTTAAATCAGGTTTCATGATAATTGTAATTGTATTGGGGGGTTAAGATGCTTTTTTTGAAAAAAAATAAACTTATATATAAATTTACTAGATGTTAAAGCTCAACAATATCATCATGGAATAGGGATTATAACTTCTAGGCCTGTGAAGCATTCAATTCAGATTTGGCCAATTCGGAGGACAGTGCTTTGATTCGGTGATTCGAATCACTGTCCCCATTCAATTTAGTCAAATCAGGATCGGAGATTTGGCACTGATTCGGAGATTCTGATCAGCGAGGGAGAGGCAGGCACAGCTGGGTGGCTGCAGGTTCTCCTACAGCTCCTCCAGCTGTGCCTGCCTCTTCCCCAGCCGGGGCAGCCAAGGAAGAAGCCCCATCCCCCACCCAGCCCAGCCTCCAGTCACTTAAAAAATCTCCGCATCACCAGCTGCAGCGGCATGACCAGGGCCTCTGGGGGCTCATGACAGATTCTCTCCCCCCCACACACACACACACAGCAGGGGGCAGCAGGGTTTGCCCCCCTCGCTTGGCACCCATGCAGCACGTGTCGCATCGTGCAGGTGCTGCACGGCTTGGCAGAGTGCCGTGCGCTGTCTGGGAGTTGGGGCAGCTCCAGCAGTCACCCGGAGCCCAGCACCACTCAGCCCCAGCAGCCCAGCTCCCAGACAGCGTGCAGCACCCTATTGAGCCGCACAGCACCTGTGTCATGGGGTAGCTGCCGCAAGGATGCTAAGGGGGGGGGGGACTCTGCCATGACCCCTCAGAGGCCCCAATCCCCACTGCTGCAGCTCGTGAGTGCGGGACTTTTTTTTTTTTTTTTTTTAAGTGCCAGAAGGCTGGGGTTAGGTGTGGGTTGGATCTGAGCACGGCAGCCGTGGGGGCTTTTCCTGTGAAGTCTGTCCAAAATTTAATTCAATGAAAATAACAGGTATTAAAAGCACTCAAAGACTAACCCATCAATGGGAGTGAGGAGGGAACCCACACATTATTTCAATAATTTGAAGTTACAGGTTAATTCTGAGATAACTAGGTTTTTATCTACCAAATGTGCATATTGTATTACAACTAGGACCAGTATGTGCATAGTCAGATTAAGTGTTACTGGTAAATCCTATTTCAATAATACTTTTCAATATTCAGTATTTCAAGCATTACTTTGTTGGTTTGATAAAGGTGCTTCATGCTGAGTGTGTGTGTCAGCATTTCACTAATAGTGAATAAAATTTGGAGTACTGAAAAGTTCAGCCAAAGATTCCTTCCTACTGATAAAATGGTGATAACATAAGAATGACATTTCTTTCACTGCAAATTCTCCTAAAACATTTGACCAATAAAAAAAAAGTCCATGAGGATCACGTAGAAATTACGGTCATATTCAGTTCGTATTTTCACAATTGTACTTCATTGATTCACAGCACTGTCTGCTCATAGGACATTTAGCTACAGTAGCCGAGCTGTACCTGAAAAACTTAAGAATATTTATTCTGTAACATCAGCAAATTCTCAGAGGCATTAATAAGTGCTTAGATGGCATGTTAATACATTCTTATTTTCTACTATCAAAACACAACTACTCATTTGTTTATACAACTACTTCATACATCATCCATTACTTCTCTACAAAGACTTTGTTCATTATCAACATAAGCCTTTTAAAAGTTACCTTTTTAATTATACATACTTTTTTTTTTCATGGCTTTTAGTCAAACATTAAAGTGCTTGCATATTGTCAAAGGAACATGAAGAGACCCTGGATTATCGTAAGAACAACATTTTGGTTTTTATTTTGTTAAACACTAATAGTTATTCTGCATAACAGTCCTCCTACCTTCATTTGCACAGCTAGTGGATTTTCACAAATACAAGCTGTGTAGCTGAATTTAAATGCAATACTGTTTCATAAAAATGGTGACATAAAAAGCTTAAATTTTGGAAAATGCAGCAAAAAACACATCAGAAACTTAAGAAACAGCATTTAGAAATACATCTCTAACCTATGCATAATCATGATCAAAGTAGATATAAGCCTCATAATATACCAAGAAAAGGAATTATATAACAGAAGACATAGATGACTAAGTTGCTCATCTATCACATTTTACAATACTCTTGCCAGATGGTTATACAGTTTCTGCAACAAAGAGTAACATGTAAACATTATAGCCTAGTTCTCCTCCTAACCACTAAAGTTAAATCCCCAGAGCTGAAGATCTTGAAAGCAAATAATTTTTACATAGAAATGATAAAAATGAAGTCTCAGTGTCGCAGGGCACTTCCACGCCCTGCTCCTAAGGAGGTTCAACCCCGGGAGGGGGAGATGTGTAGCAGGACACTAGGGTGCCTGCTACTGAATAATGGTAGAAGGGGCTTAGCTGTCACTCACCAGGACAGCAGGTGAGAGTTGCTAGGACAGCTGATTGGGTCAGCTGACCGCCAGGGGGCTGCGCCTGGCCTTTATAAGCGGCTCGGCCGGAGCCTAGCAGGCAGTTCCCCTCCGGCGGCGGGAGGAGCAGCAGCCCTGCTATGGAGCAGAGCAGAGCAGACCAACGTGACTGCCTGAGCGGCTGCGGCATGGTATGGGAGGAGGGAACCCTGACAGGAAGGCTTAGGAAGTAAGCCAAGGTGGCATCACAATTATGTTATAGCCGGCAGGCTTACTGTCTTGAGTTACGGCCGGTTGGCTCATGGCTGGAGTTTCTGTTGGGTTATTTGCAATACTAAACCGGAGGACCGGGTGAGGCTGTAGGGGTGCGAGGAGGCCTCACGGGAGCTCCCCAGGAGTCTGGGGGTTCCTGGATGCCCTGTTCGGGCACAGCAAGCAGTGCCTGGGAGGCACGGCTGTTTGGCGCCGGTGTGGCTCTGCGTGTGGGGTATTAAGCCCCAGCCCATGAGGGTGGTACTTGCCCAGTAGGGCGTAGGACCCTGAGAAGGGTCAGGGGGCCAGGCACGGCGGCAGGCCACCTGAGCCCCGAGCATGAGAAGCATGGGACAGGCCCAGAGAGGGCGACGAGCGCGAGGCTCACGGTTTACAGTCCAGAGTAGGGCCAAGCACGCGGTGAAAAGTCTGGAGAAGGACAGAGGGCGTGGTGAGAAGCCTGAAGAGGACAGAGTGTGAGGTTGAGAAGCCCAGAGAAGGGCAAGGGGGTGAACAGAAGCCCGGGAAGGGCGAGTATTCCAGAAAGGCCCCAGAGAGGGGGCGAACATATTGGGCACGCATACTGAGGAACCCCAGAGAAGGGGTGCGTGTATTGAGGCAAGCCCAGGGAGGGGTGAGCATATAGGCATAACAACGTCCGGTACAACTGCAAGGCTTGGGGCGTGCTACAGGGGAGGTAGGAGGCACGCGTAGCCCATAAGGTGGGGTGCACCAGTTCAGAGTAGGGCCAGTACGAGAGCGCCGTGCCCAAAGGGACGGAAGGCAGCCTCCCAATGATAATCATAAGATCAAAGACATGGCGGGCGACACAGACGGTGCATTTAGGACCCAGACTGTGGCACGGTAGGGGCACCAGGGGGATCACGGCCGCCCCAGCACCCCGCCCCGTGACACTCAGTTTTTATACAGCAAATAAAGCTGAAATTGATACAGTATATTTTATGGCAATAACATATGTTGCAATTTCAGTGTAAAATTAATGCCGGAATATTAGAGATCTTACTTCTGGATCTGATTGGTCATAACATTCTGTGATTATGATTTGAAAGAACATATTAAAAATGGATAACTAATACCAGCAGGACAGTAGCTTGCTAGAATTAAAAAGCAAATGCACAGATTAACCACTTATGAGCAAATACTGACTATCCTCAAATACAAACTGATTTCCGTTAACTCCACATTGACTGCTTCCAGACAAAAAAAAATTTCTATTAAACCAGAAGAAGCAATGCATTATAGGTTGCAAAGCATGGTCAAAATATAGATCAGGCACTTCAGTGGGGCTTTCTGACACTTATCTATAGCTGATTCAAACAGTTATAGATAAAGCATCAAAAAAGCCTCACTAAAGCACCTGATCTTTATGGACATTGGGTGAGCCAGCTCTAATACATACATTGCCTCTTTTGGCCATGTGCTGGGCTCAGCGTGGGAGTGCACCGAGTTTAAAGTATCACTTTAAAGTGGGGGGTGGGGGGAGGTAGCTAACATCCGCAAGCAGCCATAACCTCTAAGATATCAGCAACTAGACAAAATATATAAGGCACATGTACTACTAAGGTCTGGAACAGCAAGGGTGCCTAAGTAAGTTTGTTGCTAATATTTTTCCTTACATAGAGACTGCATTTATGGAAATATCTGGTTTTCCAAGTAAGCTAAGTGGCTCGTGGCAAAGGACCTTAACTATCAGCACTACTAAATCTCCTTTGCATGCTTGTCCTACCACTATTTCATTTAAACTTATACTGCACAAGAGAACTAAACTATACACAAATACACATTTAAATGGACTTTAACTGTCCTACTTTAAATGAAATATACATTTAAAATGGCTGTGTTTCTACCAGGGAGAAGCCATATCTATAGCACAACTAAGGGCTTGTGAGCCTTTACCTCGATAGTCAGCCAGTGCCTTAATTCCTGGTTCCTATTACTGTGTTAATATAGCCAAGGCATACTGCACCCCGATTTGACCACAGACCCAAAGGAGATATTACAAGGCAGAATAAGATAATAACATTCCCTGTAAATCCATGATCCAAGGAGAGTGTAACAGGCCTATTAAATCACCAACCACAAGATGATCAGTCTTGCAGGACTCTAAAACTGACCAGCCCAGAGGGAGAGGAGGATGTTACAGTATGAATAGCAGTTATTTAGCCTTGATGAGTTTCATCTATACCACAGGAGAATTATTGGCAAAAACTCCTAACTTCTAGAAATCACCACCTAGTTTACAATTGTAATTTTAGTCCTTAACAACATTCAAGAGTCCAAAGATTAAGAGCTGAAAAATAACCCTTTAAAGGGTTTTTTTTCTTCTCTATTTAGGAGCTATCCCAACTATTTGCTGTCTTGAACAGAGGAACTGGTGGAAGTTTGTATCATTAAGAGATGACACTACAAAAAAAGATGAGCATGAAGCTATCCCATGAAACTCCTAAGACTTCAAGAATTCTCACCTTTCATATCAGAATGAAAGCAAAATCATGATTCAGAGTGTTTTTAAAAGTGTTATGGAGTTTTCATTCTGCACTTCCCCCATCCCCAACTGAAAGACTTACTAAAAAATACCTGAAGTCCTGGTAATCTACTCATACATGTGGCACATGGGAGACCCAAGTTCAAAGCCTTGCTTCAGTGGATATACAATTACTAAGCCAAGTGAAAGAGTTTCCATCCTACATCTGAGAAAATTTTTCCCATGTTTTTCCCAAACATGCTTTTCCATACGATTTCCCATATTAATCAAAACTGACATGTACTTTTGAAGTTTTAAACAAATTTTCATTTTCTGGTAAAATATATATTTCTTGAGTAGTCTTTAACCTCACAGGAAGGCACCAGAAAATATTCCCTAAAATAGCCCTAAACTTCTGACCTTAATATTGTTTCCGAGTTAGTTGTGTTAGCATTGTTCAGTGATAAGGTTGTAAAAATTTCCTTTACAAAATACATTGAAAAAGTTCTGTATTTTGTGTTTATGCTGTGACAAGGAGAGGAGAAAATATTATCCACTATATATTTTTTGCAAACTTCAAGGAGTAAATCAGTAATTGGCTTATGTGACTATAGTACTGAATTTGGTTGTGACATTGAACTACTCATAAAGCTAAAGATCTGTGTTACTGCCAGGAGTAAAAACTATTGTGATTTTAGGCTAAAGAGTTGCCTACTTGAAATGCATGATTTAATTTAAGGCGGGGTTCGTCTGGGGGTGGGTGGTTAACTAGTATAATCATCAAAAAATTTTGACAAACCATCACATTAACACCAACATGGCTACTAACATAACTAATTTTATTTTTACCATAAGATGATAAATACATCATTTAACTCTTATCAGTTTCATGAAATGTGTAGTAGTCCAGTAATAGCAATATTATTTTGTTCCTTCAATAAGTAAATCTGGAGCAAAACCATAGGTATGTTTTCAATGAAACTCTACAACCACTGCGGGTGCATGCTCCCGAAGCATGCCCCACCAACATACCTCACATGGCAAACCAAAAAATGCAGTGGTGAAGCCCTTTCTCACATTGCTTGAGACTAAGATCTCAAGAGCGGTTGCAAAGAGATACCCTCAGAGAAGTGTCACTGGCACATTTCCAGGTTTAGCACATGCAAGTGGGAATAGGTGGAAGCATATTTGGGAGCACATGCCCCTGGCTGTGGCAGAAATGAGTTATAGACATATCCATAGTGAATCATCTGGGGACCTTCCAGTTGTGTATTAAACAACATGATCAATATCTGCCCAGCTGCTGTGCACACTTAGTTCAATACACTGTCCTATCGAAAGCAGTCAGTACCAGATCCTACTCATGTTCTTCTCACCAGGGAAGAGCTATAATATTACTTTTGTTTCCTTTTATGTTAGTGAAAACGCTTTGTTCCTTTTTAGGCCTTGCATGCTTCAGAACTGTAAGGATATTAGCTTAAGAAAGGAGTATTTATTGTGAACAACTTTTTCTTCTGCTTTCTGCTTCCAACAATAAGCATACAAAGAAACAAAATACCAGAGCAATTATGACAAACAATCTGTCAACACAGTGTTATTTTACTAGATGAAAGAACGCCTAATGGTATTGGTTGTAGTGCTGGTCTAAGGACATAAACAGACAAGTTTCTTAGGGTAAATCTAATATCTTTTATTACACCAACTGAAATAGTTGGGAAAAATGCTTTGCAAGCTTTTGGGTACAAATACCCTTCTTCAAGCAGAGGGAGCATCTGTAGTGGTTTTGTGCTCTTCCTGGAGCCTGGCCACAGTGGCTAGCCCAGCTACTGCCTCCGCCCCTGCCCTGACCACCAAGGGTATAGAAGCTGCTTTCTATGTCTATAACTTCACAGATGCTCAAATTAACATAGCTAAAGACTTCTACATGACAAGGTCTTTAAAAAAAGCACACTTTTTAAAGTCTGATTTACAAGTCTTATATCCTGACCAGGGTGACAAATGACTAATCAAGCTGTGGAGTCAGATGATTCCCAATTTTAATAGGAATTCAAGTTAGTATTAGAACTGAAAGAACAGATCATAGTCATTGTGGTATGCTCCTCCTTTTCTTATATTACTATGAAATATGCCATTGGACTAGGTACTATAGATAAACCATGATCCATAGAAAAGACGTGGTTAGGCTGCTGCTGACTACTGACTATCATGCTAACCAAGACTTGTCTCATCAATTCCTTATACTCCTCTATCTGTACACATATTTTGTTTCTTGTCTTTAATTGTCAGGTCTCTGGAATGGAGACAATTTTGGTCTTGCATTTGCATAGTGTGTAACAAAGTGCTATCTGGAGATAACTGGAGCTCATCCTTGTAACAAAAATACAAAAAGTACAGAGAGCAAAAACAGGAAGGAAAGATGACCCATTATAAGAGTTAATGATTATAAAACACAATTTACAGGCTAGATACCAAGCTTGATAGTTCTATCAAGCTTTTTTCAAAAGGTAGATTTTAAATTCTTATGTTTCCAGTAAAAACATAAGAAGTGACATACTGGATCAAACCAATGGTCCATATAGCCCAGTATCCTGTCTCTGGCATTCGCAAGAGTTGAACCAGGTATATTTAGAGTGATCTATCCACTCTCCCTGCCATCCCCCATCATTGGTTTAAACATACCAGAGGATACATCTCTGGCATTCTTACTGTGCCTGATGCTAAAAGAAGGGAAGGAGGGGAAGGAGAGTAGAAGCTGCAGAGGGCAAGTAGTGTGTAGGGCAGGATGCTACTGTAGGTCTGACTTTGGCCCCAACCCAGGCTTAGGGCCAGAGTCAGGGTTGCAGCAGCCACCTGCACTCCACACCCCCCTCCCCACTTTGTATGTCAATTTAAGACAAGGGGCTTCCTTTCCCCCCACTGATTGGGGGGAACCTCAGCTTAGATACAAATAAATATGGTATTTTGTTAGTGAAAGCGCAAGTCAGTTTAGAGAGAACGTAGAATCCTGGAATTTGGAGAGAACCTAGAAACCTGGCATCAAGACCAAATAAAAATAATTCTCTTTGTAAGATCCAAGAGATTAATAAAGCACTCCAAACTTTTTTTTTTTTTTTTTAATTTTTTTTTAAAGGAAAGCTGACTCGGTGCAAACTAAAACATTTCTACAAAATGGAAAAGACAGCTTGTACAAGAGTCTCACACAGTGCCATAAGGGCCAACGAACAGAAATACTTCAAAATTTGCTTAATATTTCCCATTATAAGACTGTTTTTAGTTGTTTATAACTTTGCCAAATTGCAATTACTAGTATTTGGATTCAAAATTCCATGTCTTCAGTCTCAATATTGTGGAAAAATTCAGACAAAGGAAACCAGTTCCGAGAACATAGTCTTGGAAAAAATACTGTTCTGGCCACATAAAATATTCTGGACGCCTTTTGTTGAAAAAGATCTCATGTCTCCTGTACTTTGGAGCAGAGATCTGAAATCTGGTAATTTCTGTGTTAGGGATGTACTTTTTGCTTACCATGGCAATTTGTCCAAATTTGATTGCAACAGACTTAGCATTTGTCCCTAGATAAGTTGCACCTCTTTGTCCCATAACAGAAATATTCCAGGATTGTAGATTTCATAGACATTAGATCTGGAAAGGACCTTGGAAGATCAGAGCCCAGCCCCTCACCCAAAGGGCTGGAAGTCAGCTGGGGTCATAGGATCCCAGCAAGATAAGCATCCAATTTACTCTTGATGGTGTTCAGTGTAGGTGCTTGAACCACCTCCAGTGGCAGACTATTCCAGACCTTGGGGGCTCAGACAGTAAATACATTCTTCCTTATGTCCAGCCTGAAACAGTCTTGCAGTAGTTTATAACTGTTCGACCTCGTCATCCCTTGGCGGGCACTCTGATGAACAACATTACCCCAGATACTGGAAGTCACCCTTGATAAATGTATAAGTGGCCATCAGGTCACCCCTGAGCCTGCGCTTTTCCAGGCTAAAGAGCCTCATAGCTCTCAGCCTGTTGTCGTAAGGTCTGTTTTCCTAACTTCTGATCATGCGCGTGGCTCTTCTCTGGACTCTCTCAAGCTTCTCCACATCCTTTTTGAATTGTGGGGCTCAAAACTGGACACAGTACTCCAGCTGTGGCCTCACCAAAACCGAGTACAGGGGGAGAAAGACACCCCAGGATTCACCTGAGAGGCATCCATGGATGCAAGCCAATGTTTTGGTCACTTTACTAGCTGCAGCATCACATTGAAGGCTCATTTTCATCTTGTGGTCAATGATGACC
>NW_017729032.1:53715871-53731957 GCF_001723915.1 Gavialis gangeticus | reverse complement strand
GTGGAGAACCTTGAATTTTTCCATGTTAAACACCACTGGGTTCTCATCCACCCATTTGCTGAGCCTGTCCAGGTCAGCCTGGATCGCCCTCCTGTCTTCTGGTGCGGATGCTTTCCCCCAAAGTTTGGTGTTATCGGCAAACTTGGCCAGTCCACTTCCGACTCCAATGTCCACATCATTAATGAAGATGTTGAACAATATGGGTCCAAGGACAGAGCCTTGGGGGACCCCACTGATCACAGGACACCATGATGATTGACTTCCATCAATTACCACCCTCTGAGTCACACACAAGCATCACTCTTCTACTCAAGGTTTAGTGAGCAGTAGAATGCAGTGCCACTTTTCTGCCATTGATTTAATGATACAATCCCCAAAGTACTTTAATTATGTATTTTAAAATATACTGGGATAAAGTGTTACTACCTTTTATCTGGGAAACTCTTTCAGGATTTACCCCAGGACAACAAACATAGATGTCTATACATTTGTATTTTGTCACAGGATACAGCTGTTTATCCTGGGAAAAATATGATACAGGTTTCCCTTGCTTTATGCTGTACACGCCTTTCTGGAAAGTGGCGCATAAGTCAAATTTGCATAAAGGGAATGCTCTGCATACTTTAAATGTAACAAATAGGGATATGTTCCAAGACCTCAACTGTACCGAGCCCCAGACAATTTCTACCACTTTTACAAGACAATTTTGGTACTCAAACAGCAGACAGTACACACAAACACAGGGTGGCTGTGAATGTTACCATAATGGGGATGGGAACTATAGAAACACGTGTCACAAACAAGCAAGGAGCACAGATCCACGCAGGAGACTATATTTTGGTGTATGTCACTCCCACATTGCACAACACAAAGCAGCTGACTGCGGGCTTCCACCACACCAATCGCATAAGAGTGAATTTACCTTGCACATAACAAATTTGTTGGTATAAGAAGGGTCATCGTATAAGAGCGAATTCTCACATACAGATCCTGCATAAAGCGAGGGAAACCTGTATCTGTTTGCAACCTAAGAAGCAAAAGGAGTAGTTGGAGGAAAGATTACGGTAGCCACTGACATATCATCAGAATACAGGACATCCCCTTGGTGAAGAAGGACGGACCACTGCCCCGCTCTGTCAAGCAGCAGTGAGGGGCAGGGCTGCCACCTCAGTCAATCAGCAAGGTGTGGGGCCACTACAAAAAGCTACCTCTCCCTCCCTCCCTGGCTGGCTCCAAACCCTACTCCACCTGACTGTGTACCACCCTACCTCTAGGCATAGCCAATAAAATCATGAGGACAAATGACTGGCATGCATTTCCAGCAATTAAATGAAAAACATGACATTTTGCAATCTGTTCCACATTTAGAAATGGACAGGGGACAAAGGTTTTAAAAGCAGGACGGTCTGGTATAAAACAGGACCAATCACCATCCTAGGAAAGGTTGATGCAATACATAACAGCTAAAAAAACAAAAAACAAAAACCAGCCAAAGCAGGCAATATTGATTTGAAAATAAAAAGATGAAGATTCTCCATCACTTCAGCTTATAGTTTGTTCCAGCAGCTTAACTTTATTACAGTTTTAAAAAAGCATTCAGCTCTATTACTAGTCTGAAATGTGTTTGGTTTCAGCTTCCAGCTACTACTACTTGTTGCAGCTTTTACCACTAAATTAAAAGGCCCCTTAGCAGCTCAATTTTTTTTTTCTAAAAAGGTATGTACACACTAATCAAGTCACCTCTGGATCTTCATTTACCATAAACTAAACAGATTAAGCTTTTAAATCTCTCATTGCAAGGCATTTTCTCCACTGTCTGAATCAACCATGGTCTCCTTTTTTGAATGACATAGTTTTTTAAAACTTAATAAAGTTGACAGGATGGGAAAGGATGATTAAGGGGCAAAAAAGAAAGTAAGTGGGGGGTGTCATAAACCCCACAATGGTTTGGGGGCTCATGGGCTGCCATAAACTTTTTCTTATGTTCTGTCATACTTGTGTGTGTGGTCTTGGTGGAAAGCCAATATTATGCTGTAAATGAAAGTACAAAGCTCCTGTTATTTTGAGGAAAGATTGCAATGGGCCAGGCTTGCTGTATGGGCAAGCAGTTGAGTAAAAGGCCAGCAGCTAGAAAGCAAGCAGACCAGAATCGATAGAAGCTACCACTGGGGAATGACTATCCTGGAGCTAGCTGCACTATAATAAGCAGCAAAGGGGTAGGACTTCAGTCAGCCAGGAAGTAAAGGCTGCAAGCCCCTGGGGTTGGCTACAGCAAAGAAAGGTAGGCTGATCATTAAGCAAAAGGAAAACCCCTGTGTGTGGCTGGGGAGCCACCTGACTGGAAGGGGTAGTTCTTTGGGGCCTAACATGACCGGAAGGGGCAGTTCTTTGGGGCGTATAAGCCTCAGTGCCCCGGGCAAAGCAGGCAGTCTGGTCTTGTACTCTGCAAGGAGAGGGGCTCTTGGGAAGAGAGGCTGCAGGAAACAGGCCCACAAGTTAATCTACATAGCTGGAAAGACAGAGCTAAGAAAGAAGCATGACTTGCAGTAGGGCAAAGATCCAGAGTGAGTGCAAATTTCAGTTTTGAAGCACTTGCAGTTTAAGTTTAACCAGAGGACTGGACTGTGGGTACAGGGGTGATATAGAGGCCACAGGGGCTGTGTGGAGGGAACAGCATATATCAAGGACCCAGGAAGCTATACTGGAAGGAGCAGCCTTGCCAGTGACCCAGGGAGCTGTCAGAGAGAGAGAGAGAGACAGAAACCTTGTATAGGATTGAGACTCCATGGGCTCAGAGCAAGAGCGAGACAGGGCCAAGGAGCCCCAGTGAAAGGAACTGGAGCTACATCTGCAAGGCATAGGTGTGATTATGGGGGCAGCAGGAGGCCATAATTATTAAGTAGACTTGTGCCATAAGCCATGGATGTCAGGAGGGCCATGATTTACCGCTAGAAGGGCAAAACTGGTGGCAGCTAGGCACAAGGTGAACTGAGGCTCACTCTAGGACCTTGGGATAGCCACCCATAATACTATAATATCCATCAAGGCATGGCAGTAAGAGCAGAAAAAGGGAGGGTCCCTAAGGAGCTGGCAGGAGTAGTGTGGTCATCATGGGGCACTATGGCTGCCTTTTGGGCGCAGTCCTGCTACATATACTGTAACCATGTATTTTGCTGTTATCACTGTATAGATTGTATCATACCATGTGTTTGTTTATTTACAAATTTAGATATGGTTTAGCCAAGGAACTTAGGGGTATATACGACAACTGCTACTCCCAGGCATAGGCAGAAGGAGACAGGTTAGGCTCCCAAGACATTGTCTGCTTGTCTTGGGCCTAACCTGCACAGGCAGTGGAAGGCTGAGGCTAACAGGGCTCAGCACCCCCAAACATGGGGCAACAGGTAGGGCTGCAAGGCAGCCCAGCTGCAGGCTCCAGGCAGCTCCAGCAGGGATGGGGAGGGGTGCACACATAGCCAGGATCACAGCCTGTCGTGTGAATCACTGGCTGCCCAGCACAGCAAGCAAGTATCAATCCATTCTGTGAAGGGGAAGGACTGGGTGGGGGGGCCAAATTATACGTGGGGGGGGGGGGAGTGGGGCTGAGTCAGGGGCTGGGGTGAATCAGGCCCCTGCCAGGCCAGGTGGTGGGACAATTGGAGCCTGGGTGGCTCATCCAGGGGCGCAGAGGGGCTCCCACCACCGCTGATTTCAGGTGATACTCGCAGGTCTCTCAGGAGATCTAGGGTAAGAGACTAGTGTTGTCTTGTTTTTCTGTCTTCAAATTTGTGGTCATTTTGCTTATATAATGCTTTCCTCCCACAATCCATTGTTTCATCTCTTTAGTGGATGCCTGAGGAAAGAGTGATCTCTAGGCAAATGATATTCCAGACGAGCCCATTCTAAGGCAAGTGGGACCTAAAATTTCTTTCACAACCCAAAGGGAGGCCACCTAGAGCTAGCAAAGATTCCTTTGCTGCAGCTGTGGGGTCCAGGCAGTAGAACTGGGGCTTGTAGGGATAAGGAGTTCCCAGAGCAACCTTGGTCTGTTCCTTTGGAAAAGTAGTAGGACAGGGGGGAGCAACTCAGGGTTCTGGGGGCACCCTGCAAACAGATTTGTGACTGGAGGATTTGTAGCTGGAGGACTTTTGACAGAGGAGAAAGTCAAGGAAACTTGTCACCTCCCAGAAAACTCATAATTCCATTCATTTTCAAGGAATCTGCGCAAAACTGAGTGGCACAAAAGCCCAAAAGAAGGGAAAAGAAACCTACTGCTAGAATCTTTATTTTTATAGTTATAGAATAAGTTGTTCAACAGCAAATAAAAAAAATGAATATGCATGAGAACATCTAGGCCCCATGAACAGCAGTCAAGTCACGCACAGCAAAAGCTAAAATATTTTAAAATCATGTGTAAATACTGATTTTAAACTGTTCTGAGTATGTTTTATGCAAAGCAGATTACATCCATCTGTACCCTATGCTTTCAAACCCACCACTTAGATTCTAAACCCACTCAAACTTTTCCTCTCATACGTCTCTTCACTCTCAATTCCTACATTTCTGTGCTCCATTATTTATTCTAATTCTCTCTCATTCCCTTCTGTCCCAATTTTCTCCCTCTTTTCCTACATCTTCTTGCTTGTTTTTGGCTATGTCTTTATATCAAAGTAAAGGCTACCATATAACAGCATATGGTTACATTTTTTGTCTAGCCCCTTTTATATAAATACTAAAACAGCTCGCTTTTTGGATTCCCTTCCTGTGCACTAAGCAGAGCTTTTCTGCATATAGGCAATATCCAGGTGTTTGGTCTTTGTGGTTTCAATTATTTCAGAAACCAGCATTGTGTTGAAATATGAGAACAATTCCTTTCAATATGTTTTAAGTCTGTCAGTAGTTGATTTCATTTGTCAAGGGGCTAACCAACTGCTACTTTATTAAGTTCCTAGAGAGGTTTTTAGTCTTCTCTAGTCTTGACAAGCCTAAACAATTTTGATATCAACATGTTCTTCTACTTCTTAGTCTTCCAACATTTCCAGATGATTAATGAATAATAAATATTAGGTTCCAATTCACTAGTGTATTCTTCCAGTAGTCTTTTTACCCAGTATTAAAAAAAAACATGATTGATTAAACTCCAAGGATCATCCTTAATGTTATTTTAGAATACTAGCACAAATGTTTGCTACCTTCCAACCATCCAGGGGTTGTAGGTTGTAAGATGGCTCATTTTCATTAGCAGTTCAACTAATTTAATTCACTGTTGCAGAACTTGGGGGTGAATATCATGGAAACATCAGAGTTGCCACAGTGAATGAGAAGCATCAGTCCACCTTCTGAAGCATTCCATCTCTCTGATCAGCAGGAGATAATTCAGAGAAAGATATGAAAAACAATTCAACAGCCTGTCCTAGAGAAGAGCCAAGATTGGCTTAAACTCTGACAGAAGAGGTCTTATATAGTGATGAAAAGCCATTTTTTCCATTACAGTTCTGGGTGTTTCAGAAGACCTCTGACTCTTGCTTGAAACTAGTGTCACTTTTCAGCTTCAGTGTTCACTTTCTCTTATTTTGAGAGTAGGGTCCACATTCTCTGAATGTGCTGGTCCACATTCTCTATACTTTTCATTATTCTACATACCTTTACACCCTGCTTGCACACCTTCTCCCTAATATATTGCAAGTATAAAAAAAGCCAAGAAAGTCAGTGACCCAATTATAGGCTGACCCTATGAATAAGTTGACTGGTTGTTTTAGAGGGAGAAAAATGTAAGCTTATAATCAAAATAATATAGTAGTTAAAGCTCAGCCACCCATACCCAATGTACAATTCTTTGCAATTATCAACACAGCATGGTATCTGCTATAATACACAGTTAACTAAATTCTTTTCAGGACATAAGCAGAGACTGGCGTGTAATCTGCCAATTTGCTCCCTTTTTCCCTTCTCTAGATCAGTAAAATAAATACCACAGTAACAAACTTTCAGAACATGGATGCTACCACACTTACTCAAATCTAGGGTGACTCTGAATTCAGGATGACCCCCCACACACCTTAATTAGATTCTATACATAGAAATTTTATTAGTTTTATAATTTTCCATATATAGAATCTAATTATTAGAGGGTAATCTGTAATTTATTCCTCCCCCCCCACCACCACCACTGCAGGGTGGGGATGGGGAATGCAGTGGGGGAACCGGTCATATGGAGCACTGAGCACAGCCCCAGCCTAGCCCCTGTAGCAGTCCTTAAAACTGTGCTCCACTGCTACAGGGCTGAACTAGGGCTGTGCTCAGTGCCCCAGGCTGCAGCATGGAAAGAGCCTGCTGGCACAGAGGAAATATAAGGGGGGGGAAGGGCAAGGGAGAGGGGGTAAGTCGGGGAGCAGATGCTGCATGGGGTGGGGAGAAGGGAGGGAAGAGGCTGTGGAGGGGTTGGAGGAAGTAGGGTATAGAGGAAACTGGAAAGGGGGAGGGAGGCAAGAAGCACCTATGGAGCCTGAGTGACAACAGCCGCCTGCCCCCCCTCTCCGTCACCATCATACTCTATTCTAAAACAAAGGGCTTACTCCCCACATTAGAATGGGGAAATAAAGCTTGTTTTAGAATTGAGTAAATATGGTAATTTTTTGCCATGATAAAAGTCGACTTGACCTATGTATTCTCTTGTAGCTGTTCACATATTTTGGTTATGAACTTCCTAGTCTTCATTTATATGTATTTGTTTGATATTTTACATCTTTTACAAGTCCTGATATTTGTGATAGTTTCATCTTCATCTTAAAAAAAAAAAAAAAAAAAAAAAAAAAAAAAAGAACAAAAAACTAGGAATTTCCTCCATACCATCCTGCAATGCATACTGAAACTACCTACTGTAACACTCTGGTAGTATTTGCACCTGACTGAAGCCTCTCTGGCTCAGATTGTTAGCCACTATAAACACAACAAAAATGGTTCTACTCTCATATATTTTACGAAAACTTAAAACATAGTAAAAAAGACTGAAACACTTTCCTTTTTCATTTACTCCTTCACAATAACCCTATTTCTAAATTTTAAATCACAGTGACTTTTGGTACAATCCATCCATTCAAGCATTTGGTAACTTAATCATATTGTGTTCACTGTCTTCAAGATTTCAACCCTTTCAAACTTTCATCATTAAAAATAATAATTCATGCCAGTGAGGTCAGGCGTGACTTTAGTCAATTCAATGATACTTCTTTTTTTTTATGAAACCTGTGGGATTTTAAAATAGGAGTGAACCATCTCAGGTATTCACAGACATGGATATAATCTGCACACAGTGGTCCCTTGCAATTTTTCCGGAATTTAATGTTGTGTTCATTGATAATTAGTGTATGCTTCTGATCTTGAAACAAACAGCCATATAAAGCAATTCCAATATATTAAGTTTTGCCCAGGTTGTTTTCCAACTTTAAAATTTCAGAGCCTCAACTTCTCATATAACTTACTAAAAAAGTTGAAAAAGACTGCTATACCTGCAGTAGACAGTTTAACATTTCATATTATAGAATCTATTTAATTCTTTACTTGTCAACCTTTAATCATTTGTGATAAATCTTCCCATGTCAGGTACCCTCCCTTAAGTTTTAAACACAAATTGTTCTTGGGCCATTCTAAAGAAAAGGATTGTATGAACAGTGTGATGTCATGGAACTAAAGGGGTTATGTAAATAATACAAGGTTCTGGAAGTGCAACTCTCAAATTTAAGAAAGGTAGTAAGAAAATATTAGGTGTGAGAGCAGAGTATTTCTCAGTTGTGCAGGGAGAAAACTATCTAATACAAAATCCTTTATTTCACTCATTTTAAAGCAATACCTTAATTAACTTAGGAATCCTGGCTTTTAGGAATTCACATTAACAGCAAATACAGCATGTTTAAGAATGCAAGCACCTACTCTGGACTCCTTCAAAAAACTGCTGGATTTATTTCTTGCTGGGGTCACTTGATCCCAGCCAACTTCCTGCCTATGGCAGGGGGCTGGCCCTGATGATCTCATGAGGTCCCTTATGGCCCCTAATGTCATGAAATCTTATATTTGAGCAAGTATGGTATTACAAGGATAAAACTTTTCCAATATATACAAAGAGAAACCCAGTCTGAGTTTGTCAAACAATGTTTTTCCATTTGTGGCATGTAGTCCTTTAACCAGTTTCCAGTGTAAGATGGTAAGGTATTCACCTTAAGTTAGTAAAGATACCACCTGCAAAAAAACCTGCAAACTGGTGACTGTGCCTGTTTATATTCCACCTTACTGAACCTCCCCATTTAATGTGGCAAGTTCAGAACATACCCAGTCAACTGTACTTGGAAACCATATTAATCCTGCAGTTCTTAAATATGCTGAACAGCACTCTAACATACTGAGGATATCAACTGTTTCAGCCAATGATGCTTTTGACCCCACTGTCTGGATGAGTGGCATGAGGCTTATCTGAAAGCCCTGGGGCCTGGCACCCTCTTCAGCCCACTGCACCAGGAATCATGGGCGACTGGTGCTGCCTTCGTCCAGGGGGCACATGCTCTGAGACCAGTCCTGGGGGGGTCCCCCCCACAGGCGATCCTGTGGTCGGGGAGGGAGGGGGCCCATAGGTGATCCCATGACAGCCAATCACTGTGCTCGCTGCAGCTGCTTCCAGGAGCAGCTGCGGCCACTTCTGGGTGCAAGCACCAGCTGATTGCTGCAGCCACTCCCAAAAGCAGGATTGGGTCATGGGGCTTGGACCTGTGCCACAATCAAGCCTCGGATCCAACACACTGGACTCTAGCTACCCATAGATCTAGAAATTTGGCAGCAGGAAAGCAGTACCACTGCTCTCCCCTTCCCCTGCCCAACTTTCTAGACCTATGGAGAGGCCCACAGGCCAGATGACACAGTGCCGGACATCTAATCTAGCCCATGGGCTACAAGTTGAACATCTCTGGTCTAAACAATAGCAACTCGATTTATTCCAGGAAACCTCACACAAACTGTAAATCTAGAATCTAAATTCTAGAGAAAGTGATTGCATCTATTCATTTTGCCAGAAATAGTCTAGTCTATCAGGGCATCAGGCCGAGAGGGCAAAGAGACAGTTGATGTGTTTTCAAATAAAGAGCAACCAAAATTTACCCATCCCTGCTGACTGCCTATTAGGCCAAGACACACTACTTGCTTTCTCTTCTTTTAATCCAAAGAATCTCACTCTCTTTGTTGTAACCATTTCATAGTTTCAGCAAAAAGGGTGCTTCTATACAGGATAACCAACAGCTGGTTAATTATGCCACCTTCCTGGAAAGTGGAAGATATAGTTTTGAATCTCCTCAGGCTAACCAGTCTCCAATTTCCCAGCTGAGATCTCTAACTCAGCGTTTCCCTGGTGTTGCAGCACACTGATGTGCCATTAGGCACGTCCAGGCGTGCCATGGAATTTTGGGCTGAAGCCAGGCCCACCTGCTAATGCTGTGGGCAGCTGGACAGATGGGGGGATGGCTCTAGCCAGTGATTCAAATGCCGCACCACGCGCTTCCCACTGTCTGTGGCATTTGCTATGCCCCCTCCCCTGTCTGTGACATTCAGCCACTCACCACCCGATCCCCCCATCCCTTCCTCCCCATCTCTGTGGCATTTGGCTGCTCGCCACCCCCCACTCCCAGTTTGTGGTGTTCAGCTGCTTGCTAACCTCTGTCACTCAGCTGGTGTGCCGTGGGGGAAGGGAGCCCATGTAAGTGTGCCGTGGGGTGAAAAAGGTTAGAAAATGCTGCTCTAAGTACTAGGTTATTACCAGGGATCTGGGTTTTCCATTTGCTGGGGTGAAGTGGGGGGGTAGATTGAGGCCCCCATGCTGGGGAAGTGAGGCAGGGATGGCAAATGGGGCTGCGAGTGCTGCCCAGCCAAGGTGGGGCCCGGTTCCAGAGTGGGAATGCATGGCCACAGGGCTGGCCAGGGAAAAGGACGGAGCCACAGGTGGCTCATCTACAGGATGGCTCCCCTGTACTATGTGCACTCCCAGGGAAGGGGGTATAGGGGGCACATGCCCCACCACAAATTTGCATGTGGGACAGGGAAGGATGCACTGGCAGGTCTGGGTGGGCTGCAGCTTGGGAATGAGGGGCAGGGGCAGGGCACTGGCATATCAGGGCTGCTCAGCACCTCAAATGAATGGAGGGGAGAGGGGGAGGGTGGCAATTTGACCTACGTCCTGGTAAGCAAAAGGGGCAGGGGAAACTCTGATTTTTTATGGAAAAAACCAAAATCAAACACCAACATTTATAGGTGTTTTATTAGAATGTACTTTATTTTAAATGATTGTGGCAGTGGTAGGCTTCCAAATTGATTTTAAACTGTAAATATAGCAATAAAACATTGTGTTCAACTGATACTGATACACACACACGCACACACACAGAGTTTAATTTTAATTGCAGTAAAACTAGGATTTGGGGGGGTTTTAATTAGAGAATTTGTGGGGGTGGGTTCTTTTAATCAGAGAATTTGCTATTTTTAAACAGAAAACCAGGATCCCAGGTATTACATACTAAGATGAGCATCACCACCACTTGCTCCTCTTCCTTCAGCTATATCTGCATTTCATTCCAATCAATGTGCATCAAAGAGGCTCTAAGCTTGCCTACCAGACTGAGCCACTCAGAACTCAAGCACACTTCTGTTTTGTTCACTTCTGGATTTCAGTAGGTGGGCATAAACAAAACGGTGAACGCTTTCAGCTCAAACGCGCAGGCACCTAACAAGTTCAGAGGCTTCCAGGGTCAGGTGGTCACTGAACAAGGGCTTTATGGATCAGTTTTGGAGCTGGATGGACTCTTAAGTGTCTAGGACCTATACAAAGAACTTTTCTGGATCTGGCTCTTAGTTTTTAGAACAATGATGCTTACCTGTATCACAGCAAATATCTCATGCAAAGATCTTTGCTAGGAGTTAATAAATTTAAATTTTCCTTCTTATGGTATGAATTCTACACAGGACTACAAAGCAGAAATCAAAATCTTGTATACATCTAGTTTCTAGATCCCCACTACTAAGTGCCTTAGATTTAAAACAGATACAGATTTGTTGTTTTAGTGCTTCTATTTGTTATACTTTAGGGATCAAATGATATCACAGTTGTTAAGTGGTAAAACATGCTGAGGATAATCTTTACGTTCTCAGTTTAGTAGCTGTCTGATTGTGGCAGCTCTCAAATCTGTGTTCATTGCTTGTAATTACTTCCAGCGTTTCCACCTGCTTCCACTGTCAACTGCCCTCACATTACGCTTATTAAGCACTAACAAAAGGGTCTCTAGTATCCCACAAGCTTTTGTGTTTGACTGCTCAGCGACTGTTCCAAATGACCTTGCTGTAATGAATCTAGAGACATACACAATAGTGTCTTTTGCATAAGGCCAGCTGGCTTGCTTTTGACTCCATTTTGTGCATCATGCTTCTGAGAGAACTAAACAAATTTGTATGAAGAAATGTGACAGATTTTCATAGCTACTAAAGCCATTTGCATATAAACCATCACGCTTTACTAGCATAAGACACAAAATGTTTATTTTGGCGAAAACACTAATTTTAAAAAGGTCTGGAAAAAAATCGATGACTTGTTTAAAAGATAAGACTAATCAATTAATATCAAGCCATAACAAAATTAACCATTTTTTTCCTGGAATTGTATGTTTGACTTTAAAAGAAAGCTACAGTAATAAGTGATCATATTCAATAAAATATTTATTAATACATACACTGAAAGTTCACTTTCAAACAGTTTTAGAGCAGTGAATTTCAACCAGGATGATGCAGCCTTAAGATCCTTTCAAGGGTGCCATGGGGTACCAACACAATATTAGGACTGTTAGGTGTGCAAACACTCTTCACAAGATAAACCCAGAGATTTCAAGTAGGCATTCACAGTATTAAAATCATTCTGACCTGTTGTGGTCTGAGTTATTTGCAACAGAAGACTTCCTCTACTTTTTGTAGTAAAAAAACAAATGAAAATTAAGAGCCGGCATTTTAAGAGGGGCGCTTTGTGTCTAACGAGGGGTGCCAGCTGGACTGCCCTTGAGTAGCAAGTTTTTATAGAAGCTTTATATGCTAAGTTATTAGCTTACTCAAGGGAGACCATGGAATAGAAGATTACGAATTGTACTGGTCAGGACTTACCTATATTTCAAGATTTAGGTGGGAAGCTTGCATACCAAATGACTAAAAACAATTTTATCAAACTGCTGATAATTTTAAATGAATTTAAAGATGTAATGTACACCTTCAAGATCACATGCAAAAAGAAGGCTTAAGTAGCAAGCCTAAATATGACGATTTTAATGATGGTTAAGAGCCCCATGCATCTCTTCAAGCTGGCAGGATCACCAAGTAAAAACACAGATACAGAAAACAGTCAAAGTATAGAAAAATCTTCTATTTCATTTTAAGATTTAGAAAAAGTATAAGATGAAATCTCTCTCACTTTCTAAGCACTTCTAACAGTTTTCAATAAAAATTATTCAACGTAGCAAAACAAGATAAGCCTATACACTAGTTTTGGTGGAAAAAGATTAAGAACAGAGGAAGAAAGAAGAGGAGAAAGCAAAACCAACTGATAAGATAAACTAATTTTCCTTATTTTACTTTATCTACTCATGACTATAGTAGTGGGAGGTAGCCAAGAGTTTAGTAGGGCAGATATTCAGCTACGTATAAAGGAACAAGCAATCACAACACTGTTGCTTTAAGTCAGTTATGCTCAAAATCCCTCAACATACTGATGCAATTCCCTTAAGATGTCTGAGATGAGAAGTTAAGGTGCATGCAAGCAGTACAACAAAAACGGGATTTTCATATATTAAATTTCAAATATCAAATGTAATTTAAATATACAAAAATCATAAAGAAAACATATTTAGTATTTCAGTTATATAGATCTGAGTTACCCAATCTGGTGATTGATAACTGTAGTCATTAAGATTTATATTATGAAACAATGGATCCTTCAATTCTTTAGTTATAATGCAAGTTAACAAATCACAGAATTTTTTAATGATACAAACAGATACATAAAGGAACATGAATCAGAACAACTAGACATTAACTAAAGGTCACACAAGAGAAATAAACCATTACATAAAACCCAGATTGTCCAACTTCTGACTGCATTTTTTTCCAGTAGATAAAATAATGAACTAGCTATATTTACATACACCACTACTAACAGTTTTACAGTAATAAATTTCTTATGATAGGAAAGAAATTCACTTTCAATTTTCTATTTTAAGGGCCAAAAAGAAGGGGTTCCACATCAGCATTTCTGGCACCAAGGAAAGGTATTGCGGTACTTTCAGGCCTCTCCAAGTGCCAGCCTGGTACTGCAGTACTCAGGCCCGATGCTCATTCCCTCCTGGGGAAACAACTGCCCCCCACCCTTTTTAAGCCCTGACCCTCCCCCCCACACACGCACAAAAAGGGGTTTTGTCTAATATGGGCCATGTGTTTATAGTCATGCTTAATGTGGGCTGCATTTAAATTAACATCATAGTTGGTTGCCAGTAGTGAGCACATGCTGCCTTTGGCAGCAATTTAATGATAGACAGTCTATTTCATGAGGTTTCCTTGCATGTGAATTAAGATGAAGGACTCCCCTGCACCCCCCATTCTGACTGGGGGGGGGGGAACTGTATCTTATAATCAAGCAATAAAGTAATTAGAACCTATACATGGAAGATTATACATTTTTCCCACTTCTCTGCGCCATTGCTCCATACCCCTGGTTCACAACCCCTGGCTTAGAAAATATATGTAAGATGCAAGGTTATTTTGGAGAGGTGATATCTTTCTCATCTTTTATTGGCCCAACTGCATGGTTGGGAGCGTGGGTTTTTTTGTTTGTTTTTTGCGGGGTTTTTTAAATGAGCTTTCAAGTACCTCATGATGATTCTTTGCCTTTTTACAGCCCTGCCCCATTCCTTTAAGCCAGCGGTTCTCATCCTTTTCTGTCATGGCACGTTGTGGCACCCCTGAGGAGGTTTCTTTGGATGAGGTGGTATCCCTTGTTGAGAACCACCATTATTCAACTTACGTTACCTTCTCAACTGAGTATTGCTATCTCCAGGTAAGACTGTTCCACATGCTGTGCAGCCAGCCCAGGAAGGCTGATTCTCCTGCATTAGGGTTCTCTGATAACAGTGCTGGCTTGAGCTGTAACCATTCCCAGTCCATCCCCCCACCACCCCGCTGCTACTGCTGGAGCAGCACGTGAGTGGAACCATCCCATGTGCCTGTTTCTGGGAAGAGCACTAGGGCAGTGGGGAGATGAAGGCAGACTGGGAAGAGCTACAGTCCCAGACAGTTCTGTCTGCTTTAGGATTACCAGAAAACCCTAATGCAGCTCAAGTGTATGTGTGCTGTAGCCCTGTACATGAGGCAATTCTATCTGGCTGCCACACTGGCAGGAGCCTCTACATTGTGGCACCCCTGAGGATGTGTCCTGGCACTCTGGGGTGCTGTGGTATGAGGTGAAATTGGATTTATGAGACTAACTGGAATTATTCATTTGAGACTTTTTTGGTGAACTGTGAAACTTTTGGGGACGTGAGAGTTGATGTCACTTATTTCCAGGGATCCGGGTTTTCTCTGATTTAAAAAAAAATCCCCAACGTTTGGTTTAAAGAAAGTAGCCCCAGATCCACATTTTTCCAGGATTAAAATGAAGCACCACTATATCTATATCTATACATTAAATCATGAAAAAATGTGGATTTGGGGTTACTTTTTAACTGAAAATTGGGGGGGGGTTAAAAATCAGAGAAAACCAGGACCCCCGGTTATTTCTTTCTGTAGCCCAACTTGCAGAGTATTTTTTAGCTGAATAATTTCCAGCCAGTTTATATTTGGTACAGAGAGAGGTAGTTAACTGTGTCAGTCTGTTAGCACAAGCTTTTGTGAACCCAAATTCACAACAACGGGCACAGCAGTCCTGGGAGCAGGGGGAAGGTACGCGCACTCTCGGGAGGCCTCACATACTTGTACACTAATGCATGTAGTATGGGGGGAAAGCAGGAGGAACTTTGCCTTCTGATAGCAGGGATGAATCCAGACGTAGAGGGGCTCACAGAAACCTGGTAGGATCCTACCCACGACTGGGCGGTGGGCATTCAGGGATACACACTGTATAGAAGGGACAGGACTGGGAGAAAAGGTGGGGGGGGGGGTTGCCCTCTACATCAAAGAGCAACTCACATAGTCAAGAATTAGCTTTGGGGCAGGGGAAGGCCAGGCAGAGGCACTGTGGGTCAAACTTCAAGGGGGGCAAGGTGAAAGGGATCTTACGGTGGGTGTCTACTATAGAGGGTCCTCACTCCTACCTTGGGTAAATTCAAAAAGTGGTTGGACGAACACCTGTCTGGTGTTGTGTGATCCCAGTGTGTACTCCTACCAGTGGCAGGGGGTCAGACTAGATGATCTGTTCAGGTCCCTTCTGATCCTAAACTACTATGAAACTAGGAAACTTCAGATACTGATGCAAAATTTTGATACAAAATTCTGCTGACAGACTGGAGGGACTAACATGAAGCTTCTTATCGTTTCTTAACACTAATCCTGATCTGAGAGAAGGAATAAAGCATTGTGCCAAAATTAGACCTTGAATCTAAAGATATTACAGGGAATAGATTCTTGTGTTTTATGTCTCAAGTTTCTAGTGCGAGTTGAGAGAGTTGTGCCCCAGTTAACAAAAGGTCCTTGGAACTCTACAGCACCAGTATGTTCTTTCTGCGCAAATTATTGCAAATAACCCAGCTCCCTCTCAGCAGATCTAATTCAGTTCTTTTCTGACCAGGCTGACAAGCAGCATCCTATACAGAAGTACGTAAATTTGCCAGATTCTAACATTACATCAAACCTGTAGATTTTATTTTTGATCAGCTGATATTTAGTATGTTCCTAGTAATATGCCTTATTTATGATTGGCTTAACAATGCTGTTAAAGTTCTTGGAATAGTATTCTATTTCAGAGTTCCCTGGCTTGCAAGTACCATATTTACTCAAATCTAAGGCAAATATTTGGGGGGGGGGGGGGGG
>NW_017729032.1:53710764-53715526 GCF_001723915.1 Gavialis gangeticus | reverse complement strand
TTGGGGGGGGGGGGGGGGAAGAAAGCTTCATCTTAGATTCAGGTAGCTGTCCAGCTCAGTTTTAGACTTGGCCCTAGATTAGGGGTCAAAGCTGGAGCTGAGCTGCTGTGGGAGGCCATGATGTGCAGCCTACCACCTGCTGCTTATCTCCAGCTCTGGCACCAGCCTAGCTGCCGCTTTTCCCACTTCTGATTGTGGCGCCAGTGTTTCCAGGTTTGCCGCTGGCGTTTCGCTGATCAGCCACTGGGGGAGCCCCTCCCCCACTGACTGGCTGGGGGACTCCCTGCCTCCCGACCGGCTGCCAGGGGTACACCAACCAAAAAAGGTTGCAAACCTCTGTTCTAAGCCATCACTACAACATCACCCAGCGAAGCTGTAGCCCATTCAGAAATTCCTCCTAGCCCCTCCCAAAAGTGTCCTATTTATTAAAACCAAGTAAAAGTCAGTCATGCTACATTCAGTTTGCTAAAAAAGAAGTAATTTTAAGAAATGAAGATTGTCCTGATCTCATCTTCAGAGAATGATCCTTTAAATGGGGTATTTTTTTTCCTCCTCTAAAGAAATACTTCAGGCAGGAACCAATGTCCACACCACTGCTACCACTTTCCTCATCCACTAACACTGAAATTGTTATACAACACTTTTTACTCCAGATACTTGAGACTCCTGCTCCTCTTAATTCACTGTTAAATTGTTAAAAGTGACTAGAGTTTATAAATAACCAATTTCTGTTTTACTTTTACCTATCTAAATAAAATTGTAAAAGCTTATAGTGAAGAAAAGTGAATCATGAAATTTTCTCTGGAGCTGCACCCTCTCCCCACCCCTCATTAGGACGGCTTACACACTAATCTTAGCATTTTAACCCTCTGTTATTTTGGATATAAATTTAAAATGTGAACAAGTACCCATTCCCTGCATGTACAGCAAGTGACCAATTCATTACTTTACTCACATACTACCCACCACAAATATCCACCTACAGCCTGAGAAAGTCTCAAAAAACTTAATTAAAAAAATAAAAATTTTAGGAAGTTATGAACAACTGAAATTGGGATTATAATTAAAGTATTTGTGCAATTTTAGCTGCAGTAGCTCCTGATATAATTCAAATTTTGATTCTCTTGTAAAAAACAAAAACAAAAAAATGGATTCTATGGAATTAGGGGGTCTCATGAAAGTACATAAATCTACTTCTAAAAATGGGGTCTTCAGAAAGGATCTTTAAAACTACACATTTTGCCACAATTTGTTTCACAGAATCATAGAAGTAGGGTCGGAAGGGACCTTGTAGATCTTCAAGTCCAACCCCCTGCCTGGGCAAGAGAAAAAACTGGGCTCAAATGATCCCAGCTAGGTAAGCATCAAACCTCCTCTTAAAGACCCCCAGGGTAGGAGCCAGCACCACTTCCCTTGGAAGTTGGTTCCAGATCCTAGCCACCCTAACTGTGAAGTAATTCTTACGGATGTCTAATTTAAACCTACTCTCCAACAACTTGTGGCCGTTATTCCTTGTTATGCCAGGGGGCACTAGGGGAAACAAGGTCTCTCCCAAACCCTTCTGTTTGCTGCTTTTCATGGCAGAATGGCGCTCTAAAGTCTTTTCTGTCTGTTTTAATGAAAATATACTCTGAAACAAGATCAATGAGAACTACTATACTTAGCTATTCTTATACTCAGACATTTGAAATACTGTAGAGCACACTACTTCTATCTATTGCTTGTGGATAAGGTAAACATGAAAGCTAAGTACAAGTCACTCAAAAAGTCTGAGGCTGAATCAATTCAATCTTTGCAGGGTAGTCTAAGATGCATAGATTGAACCAATAAGCAAGCGAACAGACATTTACTTTTGATTCCAGAAATGCTGCCACATGCCTGTAGTAACCCAGGACAGGAGTCCGTGGGGGGCTGAACAAAGGCTAATCCACCCACCCTGTGGGGGGGAAGTTTGTGGGGCAAGATGCAAAGCATCCTGGGATGCTAGAGGACTGTGAGTTAACTTGAATCTGGAGGGGACCTAGGACAGAAGTCCAATCAAACAGTTTAACTTAAATCAGTGAAGTCCGATACTACATCCATCCAGGTTTATCTTAAACCAGTTTGGGCCATTTTTAAAGCAGTTTGTGTGTGCTGAACTTCTGTTGTGTTACAGACTTCAAACAATTTCTCATCACTTATACCAGTTTATATGTAATTTCTGTCCCTAGGCGAAAACAATAAAATAAAACTTTCCCCTAATTGTGGAGAATTGATCTCCCTCTTACTCGCACTCATACAGGCAAAGCACAAAACACACCTCTGGCAACTTATCTGTGATGGCCAGAACCAGAGGGATTAATAAGCAATAAATGTGCTTCTTGGAGGCATTTGGTATTTTGCCTAACAGGTAATATTAGCTAATATAAAGCTTGTAAGTTCATAACCCGCAAATGTAACTTGTCTGTCGTAAGTTTAACCAAAATGATAACACTGTTTGTATTAATCATGGAACTGACTGGGCCCCAAAGGCAAAGCTGTAGCTGCAAGATTAGCTGACTTAATTGTTTTTGCTCAGGGTTCAGCCTTGACAATAAAAACTGGACAATAAAACCACCTGGCACACCCAACACATTCCAGGAAAGCACATCCCAAGAAAGCACATTCAGAGAAACCTAAAAGGGTTGAGCTTAGGCGGAGTAATGTCAATTTCAAACCTAAAGGTACTGCATTGTAATTTTCTTATTGGATAAACCCGAGTCTAGGTAGTAACCTTTTATGATAATTTTTAACATCTTTCAATCCCATAGGGTAACAGCTATAGGACAAGATTGTGAATGGCTCTAAAGCCAACAGATTAACATAAGAATAGGCATAAAAAGCACGTGCATCAGGTGACCAGCAGAAAGGAGGGAACAGAACAGTCATTGCTGTTCCAAGCCCAGACTCCGGACTCCCAGTGTGAGTGAGGATCAGATCCTGATCAAGGGACCTTCCCTGGTAATCCCCCCGACAGCGTTGATCAGGGACGCCAGACTTAGCTAGAATCACTTGGCATGCACCTGGCATGAGGGACTATTGATAAGTTGCCAACCCATGTCTGTCTATCTGTTGTTTTGAACAGCCCAGTGGCTGATACCCTCACAGTGCCCAGTTGGCCTGCAACAAAACTGATCCATCTATCGGTTGTTACTATCTGTTGTTATTATTCACTATTAGCTCTTTAATAATGCATTATCTGCTTATCACATTTATCTTTCTGTTAACTGTTGTGTGTGTAAGCTATAATAAATTTGCCATTGCTTCACTCCCAACTTTGCCTCCTCCATCAAAAACTGAACCAAACAGCCCAGAGGCTGATACACACGCAGCGCCCAGTTGGCCTGCGATAGAATTGATACACTCACAGTGCCCAGCCGGTCTTTGACATTTACCCTTCCAGCCATTACTCAGATCTTCAGAAAAAGTATCAGGTAAAATCACTTATGATCAATCATTTCCAGGCCCACAGCCCATAAACAGCAGAGAAATGATTAAAATCCCTTGATATTTCTATGTGAGTGAAGCAAACCAAGAGACTATAACAAGAAATGGCACCTGATAGCAGAACTGGAGGCCTACAACCAAGCTTTCTTTGCAACACCTTAGGATACTCTGCAGCACAAACAAAAGTAACTCCTTTCCCAAAATGGTACCATTTGGAAGTGAAGAAATTTGTTTTTCAATTTCATTTAATTTAATTTCATAGTTTGTAGGGTCGGAAGGGACCTGAGCAGATCATCAAGTCTGACCCCCTGCCATGGCAGGAAAGAGTACTAGGGTCAAACAACCCCAGCAAGGTGTTTGTCTAGCCTTGTCTTAAAGACCCCCAAGGGATAATATACCACTTTATTCTAGCATTTGATTTTACCTCTTCAGCTGAATCCCCAAATGCTAACAATGGGAGCATATTTTAAAAGGGAAACTTTAGCAACATATTTAAGCATCTGTTTACATTTACTATTACTGTTTATATCTTCCTGTTTTGGACAGGTACTTAAATATAGTAAAGCATTAATTTGGTAGAATCCACGTGAATATGCCTCACTTGGCATCATGATACCATCTCTTCAAGGGCATAGAAAATGTTAGTACAATTTAATATAAGTATACCATCATTTAGAATGGGACCTTAAGCATTTCATAATATATGTTTAGACAGACAATTTTTTACCAAATATTCAAGATTAAAATATAAATACCAGATCTCTGAAAAAGGAAAGAATGATAGACCATTCAATTATGAAACATTACAATTATGAATATTTTTCTGTCCCCTTCTCTGCTGGAAATGCAAGAAAAATCTCTGACAAACTGATAATTTAGTATAACCATTTAATGAAATAAGTGATAAGCCATGGAGATTTTAAATTGAAATAATTATAAGTAGGTCAGTTTTCCTTGAAGATGCATTTTGAGTCCATAAATCTGTTTTGAAACTGAATTATTTGGCATCTGAGGACAGAGCAAAGAACCTCTTGGAAAGAGAAGGAATGGCAATTTACAGCAAGTTTGTTTGCCTTACGCTTCACATGGACCTAATTCTTAACAATACTGCTTCCAGCAATCCTCCAGCTAATATTCCACGTGCACTACTGCTTCACATCTGCTTCAACCTGCATTTGTACCCATGTCCTTCACTCTTCCAGGATCAAGTTAACCACCCATCACTTCTTCATTTAAACCAAGGCTGTCTAACTGGCAGCCTGCAGGTCACATGCAGCCCACAATGGGTTAACACTGC
>NW_017729032.1:53703590-53710496 GCF_001723915.1 Gavialis gangeticus | reverse complement strand
CCCCCCCCCCCCCCCCAACAACTCCAGCTGCAACACTCTGGGCTCCCAATCCCTTCTCTGGCTTCTACTTCCTGTCCCCACCCCAAAGAGTTAGGCAGTGCAGCAACACAGAGACCCAAAGGTGAGGCTGCAAGGGTATGCTGTACAGCAGCACCAAGGGTGTGCAGTCCCCATGTGCAGTGATGCTGGGGTCAGGGTGCTCATGTAGTGCAGTGAAGGGGCACCAGTCTGGGCATGTGGTGCAGCTGGCAGTGTCCATAAAGCCTCTGCCTTGTGCTGGTACAGTCTCCCTAGGCTCTTAGAAGTTGAACAGTCCTGATCTAAATGCTGGCAGGCATCTAAGAGTATCCGTCTTTAATAGAAAATAGTGAGTTCATGTGTCTAAAAGATCATGTGTGTCCATGCATGGACCCTTTAGAAGCCCTTTACTCAACTGCTCTCTGAAGCCATCAATCCCATCCATTAAACGCACTCAGCTTTTTAAAAACATGAGATTTCATGGCCTAAATTAAGCTACAGACCTCTTTCAAAGCACTCAGCTTTAGAGTAACTGTAAGGGAATTCTGTAAGTTTGTCAGTCAGTAAGTGTCAAAGAACTTAACTCAGTTTCTTACTTTAGAGCACTGTGAGGCAAAGTATTTCTCTTGGGACTACATGTAAATAATTTCCCTTTCAGCCCTGCATCAACTGGGAGACACCAGGCAGGTAAATAACAGTGCTGTATTTCTTCCCAATTTGTATAAAACCCTCATTCGTCTCCTGGAGACATCTTCCTATTTGAGGACTACCTACAATGATGTACACATAACTAATTTAAGGAAGGGGTCAGTAAACTGTAACCAGCAGGCCAAACCCAGCCTCTGGAAGCACTGAATCCAGCCCCCAGATGTGGGGAAATCAGCTACAAATACTCTCCCTGTGCAGCTACAGGGGCAAGAACAGGCTGGACACACTCCTCATACCACTCTAGCAGACCAGTACAAGGGCTCTACTGCTGCCCATCTCTGACTTGGGGTGGGTTATTCCAGCTCATAGCCATAAAAGGTTTATGCTTCCCCCACAAAGCACCTGAACATCCACTCTTTACTATAGGGTATTATTTACAAAACTGACCACAACCTGATGGGAACCAAACCTCATATCGGTTTAAACTTATAACAGAAGTTCAATGCACATAAACCAGTTTGAAAATAGCTGGAACTGGTTTCAGATAAACCTGGTTGAATGTAACATCAGACTTAACTGATTTGGGTCAAACCAGTTTATGCAATGTCTGTCCCAAACCCATTCCTGGTTTAAGTTAAATAGACTCCCCCAGCATCCCAGCATGCTCTTGGGCTGGCTGGGGCTCTCTGCCCCAGCTTTTGAAAGCATTATTGCTGCAAGATAACAATGCCATTTCACAACTGAGATAAAAGCAGCATTATCACAGTTAAGAGACAGTTGTTATAGGGGAGTTATTTGGAGGGTGGGGAAGGAAGGGGAGAGGGACCCTTACCAACCAACTCTTATCAATCTGTTCCATACATGGAGGTCAGCAGAAGGGGCCATGATGTCAGAATTGTGAAGAGATGACTACTCACAGAGCACTCTCAAAGCACCTGAGAATTATCAAATGATGGGGACTCTAAAGACAATGCAGAAGAAAGCAGCTGTGATGGAACAATTTTTATTTCACCAGCCAAATCTTGGAAGCCAAACATCCACTGTCCTCTAAAACCTAGCAACACATCATGCTCACAACACCAGTTCCATCAGCCTAATAAAACCTTCTCACACTGTTCTCTCCTCTACCAGCAAGAAAAGAAAAACTTTATGGGTCATCACTTACAGGAGTCTGTGATCCATCCCTAGTTTGGCCTTGCTTCGATTCCATTACCTTTAAACTTTGGATCACATTCTTGCTAATTCTTTTTTTTTTTTTTTTTAATAAGAATTGGGTTTTTTGATATCTGAAATTCATTTTGACATAATTCTTCTGACAAAGTTTCCTGGAATGGAGCCTGAAGAGGCCTTCCAGGAGTTCGTATCCATTGCTCCTGGTCTTCCCCAGTGGTGCCCTGGCAAACAGCTGTTTACCGAGTTCTTGATGTACTCCCCTGATGTAGCAGTAAGCTGCTACCAAGTCCCCTCTCATCCTTCTCTTCTGTAGGCTGAAGAGGCTCAAGTCCCTCAGTCTCTCCTCGTATGGCTTGTCTTGCAAGTCCCTGATCATACGGGTGGCTCTTCTCTGGACCCTCTCAAGTTCTTCCACATCTTTGTTGAAGTGCGGCGCCCAAAACTGAACAATGTTTAACAAATAGCTTATTCCAGGGGTGGCCAACCTGCATGGCACAGGTGACAAGTCACATGGACAACCCTCTGTGGCATGTGGCAGATGAGGGAGGGTAAAGGCTATACAGTGGTAGATTAGGTAGAAAGCAATCTTCAAATCAGGCAAGGAACACAGGAAAGGAAGCAAAAAGCAGAATGGCAGATCAGACAGAGGAAGAGGATTACAGAGGTATTTGGGGAGGGATGGGAGATAATTTGTCATGCCTACAAAAAGGTTGGCCCCTAGTGGCTTATCATATGTAAAAAGAAAACAGTATATTCTCAATGCCTATGCAAAACTGAAATCACTTTTGCATGCAAAGTATATTTTCTTGCACTAATCCTTAACTTAAGGCACACAGCGGAAAGACATATTAGACCAGTGGAGCCCAGCCTTCTGGCCTTAGCCAGTCTCTCATCTGCATACCAGTCTGATCTGGCACTCAGGGCCACATTATCTGGCCAGCAAGGTTGCCCACCAATCCAGAAAATTGGCAGCAGGGGAGATGCAATTAATGCTGCTAACGTTCCCCACCTTCATGTTTCTGGACCCTTGGGGAACCCCACAGACCAGAAGAGAGAGCTCTGTGGGAGAGATCTGGACCACGGGCCAGCACCCCTCTATTATATAAAGAAATCACTGTTAAGTGACATTTTTCAATGTGGTTTTATTTTTTTCTTGTAACTGATTACATTGAACTTTTCCTACATTTCATTCACAAAACACACACGCTACCTATATGACCTAGTCAGCTATAAAAATTGTGCAATTACCCTTAAGAAATACTTTGCTTTTTACTCAAACCTGTACTGTTAGAGTTTACAATGTTACATCTCTCAGTATATTCAGACCCACTTTCAATTTAAACATGGCTCTATATAAGCAGAATTCCAAAGATAAGTTTTCAGGTAGTATCTTTATTATTATGCTTTGAACTTGGCGGGGGGGGGGAGGGCAAGTGAGAACAGTACACCTCTGACTGAAAAAGATTTTATGGTAACTTTCCTCTTCTGGAAAAACTAAACACCTTGGTCAAAATAAAGAACTGTAATTTAATAAAATACTACTGGCATAATTTACCTTTTCCTTACACAAATGATCACCTACTTGCAGTTACACGTATCAGTAAAAATATTTAATTTCTTAAGCTGATTAAAAGAGCGGAGATATACTTTGCCCTATGGTTACAGCTTGAACTTAATTGGTTTGTTCAGGCTGCATATTAAATAGCTCTTTATAATTATTCTTTTCACTTGAAATTTTGTTATCTTTTACTTGTGAAACTTGAGACTTCATTGAAATTCTGTAAAGGCAAGATATTTAGATTTCCCAGAGTGAACTCCCAATCACTAATATTGCATATATTTGCTAGATGTTCCCTCTATTTTTTCCTTTTAAAGTTGTTTAATTATTTTGAAATTAAACTTCTGTAGAATTAAAATGTTATAGCAAAATTTTAAGATATTTCAACATAACTTAAGCAAAAAAATACTTAATAGAAAAGTGTAAAAGAATTTGCTATCAACAAGTCAGAACCTACAGTACTAACAGCATGCCTGAAAGGCAACT
The DNA here is from genome assembly GCF_001723915.1 of Gavialis gangeticus. Classification (NCBI taxonomy): domain Eukaryota; kingdom Metazoa; phylum Chordata; order Crocodylia; family Gavialidae; genus Gavialis; species Gavialis gangeticus. Next base: position 53,706,613 of record NW_017729032.1, on the reverse strand, counting down.
TTCAAAGACACAGAATTTTAATTTATCAGCTACAAATATCAGGAGCTATACTCTTAAAACAAAGTTCCCTACCTAGTTCACTCATTCATTGTGTATCAATAACAACAACATAATGTTCATGTTAATAGTGTTTGAGGAACTGCCAATTACAAACTAGCTAGTGAAACCTGGAATATATATGCTTCTTCCATTGGTCCTACAAAAGTAGATATATCACTGGTAGGACAGAGAACTGAACCCGAGTCTCTTACTACTAAGTTAGTGCTTTTATTACTGGGCCATCCTCCCCTCCCATGTCTAGATGGAAATAAGCAATATGTTTTGACAGTACTGAAATGTAGGCTCTGTTTTCCTTGGTAAGTAATTCAGCAATATAGGAGGCCCTTGGCAGCCTCTATTATCATCATCCATTCCCATCTGTTGTGTGCCTTTATCCTTCAGTCATCCACATTTTATTTCACTAAATCTGACGCATCATAATTGTCTTCCTTGGAAGAAAAATATTTTGAAGCATTCGCAGTCATGATGCAGTGTTTTTTTGGTTGAAGGTGTGCAACCATAACTGGTCAACTTAGTCTGTAGTGCTGGAATACTCCTGGATTCCTCCCTAACAGGAAACTCTCATACAGCAGCATCCAACAACTCATCTTCTAGTACCTAGGCAAAATCCTACTTCACCTATTACATACCTATATGGACTTGGCATCATGTTTAGATGCCTAATCCATCTTGTCTGACTCCTGAAAATCTACTACTGAATCTATTTCTGTAGCATGCTGTCAGCCTAACCTTACAAATAAAGTCACAAAACAGAAAGGAGGATTAAGAGGATCCACCCACCTTCACATTAACAGTTTTTTTCAGGGAACTAAGCAAAGTGAAACAGGATTGTACTTGCATAACGCATAGACAGGGCAGATTCAAGCCCTGTGTCTTCCTGGGAGAACATGGGCTATTTATTAAGATCTTTGTTACCTTCTAACTAAGCTAAAATCAGTCGATATACCTGGGCATGACATTTTCAGAACTCAGAAAACTCTGGATAATACAGTATTCTGTGATAGGCCTCCTCAGCAATATAGGCTACAATTGTCTCAGAGATAGTGGTATTGACTCTCAGAGAACCCAAGTATGATCACAAACCTCATCATCATATACCACAAGTATAAGGTGCATGTATTTGTCTTCTGTTACATACTGGTTTAAAAATACTAACACAACAAGACACCTCACTGCGCAGTATCTTCCCTTTGAGAGTCATATTGTTTAACATTCTTGTAGAAGGCACTCAGGTTTTATGGAAATGATCGGAGTACAAGAATTTGTATAGAGTACACTTGCGTAGAAAAGAGTTCTATCTACCTCAAAAGTATCACTTGTGGGATCAGGTCCATGCACTATAACTGCTTGGTTACTTGTTAGTACAGCAGTTGCAATAATATGTTGGCTTATGATGAAACCACTTTGTAGAACTTCCTACTTTATATCATAGCATAAGTCACCTCTTGTGTAATTTTGGGAAATATAATTTTATGAAATTAAAATCCAAGGAGATATATTAATATGGTCACAATTGTTCCAGTCTGCTCACTTTGCTAAATGCACAGAACACTATGTCCCACAAGACTGCAGCCCTTTTAAACATCTCTACTCCACCCATGGAATATTAATTAACAAACATTACAAAAGCAAGTAGAAATAAAACAATGAAGATTTTATCTGTCATCCAACTACCGTGCAAGAGGATATTAAAAGCTTTACCTGGAGTTCTTCCAATATGAGTCTGGTTATCCTACTGAACCTAACACAAACACCAGATGGAAAAATTCTTCAGTACCAAGCATTAAGGTACAGTAGTCATGGTTTTGTCAGACTCATACAGCTTTTCAGAACCTCTCTTTTTTTTAACCTATTACGGTCTAAAAACCCATTGCAAACCCTCTTCTGAGCAAACACTTCTCACACTCATCTTGGTCCAGAACCAAATATTTTTAGAGCACATAAAATAAGTTCAGCTGTTCTAATCACTTTTTGAAAATAAAAAGCATTACATGGAGCCTGACAGTCCTTGGAAATTTCAAAAGCAGATTATATGTTTTGAGTTATTTCAGCTTTTTTGCACCAAAAACTCCACCAAGAAGGGAAAGATATAACACACCACTTATAATTTTGCAATATTATTTTGGGCAGGAGGGACTCTTACTGAGTTTCAGCAAGCCATCGAGGGCCGCATGACAGGCAGCCCAGGGCAGATTAATTAATTTTCTAAAATTTTTAGGGGCCCCACGGGCCAGACAGAATGGACTGGTGGGCCACATCTGGCCCCTGGGCCGCGTTTTGCCCACCCCTGCACTATATAGAGATATTGTTTTGAAACATGATATAGGAGCCATGAACTTGATGACCAAACGTGCAGTTGGTTTGTTCTGACATCAGAAAATTGTAAATTACAATCACAGAATAATAGAAAATTAGGGTTGGAAGGGACCTCAGGAGGTCATCTAGTCCAACCCCCTGCTCAAAGCAGGACCATTCCCAACTTGATCATCCCAGCCAAGGCTTTGTCTAGCCAGGTTTTAAAAACGTATACAGATGGAAACTCCACAACCTTTCTGGGTAACCTGTTCTGGTGCTTTACTACCCTCCTAGAGAGAAGGGTTTTCCAAATATCCTACCTGAACTTCCCTTGCTGCAACTTGAGATCATTGCTCCTTGTTCTGTCATCTGCCACAACTGAGAACAGTCTAGCTCCATCCTGTCTGGAACCACCTTCAGATAGCTGAAGGCTGCTATTAAATCTCTGCTTAGTTTTACCTTACCCAGAGTAAATAAGCCCAGGTCCCTCAGCCTCACCTCATAAGCAGGGATCCTGTTTTTTTCTGTTTAAAAATGCCACATTCTCTGATAAAAATGCCAAATTCCACACTTTTCGCCATTGAAACATGTATGTATGCATAAATGTATGTTTTGAACAAAATAGTTTATTGATATATTTACAATATTAAAGCAATTTGGAAGCCTAC
>NW_017729032.1:53689150-53693645 GCF_001723915.1 Gavialis gangeticus | reverse complement strand
GAAGACTATCAGGACCCCCATTACTTACCTTTGTACTCCTGAATGAAGGAAAATAATAATTAACAGAAGACAAGGCTATGGTGCCTTAAATCAGGCTGGTGTTTACAGTCAAAGCTCTGACAGTCATTTTTAATAGGCACATACCACAAGCAAGTCCTTATACTTTAATTTAGAATGCATTATTATGCTCAGAGTATTTAATTAGGAAAGTGTTCTAAAATTCAAGCAAAATGTGTGTATTTGAGGTAGATTAATACACAACAGCTGAAATATTTTATTGTTCTGTTTGTATGTGATCTGAGACAACATACATTCATAACTTTTCTAGTAAAGAAACTTGTTACAGTCCCTTGTTAAAAACAGCAGTATATAATTTAAAATGTAAGGCATGGCAAAAACAAAATCTTTATAAAACATTAGTCTGACAACATGCAAGACTGATATCAGAAGTGCATTACATACATGAAGCACCATTTAAAATGTCCTCCTATGCTAGATAAAATTAATTTTAAACATCAGTTCTAAGATTTCAAATTTGGAGCTCCAAATTTGAATTCCAGATATGAACATATCCATTTGATCCAAAATTAATATTTAAATTATAAACTGAGAACTCATCACTACATCAATTAGGTCATAGCAAGAGACCAGAAGGGGTATAGCTAGGAAGTCTGTTCTTTTCTTCTATGAGTAGCAAATTGCTCATCAAGAATGACTGGGGGGGGGAGCACCACACACACTCCGTGCTGCTGCTGCCTCCCAGGAGCTGGGGTTGAGGGGAGCTTGTCCCGCCGTTCCCTCCACACCACCTTCGCCTCCAGGGACGGAGGGAACAGAGTGGGATGGCAGAGCACTGCCATGAGGGTGGAGACGGAGCAGGGAGGCAAGTCCAGCAGCACTGACCTCGCCCCACCTTGCTCCATCCCCATCATCATGGCAGTGCTCCATGGAGCATTCTGTGTGGAGCACTCCAATTGGTTGTTTCCATAAGCACTGTGATTGGCTGCTGAGACAACCAATCAATCAGAGTGCTCCAAGAGCATTACAGACACACATATACATACACGCACACAGACGGACTAACCCCTTTATATGTATAGAATATCCATCATTCTGGCCAGTACTCAGGTCCAGGAAAACTGTTCCAGACCCATGAAGTAGCCCCTCCCTTACCATGCAGCTGATTCCTATGTCCAAAGGGATGGGAATGAGGGCCCTTCTTGACCTAACTGGGTGAAACAGGGCAGGAAAGATGCTGTGCTTTCCTTACCAGCCATCTGCAACAAAATTGTGATGCTCTTTCTTACAGAGTGGATGCCACTCAGCAAGTATCCTCTTGCTACAGACACTTAGGCCATACTCTTGTAAATACTGTCAATGTACTTGTTGACCTTTTGTGCAGGACAAGCCATGTCTCTAACAAAAGGAAGTGCCAAATGGAGAGAACAGAATTAGAAAGCTACCGCTGAACAGGATACTACTTAGAGAAGCTGAACTGGGAAAGTTGCCATCAAGCCAAAATATTAGTATTTCCAGCTTTCCGCCATAAAAGTTTATATAGGGCATCAATATTAACTATAAAAGCCCTACATATTACCAAAACCAAGGCAGTGAACTATTATCTATTAACTCTTGAGCTAGAGAGAATCATTTCATTATAAAAGCAAGATTCAGCAAACATATAGAAGGCTCAGGCATTTGTGGTTTAGCAGTATTATTTGCTTTGTAAGATAGATGAGTAAATTAGGAGAGTTGCACTAATTAAATATTTGTCATTAAATGGAAGATAGTTTCCTAGACACTGTATGTATCAGTTATTCAGGTCTTTTTTTTTCTTTTTTTTTTTAGTATTTAAAAGAAACAGATAGGAACTGGAAACCTACATGCTTTTGAAAATCCCACTAGAGAACACTTGTGCTTTAGATGTCCCTAGATACCTTTAAAAAAGGAAAGAAAGAAAAATAACAAACAAACAGGTGTCCTTTAACTCTGTGGAGAGGTTTTAATATAAACATTTTGCATATTAGTAACTTAAACACTACAAAAACCCAAACTAAAGCACAGGTAAACCTTACTACACTAACTGAGCACTGTCTACTATGGCAGTACCCTAAACAAAACTAAATAAGTAAATAAATAATAAAAATATTTTAAATTATATGCAACTAGGTCACAGCAAGGGACTTGGAAGGGGCATATTTGGGAGGTCCAATAAATATTAAAAATATAATGCATCAATATATACATTACCCTATTTTTCCAGATATACAAATTCTTGAAATTGTGCTACTAATGCTGACTCATGATTATTCTCTTCCCTATCAAAAGCTTTATTTTGTTTCTATTTCTTTTTTTTCATGCAACTGAAAAGGTTTCACTGAAATTAAGGTAGAAAATCACATATTCATTTGGCTACAGAATCTCAGTATTTCCCATTTGGACATATGATCTTGTGGCCTCAAGAGACTTACAGGTAGCAACAACTATTGAGACAATGACTTGGCACCAGAACCATGCTCTGTTGCTGCCACAACATCTGTTATTACACAGACTTCAAGTCTCTGTTCAATGTAATTTGTGTATTAACAAAAGCTGAATTTGAACTAAACATTCCACGTTTATTTCTCTTAGAATGAATATCTTTTTTAAATGTCCTTAGTTCTCCTTATATAGAAAGAAAAATTGGCTTCACACAAATCTAGGACTTATTTTAAATTAATTATCTTACATTTCTTCAACCTCATCCCAGTGATTAAAAAATTGGACTAAAAGAGAAAAAAAACCCACCCACAACAGGGGAAAAAAGCCTGAAAGAAAACAAAACAAACAAGGATTTCTTGCTTTATGTTTTAAGCATTTAAATAGTGGGCATATCACTATACACTTAAAAAAAATGAGGGATTAAGATAGACACATTACAACTTGAACTGTCTGCTCCAGCAACACCATATACTAGTGAAGATGGAGTAACAGGTAGTTAATGACAGGTTTGTTTCTATTTCCATGTCATATCACCACACTAGCAGAAAAAAGAACAGTTTGCAAGCCATATTTTGAAAGAGAAAGTACAACCCTTCATTTGTGCAACTTTCACTGAATGAAGTTAATTTTGAGAAACCAGTTTACAATTTGCGTTTCAGATTTGGCAATAGTAAGAAACTAATCATATTTTCTCCTGTTTATGACTATTTTTTAGACATCACCTGTGGTTAGCTAACACAATCAGCAGTATTATTACAATACAACCTGAAAGACTGTGGGGGAAATTGAAAGCAATGTTTAAGTCTTAAATTACACTAAAAAGCAAAGAAGCCTGTTAGAATGTTAGTGAGGTCTGAAAGCCTTTTTATTAGCCACCTTCATTTTGTTATGCTGATTCAACATCTTTAATCAGAAACTATTGCAATACATCTGCCAAAAGAACACCTAACCATAGCCTTCAACTGCAGGACACTCAAAATAAATCTAAATGATGAACAAGGCACATCTTCAATAAGGAACTCCGCTAAGAAACTAGACTGACAGAACAAGATACTTATCTTTCAGAGCATACACTGTGCCACTGGGGAAATTAGTCTGAGCTTGCCCCATGTTTTTCCAATGGGATAACTTAGCATATTAATCCAAAAGAAAATTGCAGGAGTGTTATTCTAACTAGAGTAATTCAATTGTTGCTTACCGATAGGAAGAATGAATGGAAAAGAATAGACACATAGGAGAGTATTTATAATAAAAATCTGAAACCTCATTTTCTACTGCTTTTCCAACAGAGACTGCATTTTCTATTGCTTTTCCAATAGCAACTGTATTTGTTTGTATCTGGCAAACAAAGTGTTGCCTTCACAGGAGTTAATTCATGAGGCAGTATGAATTAACATAAAGTCTAAATCACCAAATCTCCACCCAACCAACCAAGGAGCTTAAGTACCTCTAAAATTTGCTTGTTATTTCTACATCTTGCAAAGTACAATTTCCAAACATACACTCAAAGTACATCATAATGGAAATTACTTCCGATAATTAGTCAGCCTTATAGTTTCATAGTAGCTAGGGTTGGGGGGACCTGAACAGATCATTGAGCCTGACCCCCTGCCACAGGCAGGAATGAATGCTGGGTTCACAAGACCCCAGACAGGTGACCATCCAACCTCCTCTTGAATTTGCCCAAGGTAGGGGCGAGGACCACTTCCCTGGAAAGTTGGTTCCAGATTTTGGCCACCCTAACTGTAAAATATTGCCTTCTGATCTCTAACCTAAACCTATTTTCCATCAGCTTATTACCATTGTTCCTTGTCACCCCAGATGGTGCTGGGGAGAAAAGGGCTCTACCTATTTGCTGTTGATCTCTCCTGATGAGTTTGTAGGCAGCCACCAAGTCCCCCCTCAGCCTCCTCTTGCTGAGACTGAACAGGTACATGTCCCTCAGTCTCTCCTCATACGGCCTGTCCTGCTTCCCTCTCACCAAGCAGGTAGCCCTCCTCTGAACCCTCTCCAG
>NW_017729032.1:53671944-53689055 GCF_001723915.1 Gavialis gangeticus | reverse complement strand
GGCTCATGTTCATCTTGGAGTCAATAATGACTCCAAGATCCCTTTCCGCCTTTGTGCTTTCAAGGAGGGAACTCCCCAGCCTGTATGTATGCTGTGAATTCCTTCTCCCAAGGTGCAGCACCCTGCATTTGTCTATGTTGAACCCCATCCTATTCTCATCTGCCCACTTCTGTAGTCTGTCTAAATCTATTTGCAGCCTCTCTCTCCCTTCAAGTGTGTCCACCTTGCCCCACATCTTAGTGTCTTCAGCAAACTTGGACAGCTTGCTTTCCACCCCGTCATCCAACTCACCGATGAAGATGTTAAACAGTGCGGGTCTGAGGACCGAGCCCTGAGGTACCCCGCTGCTCTCATCTCGCCAGGTTGAGTACAACCCATCCACCACTACTCTCCGGGTGGTCCCATCAGCCAATTTTTTACCCATCCAACTGTGCAGGCATCAATGCCACAGTCGCTCAATTTATTGATGAGGATGGGGTGAGAGACAGTGTCAAAGGCTTTCTTAAAGTCCAGAAAGACTACATCCACGGTGACACTATCATCCAAGGAATTAGTTACTTGGTCATAAAAGGCAATTGGGTTGGCCAGGCAGGACCTGCCTTTGATGAACCCATGCTGATTGTCCCTGAGCATGATCTCCCTGCAGGCCCCCCACAGATATGCTCCTTGATGATTCTCTCCAAGATCTTCCTGAGCACCAAGGTGAGGCTTACAGGCCTATACTAACTAGGGTCCTCCTTCCTCCCTTTCTTGAAAATTGGGACCACATTAGCCAGTTTCCAATCCCCCGGCACCTGGCCAGATGACCACAAACACTCATACAGCCGGGCCAAGGGCTCCACAATGACCCCTGCCAGCTCCCTCAGCACTCTTGGGTTTAAATCTTGGGTGGAGGGCATCTGGACCTGCAGATTTAAAAATGTGTAGGCCTTCCAGAAGATACCTAACTACATTTGCACTGACTGAAGGCCTTACAGACCTATCCCCAAGATTGTCCCTACATCTGGTAGGTGGGATATCCTGGTCCCTGTTCAAGAAAACGGAGGCAAAAAAACTGTTAAAAGTATCAGCTTTCTTGTCTGGTGTAGCCACAAGACTACCGCTTGCGTCTTGCAGGGGCCCTAAATTACCTGGTGCCCTCTTCTTGCTCCCAAAGTACTTGAAAAAGGACTTTTTGTTGTCCTTAATCCTGGACGCTAGCCTGAGTTCCATCTCTACCTTGGCCATCCTAATAGCCCTCCTACACTCATGGGCCGAGGAGGAGTACTCCTCCTTGGTGATAGCTCCTCCCTTCCACTGGCTGTACTAAAAAGGTCCTGACCTTTGTCAGCTGTGTGAAGCTGCCTGATATTTACAAAGCACAGGATATTCTGCATCTTTTCTTGACTTAGGAAAACAGAGGTAATTTTGCAAAACAGAATGGATAATCATCTTCTATTTTGGTACAGAGTGTATGCAAGAGTGCCAAGGAAAAGCTTTGATTATGAAATTTAACTGATCAGGTAATTCATATATAGCGAGCACTCTAAATTTTTAGGAAAAAAAACAACATGAAGCATTTATCTGTATAATCATACTACTCTCATTTCAGCAAGCCAAAGTACACATCATTTGCACTCTGATTTTTAAAAATATATTCTCCCTTCATTATAAGTGTCCAAAACCAATCTTTGTTGATAATTAAAGATTCATATCACCACCACCACCCCCCTACCCCCTGGAGTGATAAATGAACCAGATTTTACTAAATCCAATTGCCCTGGAAAAGCAGTGTTTGAATGGTCTGAAGGTTAAACAAGTAAAAGTAAATAACTTTACAAATTGAATAGTGGGGAGGCCCAGGTAGTCAAAATAGCAGTAGTCTGAGAACAAAAATCTTTAACTCTTTAAAATTAGCGTGAAATGAAGAAAAGAGATTCTCTCTCTCTTTTCCACATTTCTGCTGTTAGTATAAAGCAAATTCATTTTCTAAATTGCCTCAGCTTACCAACAAATCATAGAATCAATGAGTCGGAAGGGACCTAGACAGATCATCTAGTCCAACCCCTGCCATGGGCAGGAAGGAGCACGGGGGGTGGCAGGGATCATAAGACCCCAGACAGGTGCGTATCCAGTCTCCTCTTGAAGATCTCCAGGGAAGGTGAGAGCACCACCTCTCTGGGAAGCCTATTCCAGGCTCTGGCCACCCTTACCGTGAAGTAGTTCTTCCTAATATCTAACCTAAACCTATCCTCCCTCAGCTTGTGGCCATTGTTCCTGGTGACTCCAAGGGGGGTCCTGGTGAACAGACTTTCCCCAGGTCCCTGCTGCTGGCCCCTGATAAAGTTGTAGGCAGCCACAAGATCCCCCCTCAGTCTCCTCTTGCAGAGACTGAAGAGATTCAGGTCCCTCAGCCTCTCCTCATAGGGCTGGCCACGGAGACCCTCAACCATACGAATGGCCCTCCTCTGGACCCTCTCCAGGTTCTCCAGGTCCTTCTTGAAGTGCAAAAAAGGGGTAGCAGTTATGCAGGTCCAGACGAATTAAAAATATAGGAAACAAGAGAAAATGCAAATTTCACATTCCATTACCTAAATCCAGATTTCAATTTAAATTCTTCCTCTGGCTGAAATAATTCACAAACTGCAGAAACATAGTACTCTTATTCAGTGACCTATTCAATTAGGTCCATTAGAGCAACTGATCAGTTGGCAGTTCAAACTCTACACAGCTCTTTTAAAACTGACCTCTGAAAACTGAAAATAAATTAATCCCTTCTGAGAAACAGGGGCAAGAAAACAAGCCCTTTAGCTACCGCTTTATAAACACTGGACATTCCAAATGATAACCTCAAATTCTAAACATTTCATGAGGCTAAAAACTGAAATGGATCTTGGTCCTAATCTTAGCTTATTGTACTCTGTGGTGTTGCATAAGGCCCACCTTTGGTCCGGAAGGTATATGGTAAATATTCATTAGAGTGAAGGTTGGAACCTGTATCTCTAACCATGAATACTCTAAACACTTGGCAAAGGAGTTATTAATTAGCTGCAATATCTACTGGTTTAAATCAAGTTGATTTAAATCAACAACTCAAAAGCCCAATTTAAATCATGGGCTTGCACCAACTTTCCCATTATATATTTTGTTTTATAAAGAAAAGTGTATTTTCAACAGTTGAAGTAACACTTAAAACACACTGATTTACAGCTAAATGCAATTTATACAATAGATTCGGTGCGTATGTTTCCTAGGTATGTACACTAGATATATATGTATATTAAAAATGTGCCACGTGCCTCTACAATACCATGGTTACTGTGCCGTCATTTAGTACTTCCTTTTGGAAGTAACAGCCCATACTGCACCATGCTGGCAAGGCATGGTTATTTTTAGCCGCTACGTCACTGTAGCAAAGTGCCATACAGAGGGAGTGTGTTGCTATGACGACACAGCATCACATGTCATGCCCAGTCTGTTACAAAGTCATGAAATATGTACTTTTATTTGCTAGACAATTTTTTTTTGCTCATATTTGTAATGAGCTGTATTTAGATGGTAACTTTCATTTAATTAAACACATGTAACCAGCAATTCAAATTTATTAAACAAAACTTTTGTTAAGTTTCTGTATACAAAACATGGTGGACAATTACAACTAATTTATTAAACACTAGGATTAATGTTATAGTATTAGAAGTATGAACCATAGTTAATCAATTAAGCCAATTATTTCAGGTTGCCCTGGGGAAATTTTTTTTTAAAATGCCTAAATCAAATTAATTTGATCTTAAAGTTTCTACTTGCCTACATCTCTTTAAAATGACAGAGTCACTTTTTGTTGCTGTTTTTTTTGTTTTGATTTTTTAACTAGGGTGTTTTGAAAATTTGCACTTTCTTTCAAATTTTTAGAACTCATAAATCTCATTCTCCTCCCCCTTTTTATTCATAGAATGGAAAAGAAAACAAGCTTTCCTGGTTTTTTTCAACTCCCAATCGATTTCTCAGCTTTGAATGAACCGGTCCAAACAAGGAAAATATTCTTTCTACTGAGAGCCAAGGTAATAAGAGCTCTGGTACAGATAATAAAACAGGAGTTTGATACCATCTAAGTGGACTCATCAAGTAATACACATGGTCTGCTGGAGTCAGAAGCTAGGTTCCAACACCTGCAATAACTTTGCATCCAGTTGTATGGTCTGGATGCAAAATATACAGCTGATCCAGTCTTATGGTCCCTGCTTCCCTTGTAGAGGCAAGCCCCTACCACAATGTTTCTCAACCCATGCGTTGCAAGAAAATATGAAAGGGTCATAAACAAATTTTCAAAATGGATTCTCCTTTAAAGGAAAAATAAAAACCATGGCAAACCACAGTTTTCCCCTTGCAGGTCAGTAGAGCTCCAACCTGCAACAGGCTGCTTGGGGGAGCAAGAGAAGAGCAATCAGGTAGGGAGTGCTATGTGCATGTGTGCACACATGCATGTGGCAACCAGGCAGCGTGAAGAACAGCTTCTGCAGCTCCCCGCAGGTAAGTCTACGGGGCAGGGAGGAGGAACAGATGACATGTCAGGGGGGCAGGGGAGGCACAGACAATAGTGGGGTACATGCCAGCTGCCAACAGCGCTGTAGGCAACACACAGGTGGGATCTGTGCTGCCCCCACTTCTTCCCGCTGCCAGTCACTTGCCCTCTACTCCACCCCTATGGCCCAGCTGTTGCCACTGCTACTGCTCCCCTTAGGCCACAGCTCTCCCGCAGAGGCCTGAAAGCAGCAGCTGCAGTGGCAGCATGGCCACAGTGGTGGGGTACAGCCACAGCCCAGCCCAGCATGCAAGGGGCTGACTGGAGGAAGAGGCGAGGGCAGCAGAGCTCCTCCCGTCTGTCACTCCTCGCACTCTTGGCAGTGCAGCTGGTGCAGGGTCCCAGTGATGGCAGCAGCAATGAATCTTGTTGCCCTGCTCTGCCCTCTCACACTGGCTTCCACCTGCTGGGCTGTGGAGGTAGCTCCTGCCCATGCCAGTACAGCCAGGCTGCAGTCCCATGCCTGTTGCTGGTGGACAAATATGGGGGGGCATGTGCCCCCCATGCCCTACCCCCCCACTCTACACACCTACCCCATCCCACACACTGGGAGGTAGGGGACGGGGACCTGGGGGCAAGGGGCAGTGGGCCAGCAGTGAGGGGCATCATCAGGGCCAGGAGGCTGTTTTCTACTTTAACTATTTACTGGGTCGGGACTGGCCATTGACATTTACAAATGTGTCCTGGTACAAAAAAGCTCTTTCATTAACACCACTACCACAGATTTCTTAATGTATTCCATCCATCAAAAGATTTAGAAATCTCAGATATTTCCAAAGAACAGGAAAACTAATTTCCTGCCATCTCTAGCCTTAATCTGAAAACAAGTCTAGGTCCTATGCTAATGCTCAGAAAGAAATACACTGAACTGCACTGAAGAGAAAATTAATCAGACAGGTTGGTTTTCAACTATTCAGAAACAGCAAATGGGTTATTTTCCTCTGAAACAACAATCACTGAAGCCGTTCATTAGATAAAAGACCAAGGAAACTGTTCAATCAGTGTAGTGGGTTTGTTTCCATGTCACTCGTCACAGATTTGCGATCAAAATTCACTAAAAATGACCAGATGTTGTGGCAGGTTTCCATTCTTCTCCTTAGAATAAACAGTTGTAAAAAACAGGCATCTAGGCAATAACAGCTACTTCTATACCAGTGGCAGACATCTAAAAACTAAGATGGATGAACTGGAACATCTGGCTTTCTGTAAGAATATTGACATACTGGGTATCTGGAAAAAACAGAAGAAAAAAAAGAAAGAAACCAAGGGGACAATGTAATTCCAGGGTGAAAACTATATAGGAATAACAACAAGGTCAGTGTAGGAGTGGCACCTTAAAGACAGTATTGAATCAAATAGGGTAGAAATAGTGTAAGATAAGGCAGCATAATATCTCTACAGCTAGAGAAATTAATTGCCTATATAGGAATAATTTACTGCTGGGGTTATATACTATCAACCACCTTGATTGGGATGGTGGCAGTAAGCAGAAATGCTGAAGATGAGAGACTACCAAAACAGATAACACAATTATACCAGGGGGCTTCGGTTATCCCCATACAGATTGGGTGAGTCTTACTTTATGGCGGGATGCTGAAATTAAGTTTCTAGACACCACGAACACTTAATTTTGGAATAATTAGTCCTGCAACCCACAAGTGGTGTAGCCACTCTAAACAGGTGTCCAACACCTGGTCCATGGGGTGACTTATGGTCACTCTTGCAAAGCAGCTCCACAATATAATCAGGTTGGACACCCTTGTGGGAAGGGGCAGGGAACCTACCAGAGTACTATGAAAAGGCACTAAAAAGTTGGGGGAAATAAAGAGACAGTAGGGAGGCTTCCAGATAAGAGTTTTTTCTTCAAGTGAACAAATCAACAGAAGTGACAAATTGAGGTGTCAGTACAGGAGGATATCAAGGAAAATCATAAACAAAAAGAGGAACAAATCAACAGGATGGTATTTACCCAAGAATCCTAAAGAAGATCAAAAACTCAAAATTGGAGTCATAGAGAAGTGTAGGGCTGGAAGGGATCTCCACAGGTCATGTAATTCAACCCCCACCTGAAGAAAGATCATCCCTATCTAAATCAACTCATACAATCCATAACCTCAAGTCTATGCAAGACTACCCTCAGCCCTGTCACAACATAGACCTAGAACCCTAACCTTCCACAGGTGAAGCAGGAAAACCACAGCAGCGAATGACCTGCTTCTATAAAATGTCAATATACACTGAAGACGTCCACTACAGAGAAAGGAAAAAACCCCAACAGCCCATACCAATCTGCCCATGGGGTAAAACTCCTTCCTGATCCTAAGTATGGTAATCAATACAACCATGATCAGAGGAGCAAGAACTTCTAGCCAGGAACCTCCAGCTTGGCTCCTAGCAGAAGAATCAGCACACCACGGTTGAAATCCTTATCTGTATTCAACACCCAATCCTGCTGAGGAAGGTTTAAACACACACCAAAACATATAGAAGGAAAAAAAAGGGGGTGTGGGGAGCTACCAGAAAAGCCCACAAGCATGCGAAATACCTATGGTAGAAAACAGACATAGCTACGCCTAGATCATCTCCGAATCGTGGCTGTCCAACCTCTTCTTGAACACCTCAAGGGAAGGAATGTCTACAGCTTCCCAAAGGCAGTCTATTTCACTGCCTCACTATTCTCATGGTGAAGTTTTTCTGGATATCCAAACTAAATTCACTTTGCTGCAACTTCAAGCCACTGGTCTGTGTCCTCCTCTCTGAAGCAAGAAAGAAAATGGTGCTTTCCCTCTTTAATGCACTTCAAGCATTTGAAGACTGCTGTCATGTCCTCCCTTAAGTGCCTTTTCTGCAAGCAGAGCATGCCTAGCTCCTTCAACTTCTCCTCCTGACTTGCATTCCAAGCCCTTGATCATCTATGTTGCCCACCTCTGGACCCTAACTTCTCTATGTCCTTTTTAAAATGTGGAGCCTAGAACTGCACACACTACTCCAGATGAGGCGTAACCTATGCCAAGCTGAGGTGCACCATCACCTCCCGTGTCTTTCACCTAATGCTCCTATTGATACAGCCCAAAACCACATTTGCCTTTTGTGCAGCTGCATCACACTGCAGACTTTTATTGAAACTTTAATCTACCAAACTCCCAAGTCCTTTTGCATAGTGCTGCCATCCAGCTAGGTGTCCCCCCATTTGTCTCTGTGTTTGATTATTCCTCCCAAGATGTAGCATTTGTCTGCATTATCACCTTGCATTGTCTGCATTGTCACCTTGCATTTGTCTGCATTGAACTTCATTCTGTTAGCTCTATCAAAACTTTCCAATATGTCAAGATCCTTCCAATTTACACTTACATCCTCCAGTGTGTTCATAATCCTTTCGAGTTTCACGTCATCTACAATTTTGCCAGCATCCAAATAGTTAACAAGCACGCTGAACAGCACCTGACCCAGGACAGATCCCTGGGAGACTCCACTTGAAGCCTCCTGCCATTCTGACATGGGACGGTTAATACCCTTTGCTTAAGACTATTGGAGACAGTTATCTACCCAGCTTGTAGTAGTTTTATCCAGCCAACTTTTCTCCAATTTTTTAAAAGAAGGTTGTATAGCACCTTGTCAAAAGCCTTGCTAAAGTCCAGATATACCATATCTACAGCATTCCCTTCAGCCACTCCAGCAGTTACTTTGTCAAAGAAGGAGATCAGATTTGTTTGACACTATTTATTTTTCATAAAACCATGCTGGCAGCTTGTGATCAGCCTTTTTTCCTCCAGATACTTACAAATGGCCTACCTTACGATATGCTCAGTAACTTCCCAAGTATTGAGGTAAGGCTAAAGGAACTGTAGTTCCCCAGATCCTCCCTTATCTTTTGTCACAAGAGGGGCATTACATTGGTCCTTTTCCAGTACTTTGGTACCTGGCCCACTGCCCACAACTTCATGAAGATCATTGCCAAGCGCTCGTGGATCTATTGACTTTACTATGTAATTTATCACTAGAATCAGCCTCCGTGATGCATGTTTGGGAAGAGGGGAAATAATCAGATAGGCACTTACACGATAATGTATAGTAACAGCCACATTAGCTGTTACTATTCAAGAAAGTAGTAATGATCTTGGCTAGTTCTGTGAAAACATCAGCCCAGTGATTAGCAGCAATCAAAAAGGCAAAACAAAGTTAGGAATTAAGAAGGGAGTTGAAAACAGTAGAAAAAATTATGCCAGTATGTTTGCCAAGATATGGCCGCTGTGACAGAGCATCTTTGGTTGCCTGCCACTTTAAGGGCCAGAGCAGACATCAGGGAAGCCAGCAAGTACATGCCTGGGTAATGAGGCAGTTGGTCACATGACCACAGGAAAGCCCTGGGATTGAAGGAGGGGGCTGAGCATACTCCATTTAGATCCAGGCTCTCAGGGTTGAATCAGCAGTCTGCTGCTGGCAGCGAGAAAGATACCACCCAACTGAGCAGCTGCTCAGGAACACCTTGGAGTTAAGGGCAGGAGCTATGGGGATGGCAGAAGGTTCCTGGTCCTGGGTAAGACCTAAAACTGCACCCTGCTGAGGAAAAATAGCCTGGTGGGGCTGCCTGTGGCAGGATAGCTCCCCCGAAATGCCAGGCCAGTTGCCTCCCCAGTGAAAAGTGGATAGGGGTGCCTTATAACCCCAGCCCCCACTACCCAGTGGGTCATAGAAGGCAGTGGGACCAGGCACACCTATGAAGAGGCACATGAGCCCATGGGGGTGTAAGACCCCAAAGGTAGTGGGGCTAGGCACACCTATTGAGAGGCACCTGATCCCAGGGGGTTTAAGACCCCAGGCCCTAGTGAGAAGGTGGAATCAGGGCCAGGCACATCTAGGGAGAGGCACCTGAGCCCAGAGTGTGTAAGACCGCAAGGCCCCAGCGTAGGGGACAGTGTTGGCCTCAATGTCGGGGTGGCAGTGCAGAGTAGGGTTGCAGGGGGTGGCCTGAAGGACTGCACAAGAGGGGGAAGTGAGAGTCCTGGTGAGACCCTGGAGCACAGGTCACGGTGAGGCACTGTGCCATATGAATGCCATCTACAAGGCATGGCACATGGTAAGGGAAGGTCGGAGCAGAATGTGACCCCTTGGCATCAGGGTATTAAATGGGCAGCCTCCTGCTTATCACAACAGGTATCCCAACAAGTCGTGGCAGGAAAAGAGGGCAGACTGTCCTAGATTAAGTGGTGGGCCGGTATGGTGACCAGCCACAAGTAGGCACCGTCCTTCGTCGCAGCCACACCTTGAATACTGTAAATGGTTCTGATCTCCCCACCTCCAAAAGGATTAAAAGAGCTAGAAAAGGTATAGAAAAAGGGCAACAAAAATAATCAGAGTTTTGAAGAGGCTTCTGTATGAGACAAAACTAAAAAGCTAGGACTTTTCAGCTTAGACAAAAAGACAACTGAGAAGAATATCATAAAGGTCTAAAAAATCAAGACTAACACACTGAAAGTGAATAGGGACTTATTACTAATTCTCTCTCACAATACTAGAACACACAGAAATTATTAGGAAGCAGGTTTAAAAGAAACAGAAGTAAGTTATTTTTCACGAAACATAATTAATTTGTGCAAGTCACTCAGTAGAGCAGGTTCTCAGCCAGGATGTTATGGCACCCTGGGGTGCCTTGAGATTGTTTTAAGGGTGCTGTAGCATGCCACACAACATCAGCAATGGTAGGTGTGAATCAAATTTGCCTGTTTGAGTTTTCAAAGATTTGAGAGACAAATTTGAGATTTCAAATGGGACTCCATAGTATTAAAAAGCTTTCTGACCTGTATGTGGTCTTCCTTTCTGAGTTCTTTGCAAGAGAAAAACTGCTGTGTTCTTTTGTCCATAGTCAAATGCGAGTGAAAGCTAAAAGTCAGCATTCTCCAAGGAGTGTCTCCAGCCTTAAAAAGCTGAGAACCGCTGCAGCAGTAGCTGAAAATTAAACCAAGGCTCAAAAAAAGATTGCACAAATTCAGGCAGAATAGGACCAGGGTGTCCCGGTTTATGATACTTAGGACTGCAACTTTAAAATTAGAAATTATCACAGCCTCTAAATGCTGGAAGCTATAAGAAAAGAGGCGCAGGGGGACACATCAGCCTAGGTAGGCCCTGTGCTTGTACCCTCTCCCACAGACATGAGATACTGAGCTAGATGGACCTGTGGTCTCAGCCAATGCAGCATTCCTTATGTTCTTAGGTTTGTGAATATTAGTTTAGTAGAAATAACCACAATTCACAGCAGCCCAACCTTTTGAACCCCTTTGGCTTCAAAACCAAGCTGCCTTCCCCTAAAAAATTAGCTCACTGTGCTCCAAAAGTCCTGAATTCTTTCTAATCCATTTTCCTAATCCTATAATTAAAACTCGAGTGATGTCACTTTGATTTACTCATTTAGCCCTTTAGATGGATCTTTGTTTAAGCTGATCTTAGATAAAAAACAGTTAATGCAGTTGACATTTATAATCATCTTTCCTTTTCTGTTTGAAGACCCTGAAGCAGCGCATTACACTTTCAGTTAAGAACAGCACTGAGCATGCCCAGTCTAAAATACAGTCAGTGCCAACTACTACAGTTGTGACATCACTGAGTGACTGTTTCAAAGACAACTGCCATTAACAAGAGACCCAGGTATGGCTTCACGCACCTATACAACTAAAATCTTCCGAGGCTAATCACACAGATGCATTCTTAGGCCAAATGCAATTTTGTCTCAAAAACACAGGAAAAATACCACTTTCCTTTTTTTTGGAGATACCTATTTTTGGTATCCCAGACCAACAGCTAGTGGGCTGACATTTGAACTTGGCACTGCTTACAGGAGCTTCACATTACAGTGTTCTTTTTGAACATTATTAAAGACTGTTTCTAACTGGACTGTTTTAACAAAGAACAAGTTTGCATGCAGCCATACAAATCAGTGTATACCAGAATCTATTCCCACAGACTGAATTAACTTTTTAGCTAGAAAGAAAGGTGAGATACTAGCAAGCTAGGACAGCAGCAAGAAACTAACACACGTGCGTACACACATCACCCCTCTTCCCGCCCCCCCTGCCCAAAATATTTAATTCACCCTCTCTTCACAAAAGGAATCATAAAAAATTACGAGCAAATTCTAAAATGCCTTTACTCAAGTTTTCTGTTATTTTAGAGCTGTCCTCAGCTTGTCACAGACTGCAGCTCTCTCATATTAGAACAACTTTTGATCTTTTTCTCTTTCTCAGGAGAAAAAAAGAAAAAAAAAGAAAAAAAAAAATCAGATGATCAGAACCATTTCTTTACTATATGTAGCTGAGGTCTCATGATGTAACCTTGAAGCCAGCAAGCATACAGGCCACCAGTAAAGCTTAACTTAAATCCAACTTAATGAATGTATAATCAGAATTTTACTAGTACAAAAGAAAGCTTTTGTTTCTTTGGAGTTTTTTTATTATTAATATTTGCAACTTTAAATGCAAATTGAAAATAAGGTACAATCATCTAAAAAGTGAGAGTAATTAACCATTATAATGGCTTCATGAACTAGGCCCCTTAAAGAGTCAAAATGATGCTTTTGGATTGAAAGTCTGAAAGATAAAGAGCATAATCTTGCACACTGAAAAGATCTTATTTTCAAAAGGGACTTGGAAGCCTGAGTCATATTGAAAAGGTAATGGGACATAGACTTCTAAGAACTAAAATCACTTTTGAAATTGTGATTTGACAATTTTTTGTGTTAAACAGATTATACTTTATGATCAATGGTTCCTTATGACCTCCAAGATTTGTGACTATACTGTTCTAGTCAATTTTAAGTAAAAGGAGTTAAACCTACAATCCTGAGTCTCCCTGTCAGGTTTATCTGCATGTACTATTTTTAAATGCATCTTCCTCCCCCTCAATGCACTTATATAGAAATATATATTAATTTAACTACTGAAATCTCTTTGAAAAGACTGGAAATGTTTCTTGTATTTACATATTTCCCCCTCCCCCCTTAAGCCAATAATAAACCAGCAATCAAGAAATTTAAACCTAGAAGTCTTTCCTTTAACTAAAGGTTTCCTGAGCAATGCTTCCAGTATGCTATTAAAAATTCCTTGTTATATTTCTGTAATATGCCATATATGAAAATCCCGTTGCAGTAACTGGAATCTGTTACGTGTATAATCTATGAATGAAAATGGAAGTGGTATAATGCAACAGTGAAAAAGCCCAGTTTTTTATTTCTAGAAGCCTTGGGTAAAATCCCATTTTATACCATAAGCAAAAGTAACTGAGTAAGGTTGATGATGTGGAGAAATGTACAGGCATCAATTTATGGCAATACAAGACTGAGAATTTCTTTGATAAACTGAAAAGTTTATCTCTACACCAGATTTATCGAAAGGCTACTTGCAAATCTCACTGGTGGCAAAGGGCCAAGAGAAAACCACTTTTGAGACACCACAGGGAATATACAAGTTCAAATGAATGCCGTTCTGCCTCCATGAGCCAGCTGCCATGTTCCAAAGATTCATAAATCAGGTGTTGGCCCCTCACCGAGAGTACACAGCAGCATATTAATGATATCATCATCTTTTTGATAAATTGGGAAGATCATCTGTGGGAACTCCAAGAAGTTTTACAAGAGCTGAGGGATTTTGGGTTGACCAAAAGCTTGGCCAAATTCTCCCTGAGGAATGGGGAAACCCATTATTTAGGATTCCACGTGGAGCACAGATGGGTGAAACCTTTACAAAACCTAACAAAAGCCCTAATCATGTATAAACATCCTGCAACAAAGAAACAAGTCAGGACCTTCCTCGGGTTGGCCAATTCTTACAGAAAGTTTGTGCCCAATTTCTTGGAGACATGGCCCCACTGATGAAGCTGACAAAGGTGGGGGGGAAGGGACAGGGTTATTCCCCCTCCCTCCATCATCCGGCAGAGGGGACAGCAGGAGGCTACTCTGCCACCAGAAGCAAGAGTGGCAGCAACAGGGGGAGGGGGAAAACCGGCTGACAGTACAGGTAGAGCAGAGACTAACCCCCCTCCCTGCCCCCTCTGCCTCAGGGACCATGGTGCCCGCTGCCGCACAAGGGAGGAGCAAATAGCAGATCCAGTTTGGGTCCCTGCTGGTGGGACAGGAAAAGGGGAATTAAACCCCTCTGGCCAGTTCAGCCCAAATTGGCCATGCCCCCTCCCCACAGCTTCCCTACAGCCAAGGGCACACTAGCACCCCTGGCTCCTGGCCTGAGCAACTGAAGGCATGTGCCCGCACGTCTGTTCTGTTACAAACGGGTACACTCTCTGCAGGTTAAACTAACCTGCAAAGGTTGAATCAATTCAGGCTCTGGCTTTTTGAATGTCTGTCCCTAGCCCTGGTGCACATTATACTTCTGGCACAAATGACATGATGATCATGCCATAAACAGCAACCTATCACACATTCATTAAGCTTATGGAGCCACAAAATGGCAAATCAGCCACAAAGATGTATCAAAGATGTGTTAATATCTCTGTGGCTGGTTTATAATGGAAGCATAAATTGAACAGGTGCCATGTCCCATCATCTGGAACCTGGCCCGGGGACTCTCCTGGTCCCAACCAGGACAACTCTTTGTCAGCCCACAAGGAGGCAGCCTTGCCAGGACCCAGGACCTTAAAAAGCCTTGCCCTATAGCACCCAGACTTTAAGGTGCCAGGTCCAGGCAGCTCCAGAGTCTGGCACACAGCTCTCCCCTACTGGATCCTGAAGATCCAGCAGGGGACAGCTCTGAGTCCAAACTGAGACCTGGGCTACCCAGTGCTGAATCCTGACACTCAGCTAAGCATCAGGGTCCAGTGTGAGGTCTAGAACAAAGCTACCTCTGTCCAAATGGCAGGAACAGGCTGGAGGCAACTCTGGATCCTGAACCTGGCTGACCCCTGCTCTATCCCTGGAGGATGCCAGACATGTAGCTAGAGATTGGAGAGCTTCTTCTATCCCCAGATGCACATGGCAATTTAAAGAGGTACCCAAAATGAGCAGTGAGGGATGGGAAAGCTTCCTCGCCTCCAGCTACAAGTATCAGGTGGCTCTTTGAATAGGTATGTGTAGCAGGAAATGAGGAAAGCTCCCCCAGCCCCACACACTCACCTGTTCAAAGAGTCAGCCAAAGTTAGCCAATGGGGATGAGGGAACTTTTCCAACTGGGGTTTGAAAAATTTTATGCCCCATTCCCAGAAATGCAAGACCTGCCATGCACATATGGCACAGAACGATGCACAGTTGGGGGAATGGAGCATAACATTCCTCAGACCCCAATCATGCAACTGGTTTAACATTTTAGGTACTGAGCTAGGAAGACCACTGGGCTGACCCATTATGGCTCTTATTTTCTCCCTTACTTGAACCTTTTCTATCTGCATTCTTTAGATATCTTTATATGGTTTTTCCAATAAATCCAAGAGGACAAGAAGTGCAAAAGGTCCAAAAAATCCCCCTAGTAAATCCTATCATGCTCAGGCTCCTTACTCACCCAACCCGTACCACAGATTTTCTTTTAAGTCATCAAAAGTTTCCTAACTTGTTTAAAGTGGCTCCATTACAATTCCTTGAATTTTAACCCTTCCCATTTTTAAAGGGAGAAGTATGTTTAGATATGTTTAAATATATACATTACTCAGTTGGCTTCATTTTTCACAGCTTGCCCACTGATCTTTAAACCTGTTCAATCACGAACAAAAATAATTAATTTACTCATGGCAAGGAAAAATATTTTCTATTAAACTTTTGCAGAATCTCAACACTTGTTTAAAGGTAATCTACAAAACATGAATGGAATATAAACCAAGGAAAGCTTATAGTCTATCTCCATATTTCGATTTAAGAAATCATACCTCTTCTTCCCTGATTTCCCATACTACAGCTAAGGTAAAAACTAAACAGGCTCTCCAGTTTTCACTACTGCCACTAAGAATCCTATAAGCAACAGAAACAGTCTTATTATCTTCATTCTGCAACTGATTTGAAAAGCAACAAACAACAGTAGAATACATTCAAGCTATTCACTGGGAAGGATAAATACAAAAACCAGAAAGTTCATTAGCAAAATTCAGGAAAGCCATCCTCAACTTTTCTCAGAAGCTTGGTTGGGTTGAGGCAGAGTAGGAAGAAGGAAGACCAGAAAGTTCTCATATGGGCATTAACCCACATTAACCTCTTGTCAGAAATGTTCCCTGTTAGTTATCTTGTAGGGTTTTCAAGCTGTATGTGTAAGAAGGCAGGGTGTGTAGAAGGAAGAGGTCAATGGGAATAATTTAGAAAAAATGAGGGTAGTGGGAGAGATTTAGAAAGGAAAAGAAAGTAAGAAAAAAATTGAAAAGTAAATGTACTGAAACCACAACAGGAACAGGAAAGACAGCAAAAGAAAACATTTTTAAACAATTAAAGAAAAAGGTAATTAGTGATGATGCAATAACCCAAGTGTTATATACTTTGCAAGGACTTTTCATTTGGGCCAGCTTACTCCTCAGACTAATGAGGAATCCACAGTGTTCACTTCATTACCAGAGAAAAGACTAGATTTCTCACTGTTCACTTCGCATGCATTTCTTAGTGCTCCTTCAGGATTTATAACTGAAACCATCACCTGTACAGTACCAAGAAAAAGCCACAATTCCAATGTTATATATAGTCAAGAGGCCTGAACTTCTGAATTAAATTTGTCTATTTGAATTTGCAGCCAGGGAGGAGGAGTGTTTGACATTGCCTCTCTTTTTATTATTACTAATTTTGCTAAATCTTGGCAACTCACGTTTAATGATTCAGAAACCTACACTTTAAATCAAAATAATTGTGCATCCATTTATATTTTTCCCCAGTGTCAAAGTGCCATACAAATGCTTACTTTTTTTAATGAAATATTGATACCTTTGCTTCTTTCCCTCCCTTTTAGCTATGGTTGAGATTTCATTGATTTCAACAAAAAAATTAAGACAGATTCCTCTAGTTAGCTTTGAAACTTTCAGCTGACATGCTCAATTATGAAGTTCAGGATAATTGCATAAGATTTTTCTTCTATGGGAAACAGACTATAGTTGATCCTAATAGCACTACCATCAAATGGACTAATGAAATATTTCCGGATGAATTGCTAAATCAAAAACAAATCATCAAAGGAGCAAGTACTACAAATGGTAATGCTTATGGGGGAGAGGGGAAAAGGAAGGAGATAGGAAGATGAGCAAAAAATAGTTGAACTGCACAAGTCCTGATCCCCAAGTTCAAGAACCAATTATAAAGTCTACAATTTTTTTTTTAAATAAGAAAATCAATCAATCAATTATGCAGATAACTGTATCTCATGTATGACTGAATACTAAACCCATCTGTCCAAAGCCAATGTAACCTTAGGAAGCCTGGTTAATAGAAGTCAGTGGGCATGTCTACACACGAAGTTGACTGTGCAGTAGCCTGATACTACCGTGCAGTAGCATTGCATGGCAAACAGCATGCCAAGATGCTAATGCTATTGCACAATAATATTAGGCTACTGCACAGTAGCGTCACTTAAAAGGCATTTGCCAGCAC
>NW_017729032.1:53654041-53671611 GCF_001723915.1 Gavialis gangeticus | reverse complement strand
GGTGACTCTTCACTGCCACTGGTGTCATGTCAGGCCACTCAGCACTGCCCCTCTCCCCCTCCCCCACCCCACCCCACCAAATCGGGCACGTCCAGCCGCTCAGGAACACCCCCCCACCAGCTTCCTCACATCTGGGAGAGGGGTCCCACACAGGCTGATTTGCCCCGGGCCCCACACCCTGTTCAGGGCATCTCTGGCCAGCGCTATTGCACAGTAACTCCAGTTGCTGCACATTTATTATTTGCTTGTACAAGTACTAAATAAATGCACAATAACCACTGTGCAGTAGCATCTCATGTAGATGCACCTAGTGGTTCTCAACCACCATCCCATGAGATCTGTTGAAGGGTGCTTCAAGATGCAAGGTAATAAGCACAGGCTCAGTCTCAACCACAGTGCTTGCCACTTGCCCATCCCTGCTGCCTGGTCCATCTGCAAAGAGGTAAGCACTATAATACATTTGTTTTTTAAATGGGATGCTACTCAGTTTACAAAAGTTATGGAGTGGGGAAGTGTCTTGAGTCTAAAAAAGTGAAAAACCACTAGTTATCTTAATATCACGTCTTGGTATCTGGTACCTTATTACCATATCCTGTTATACTACAGTGTTCTCTTATTCAGAAAGCAAACAACAGGGAATATATAACTATAGAACAGGTGTCATATGTTGTACAATATATGTACAACTGTACAACAGCAGCCCCACCCAGAAGCTGTGTATTGGTCAGGCTGGGCCCTGTCACCCACAAGGGCAGAGTGAGGTGCAACAAGATATACTGGCAGGGGTATGTGTATACATGAGCACCTTGCTCCCCAGCTCATGAACGGAAGGGCTGGGCAGGGTACAATTAGTTAGCAGGCACTGCAGAGTGGATGAAAGTGCCTGGCAAGCTGGATCCAGCCCATGAGCCATATTTTGCCCACAATTCTGCTAGGGGCTGATGAAGAGTGAAGTCTCCTCCAAGGGAGAAGGAATTTGTAGACACTGAAATGGTAAACTCAGGTAGAGAGAGAGAGAATTGTCCCAGTGTCTGGGAATTTGTCTCTCTGGTTCTTCCACCTCTTCTGAGGTTTTAAGGAATAATACCGGGGAGGAGGGAATTGGTTCCTTGGGTTGGCTGGCTAGGAATTAGGCCTGGCAGTTTTAAACAGGGCTGAAACCTGGGTGTTTCTAATCCTTCAGGCTTTGGGCCAGGGTTGAGGTTTGCAGCTTCTTGCTCCCAGTGGAGCTGTGTGACCCAAACTACCCACAGCCTAGGCCTAGACCTCAGTAGTTAGGCCAGCTGTAGCCAGTAATTAACCTGGCTCTCCAAGTTCATCCTGCAGTTTTAGTTTCAGCAGACCACATAATCCAGCCCAGAAGTTTTGGGGTGGGTGCATGCTGTCTGGAGCCATAGTCGCTCCATGTCCCCCACCACACACAAAACCCTCTCCATTGGAGCAAAGATTGGCACTCTACCACTTCTCCAGGAGCAACGGAGCCCCTTGCAATGCAGAAGGACCCATGCTCTCAAGCAGCTCCCTGCGGCACAGTGAACCCAAGGAGCAGCTCATAGGGTTCTCTGGTGTAGGTCCCCATCTCCAGCCTATTGCTGAAGGGCAGCAAGTACAGGCTCCTGGAACAACCTGTTGGGGAGCCCCAAGTCCCAGACTGTTTCCCCCAAGAGGGGGCTACCTATAGACTTCGCTTTGTAGTTAACAACATTTTAAATTTATATTCAGTGTTTTCTTTTGGGTTTTTTTGTTTTTATTCTCTGGAATAAAATTTGGGGGTTTGTATTTACACTGCTTGCAAGGAGGGGGTTTGGCCTATATGGGATGCTCCAGCAGATTTAGTGTTCCCAGATTTCTGGGTAGAGGCTCATGCCACTGGTATAATTTATGAGGTACCCCAAAACATGAACCCAGCCTTTCTTGCTGCCAACTAGTACCTGGCAGAAGGGTTACACCAACAAGTATCATTAGTGGCATGAGTTGTCCCAAATGACTTGCCACTCATTGATAACTTTAACAGAAAAACTGAGACTGCTGAAACATGAAAAGTACCACCTATCTACTGGGGACATTGAACCACAAAATAGCTCCATCTGCCTAAGCAGCTTCACAGGCATATTGAAAGACAAATAGCAAGAAGAACCCTTTTAAGAATCTGAGTCACAGAATCACTTGGTTAAAAGCTTCCCCTGGGCAGTCTATTCTACTGTTTTACTTAAGGAAGTTTTTTTTTTTCTTCTGGAGATCAAATCCTAATCTATTTGTAGTAATTTACAACCACTGCTTCATGTCCTGCCCTCTGAGGCAATGGGAAACCCTTGCTCTCCCTTTTCTTTATGGGAGTCTTTCAAGTGTTTGAAAACTGCAATCATGCCACCTTAATCTCATTTTCTCCAAGCTAAACACATGTAACGCTCACAACCTCTCCTCATACAGCTTGCTTTCCAACCTATCATTTTTGGCACTCACCTTTACACCCTCTTCAACTTCTCCACATGCTTCTCAAAACC
Source organism: Gavialis gangeticus (assembly GCF_001723915.1). Taxonomy (NCBI): domain Eukaryota; kingdom Metazoa; phylum Chordata; order Crocodylia; family Gavialidae; genus Gavialis; species Gavialis gangeticus. The sequence continues at coordinate 53,669,107 of NW_017729032.1, read as the reverse complement.
TGGAGCCCAGAACTGCAATCATAGTCTAGACAAGGCTGAATAGACTAGTACTATCACTTTGCATGTTTTGCAGTTAATAGTCCTATAAATGTGGTGCTAAATTGTATTTGCTTTTTCTGCAACCATGTCACATTGCTGACTCACGTTGAGTCTATGATCCACCAAAACCTACTCCTCTAGGGAAAACCGTTTCAAAGAGATATTCCAGCTCAAAGTTGGGACTGTATCAATGTGGACCAAACCAAGTTGATGAACCATAGGAAATAGTTTGGTTATGTACAAATAAAATTGAGACCAGAATTTGCCAGCAGCCTAAATTTCAGCAAGCATGTCACTGAACTCAAACGTCTCCTTTAAACTGCAAATCTAAATCTTGCCTTTTGCAGCTTTCTGAAAAGGTAAGGTTTTTTAATCTTAGCTGCTTTCTGTTTATATGATGCAAGAATGACTTCTAGAAATTTCACTGGGAGAGCAAGGAAGTTCTCTTAGGAGCCAACATTTCAAAAAGGCGGTGTATATAAAAGGTAAAATCTGAGTCTGCAGTTTAATTACAGTCAAGGAAAAACATCACTAGTAGAATCCTTCATCTTGCCTCTAAACAGCTGTTATAGAGTAGTTTAACCGTAATATATGCTCCTTGCCCGTTCAGTGAACATGGAACCATATGCAACCATAGAAGAGCCAGCTGCAGCAGAACATGGATTATTAGTTTCCTGGTGGTTTGTAACCTGCCTAATTTACAGAAGGTTGCAGGCAGGTTGCAGAATTAAGGAAAGCCACTCAGTTCATCAGTGGTCCAATGCAGCTGATCAGAGAAGCAAAGAACATTGAAATAAAAGCCAATGCACACAACTGTAGTACCTCAGCTTCAGTTCTGTATACTCCATTTACTTCATAAAACCCTGCATTCACAGGGGCCTAAGGAACCTAACACTGAAAAAGTATGAGTTTTATTGTTTCAGTAGTAGAACAGGGTTGTTGATCTTCACTAAATGCACCCATGCAAGGCCTATTCAGTGGACTGGCATAAGATTGCAAGCCAACATTGAAAAACATTGCACACCAAGATAGCGTTATCAGCACGGATCCGGGTTTTCTGTTTCCCATGGAAAAATGAAGTAAAATGCAGATTTCCCCCCTGACCAGAGTAAAACACGGCTCTCTCATTTTATCACAGAAATACGTGGATTCTGCAGTTTTGCAACACACCTTCTGCAGGCTGGCAGAGTTCCAACCTGCAAGGGCCTGGGAATAAGCCAGATGAGGAAGGTCAGGCAGGAGGCACCATGTGCATGTACACACGTAGCCATGCACATGGCCTCCAAGCAGCTCCCGCAGGTAAGTAGCGGTGAGAGATTGAGGCCTCCATAGAGATGGAGTTCGGCAGGGCTGGGGCTGCTGCCCAACCAGGCAGTGTATGGGACTTGGGGCCCATGGCCACAATACACAGTCAAAGGGCCCTAGCTGGGAGCAGGATGGGACCACAGGCAGCTCATCCTGAGGGGAGGGGGTGGGGCTAGCTCCCCGCTGCTGCATGCACTCTCAGGGGACAGAGGACATCTCTCCAGGGCAGTGCAGAGCTTGCAGCAGCAAGAACCTTTACTGTGCAGTCCCACTGTTCCCTGCAGTGCCGGGTCACACCCACTGGGTTGCAGAGGCCCCAGGGAAGAGCAACACAGCAGGAACCCAAGATTGAAGCACACAGCCAGAGCCAGTCCCGCACACAGATCTGGGGAGCATGGACTCCCCCCCATCCCCCAGAGTGCGCACAGCAGCGGGGAGCCTCCCTACCACCCCGAGCCCACAGCAGGCAGCAGGGTGGGGAAGGGCAGGAAAGTGAGGCTCTACTCCACTCTGCTGCAGCAGCCACCACCTCCTGCCCAGGGCAGGGGGCTACGGACACAAGTCCCTGGCCCCATAGCCTTGGCAGCCCTGAGAGGCGAAGGGCACAAGCAGGGTCAGAGGGGCTGTAGGGGACCTTTCATTTTAATCACAGATTTTGGGGTTATCAGAGAATTTGCCACTTTTTTTATAAGAGAATTTGCATTTTTTAAAATCAGGAAAAAACCAGAATCCCTGGTCATCAGCAATTTTTGCAACACTATAAACATTTAAGTGTGCTATATTAGCCTGAGGGACAGAATTCCTGTAAGCTATATTATAAAGATTCTTATAAGTATATCGACACACACACACACGCACAGGGAACTCGAATTTTCCATGATAAAAAAACCAAACACCAAAATCTACAGGTGTTTAGAACTGATTTTATTGAGGCACTGATAGGCTTCCAAAACATGGTGTTCAACTGATACATATACATACACACACCTCTCTCTATATGATATATTGATATCTATAATAGCAATATAATGGTGTTTCATTTTAATCAGAGAATTTGAGATTTTTAAACAGAGAAAATCAGGATCCCTGAAGATACTATCAGCCTGCTACAAAATTCCCATGGCAGGAATAGACCACTTAGTTATTTTGAGTTTTGCAGTGAGAGGAACAAAGGGAAGAAACAAGGAGCTGGAGATGCATTCACGTACAAATGCACCTTTCTTCTATATAGTGTGAGCTGTTGAAATCTTTGCAAGAAATCCAGTTAATAAGGCATCTTTTATATAGCGAAGGGAATTTACAGTACATGCAGATCAGTAAAAGAACAGATTCTGTGGGGCACAATTTTATAAAGGCATGCATGATATTCATTCTTCATGTCTGCTTATTATAGGGTAACCTCAGCTGGAACATTTAGAACTTGTATACCCCAATGCCTCTTGCCAGCTCTAGGGGAGGTATGATTGTGCCATAAGATCTCAATACACCTTATTTCCTGGCTTTCAGGGAAGTTTTAGATATAGATGCATTTGACATTCTGGGAGGATAAGCAACGGTGCTGGTCAGCCTTAACAGCGCGTTAAAAAAGGCTTGTGGCAATGAAAATACAGTTTGAACAGCAACTACGTCATTTACTGGCATAACCTGGAATTACACTGGAAGTCAGCAACACAGCCTTCAGAGAAAGAATCGCAGGAGCTCAGCACCACTCTGGGAAGGGGGTCAGAGTTAAACCGAGAAGCATCTTCCTCTATCTGCAGAACAGAGCATTACATTATTCATTTGGTTTCCAAGTGAGCATTTTAAACACACTACAAATTTTGTATTTGCACCTTGATGCATACCTCAAGCATTTATTGTGTGTACAACCACAGTATGCCTTTAACAACTAATTAGAGCCTGCAAGTCAATTAAATAGAAGTGACTAATTAAAACATTATGCAAAGAGTTCTACCAATCTCGACTTCAGGTTTTTTCCTTGTGCATATAACATGGGTATAAGATGTCTAGTCCTCCTCCCCCACCCCACAAGTTTCATGTGCTGAAGCTCACTTTGGCTAGACTATAAGGTAAAAAATCTACCCTGCCTTCTATCTAATAATATGCAACGAAGGTAAAAAAAAGTAAGCAAGCTTTATTTATACACACCCAGTCAATACCTAAAAGGTTGCCTAATCTCATACATTCAAGTTTGAATACTTGTAATTAAAAATCTTGATTCCAAAAAAGGTAAGTGATGGAGTGAAAATTTAAGCAGTGTTAAAAAATTACAAGAGGTGTTAGTTTCCTCTTCAGTATTTAAAACCATGCTCCTATTTTACATATAGATAGAGGAGCACAAATTTTAGCTAACTTTACTTACCAAGAAACTGAACTTGCAGCCATCAGTTAGAGCCTCAACTCCTCAGTCACCCTGTAAAGGCTTAATTGGGCCAGGTGACAAGTCAGTTGCCTGGAACATTTATCCTGCTCTCCAGAATCTGAGCATTAAAACAGTGGCTAGTCTCCCCAGGTTTAGTGGAAAAAAGCCTTCAAAATGTGAATACAACAGCACCATCATTTTAGTGGTGCAGCAATATCTGCCTACATTTGCAGAACCTGAAAAAGGTCAGTGGTTTGAGTTGTTCCATTCACTTTAGATGATTTATTCCTATGTTCGGTTATAAGTTAGGCATTGCTGAGAAAATCAAAATATGAAATTGTTCTGCTCTAACACTTATGCCAGGACCCAGCTCCCAAGTTCACAAACCCACCTTGACATTGCTATAACTGTCTGCTCTTACAGCAGCAGAGGCATGATCATGTTTTACCCTTCTGTACATTCTACTACAAGTACTATTTTCTGGCAATTTAGCAAAGCATCACTCCCTTTTCACAGCATATTAAACTCCACCCCTCTGCTAGTCATTGAATAGTACTGTAATAGAAGCATGGTAACATAGCTATACTTAGCACTCTAACTACTCAGTGGCATAAACTGCTTTGACCTTCTGAATATGCAAATAATTCAAGTTTCATATTTAACACAATACTTTGCAGAAGTTTCCATAGTGCCAAACAGGGCAGTTTTCGTGGATTATCTGTGCCACAAATTAATAGTTTTTTGATGGGTTTTATGGATTATCTAATTTCACACTCTCAGAATAAAATTCACTTTCAGATTACTAAATGAGCATAAGTGACATCTGATATGCAGAAATAGGAACACTGTACGTAAATTTATTCTAACATATGAGATTCACTCAAAAAAAAAAAAATATTCAAGCAACATGTTTCCTGCCAAAATTTTAAAGAAAGCCAAGTCACTGGAGTCACTGGCTAAACACCATGAAACAGATTTTGGTAAAGTAATTACACATCTTTTGATTGGCAACAGCCTCTCTCTCTACAGGTGCAGCGATTATTTTTCAATTCAGTTTATTCAGCTAGTAAATAACTAATGTATTTGAGGATGCAAAACTAATTGCAATAGAAACAGCATAAAGCCTTCTTTCAATTTTCTTCTTCAAATCTATGAATAAAAAGCAAGAAGCCATAGAAAGAAATCAACTACTGCTAAAACCTTGAACCAATTGCGTCTGGCCACAAACTGCAAATAAGGCTTCTTCTTCATCTGAATCCAATCTTTTAAAGAAAACAGGTTGTCTTAAGAAACAAACTTATTTAGCATGTAATGTACACTGAAATTCAAACCATTTTAAAAATTGAAAATTTGTAATTGACTTCCAATGTCCAACCAAATGCAAACAAATCACTAATCATCTGGGAAATAAGTGTACCATTTCTAACATAATGCAAATTTAGAAAAGCAAAAATATGAAAGAGTAGTCAATTACAAGAGAAAAAATTACAAATATAAAACAAGATTTACAAGAATTATTTAAAATAAAGTTTAAAGTATGAAGGAAACATCTAGCAACTTCGGCATTTTTGGTAGTAGAAAACGTTATTTGCTTTACAGGTCAGATGTTCGATCTGGAGCCCGGAGAATTATTATATATGAGTGGATATTTTCATTCCATTTTAACTTTTTTGATCTTCTAATAGATGCGATTAGTCATGTCAGTCTGAAGTCAGGCAGAAGGTAGGGCAGAGTAGTACCTTATAGACAGTCTACTGATAGCTTCTAAGTAGGTAGTTGCCTATAAAAATTCATACCTCTCTGAACCAGATACTTTCTAAGGTGCCATCCTGCCCTAACTTCTACCTGTTTGAACAGAGGAAGTGGCTGCTACTTTGGAGGAAGAAGCATGGTATTTAATATTATTTCTTATAAAATCTTGATTAAAATAACCAATTAGTCCAACTCTCTCTATAGTTATTGCTGCTCTAGTTCCTGCATACATGGAGCCTTTTTAACTAGAGCCACAGACATAACGGCTAGGGACAAAAGTTGTATATAAACCTTATAAGTGATTGGAAACCAGTTCAGATCTGTAACGCAACACAAGTTCAGTGTACGTAAACTGCTTTCAAAATGCCACCCCCCTTCCAATACATATAATTATTTACCATAACTATCTAGAAAGGCCAAGTACTGCATGCAGTAGGTTTCTAGAAAGTAAAAGTGGGAATTTTTCAAAGAACATTCATATACAGGCTGTGAACTTTGTTTCAAAACCCAAACTATTAACAAATCTTTACCAGAATAGACAATATGTGCACCAGACACTGAACAATTAACATTTCCATTACTGAATAATTGCATATAAAATAATCAAGACCCAAATGTTTGACTAAATTAGTAGGAGCTGAGGATAGATTAATAAAACCCACTAAGATACAGGGTCCCTGCAGGGGCCTTAAAGAAGCATTTCTGTTCAATGATGTCCAGATATCTGACAGTAGAGATCTTCATTCTTGTAATGGATCAGTCGTGCATGGGACATTTAGACACTACCAGTTAAACTGCTCCAGGGGAAAAAAAAAAAAACACTTGATATAGAGAGCAAGCTTTACAACAGAAACAAGCTTCCTCCGACTAGCACAGAGAAATCTTCAAATGAAGCAACAGAAACCTGGCTTTGCACTGCATCATACATACAAATAAGAACTAGAAGAAAATAAAATGAGGTTAAAATTACTAAGATCAGTTCAAGATGACAAAAAATGAACATGTTTAAAAAGAAAATCTCACACATTAAAGAGTTATGTAAATCACAAGCTAAGGTTTGATGAAAAATTTGACAGCCAACCTATCCATGTATTTGCATCATTGATAAAAAGTAAATATCAGTACACACCATCGTTTTGATCATTTTAATCTTTCAGTATTCAGTTCAAACTACATTAACGCCACCCTACTTCAACAGGTGACAAAGTTCTTTGTATATACTTATTTTTAACGTTTTAAACCTTAATACTTAAATATACTTTAATATGATCCTTACTATGATATTCAATTGTTTATTAGGACAAGAATTGTTTCAATTTTTATATAAACAAAATTATATGATCTGATTAAAAGCTGTTTAGTTAGATATGCTAAACAATTATGAACTACTAACCATGTTTGCAGTTCAAAGAAATTATACCAATTTAGATATATCCACAAACTGGCTTTAAGAAAATTTTCCATGAGTTTGCACATTTTTCCAACTAGTTTTAATTGTTAAAAATATTTTATTTTGGACTGTATACAACTGTATGAAAAGCCCCATTTTCTGCCAACTCAGCTCTGCATGAATAAGAATAAGGAGTTTTATTCTACATGCATAAATTCTGTTCTTAGGTTGGATCATTCATCTCCTATAAACTGTAGTTCCCACATAAGAGACAAGGATTTTTGTGGGTGATATCTTTTACTGTATGTTTGGAACAAAGTTGTATTTACTCTGAGGGACAGAGTTAAGACTGATGGGATGCTGGTCAATTTTTTTTCCCCCCAACTTAATTATATATTTCAGAGGTTAATGCCGAGGTAAAATATATAGAATTGACTCACTATTTCCAGGGTTTTTTATTATTCTCTTACGCTGTATTGGGCAACTTTTAAGTTTTGGGGTTTTTTTCCAATTAGATTAAGTAAAGATTGCTTTGGTAAGATTAACTTGTTTGTATTGCATTAACTTTCATTTTGTTTTAAGCATCCAGTGTATTTAAAGACAGAAAACCTGTAACTGTGTATTAAAATCCATCAATTGTTACTGACGGAAGAACATGCAGATTAAGTACATTTGACAGTTTAATTTAAACAAACACAGCTGTACTTTTTTCACTGTGTGCAGTTTCAGACTCATGAGTTAAATAAGCATCTACCTGGAACTTGCATTCAATCCCTTCTGAAGGAATAAAAGCAAAGCAAACTACAATTAATGTATTGATGACCAGTTACTTTTGTTTTAATAACCCTGAAACTTAAAAGCACATTCCAGAGACAACTGAAATGCAAACTTTTATATATTTATATAAAAAGTGAACATCCTGAAAAATTGTTCAAGCATGAGATCTCAGAATTACAAGTACAGATAATCCTCACTTAACATCATCCCAGTTAACACTGTGTTACAACATTGCTGATCTATTAGATAACATACTTGTTTAAAGTTGCGCAATATTCAGTTATAACATTTTTTTGGCCACCACCGCCTGCTCGTAGGTAACTCCTGTGACATAATTGGATTTGCTTAACATCATTTCCCTTAAAGTTGCATTTTTCAAGAATGTAACTACAATGTTAAGTGAGGAGTAGCTGTAGGACAAATTAAAAAACAGCTCCACTTTTTTTTCCTGAGGCCATCCAACAGAAATTTCAAAAGAAAAAAGGAAATAACCCAAAACCAGTGCTTGATCATCCAAACATTAACAACAGACAATTGCATAGGCTCTCATTTTTGCTTATTTTTTCTTTCTTTTTCAATCCAGGTTAGCTTTCAATTATCCCATGACATCAATTATCTTGTAACATGAAAACTGTCTGTAGCAAGGAGGAAAGGGAAATTCATAACTAACACTGGACTATCACTGTGATATCCCTAACATAGCAAAAGCTTCAGCTATAGGGTCAGAAGTTGCACATAAACCAGTTTAAGTGATCAGAAACTGGTTTAATCCTGCAAAGAAGAGAAGCTCAGTGCACATAAATCACTTTCAAAATGGCTGAAACAGGTTTAAGATAAACCTGGTTGAATGTAGTATCAGACTTAACTGATTTGGGTCAAACTAGTTTATGAAACTTCTGTCCCAGACCCCTTCCTAGTTCAAGTTAAATCAGAGTCCCCCAGCATCCCAGCATGTTTTGCAGACCTGGGCTGGACTGTGCTGTCTGCTCCAGCAGAGCAGGGCTGGCCCCACCCCTCTGCTTCCTGGCTGGAACAATGAGAACTGGATGACAAAGGGGTGGGGAAGACAAGCCTGGCTGGGGATGCAGCCTAGTCTGCTGGAGGCGGGGGACTGCCTCCCCCCCCGGGCCAGCAAACCCTGGCTGGGGGCTGTGGCTAGGGAGGGGGGCATTAAACAACCCTTCCTCTACTCAAACTTGCTGCTGGCTGCAGCTGTACAGTACAAATCCCAGGGGTATCTGGAAGCAGGAAGAGGAAGTGCTAAGCAACCCTGCAGAATCTTGCTGCTGTAATTTTGGACTATAAATCCCAGAGACCTTGAGGGCAGCAGGAAGAGGAAGTGAACACACAGCCCATACTGGCTACATGCCAGAGAGCTGTGCTTTTGTGCCCCGCAGCTTCTGGCCAGAGCCACAGCAGGCATATGGCTGCATTTCCTGAATCAAAAGGTAAATGTCTGTTCATTTCTGTTTTAATTTAATCTAGGCATCTTAGACTAACCTGCAAAGACTGAATCAATTCAGCCTTGGGCTTTTCGACTGTCTGTACTTAGCCAAAGAAATCTTATCCCGTATTTACCAGTGAAAATATCTAACCATATATTTCTGCAGATTAAGCTTTCACTAGGAAAAAAAAGGTTATTTAGCTACCTTTTTACAGCTAAGAAAGTTTTCCAACTCTGACAAAAGAAATCAATGCCAACAAAGTGCTAAATTTCCAAACTCTGGAACAAACACCCTGAAAGTAACCATTGTAACTTGCTTTAGATCCTATTTTTATTAGGAGTTTTTTTGCACCAGGGCAAGCTCCCAATGTAGATAAGCAGGGGTGAACTGTACCTGCACAAAATGTAACTGAACTAAATTGTACCGTAGTTATATAAAATGTGTTTGCACTATTGCATTTATATTAGGGCTTTCACTAATATAAACAATTTATTCAAGTTTCCCTAATCTAGGCAAATCTAAACAGTTCTAATATACTGAAACGTCCCTTAAAAGGCTAAGGAAATAGTTTCTCCCTATAGTCCGCAGAACCCAAATCACCTTCACATCATTTACATTGAGTACAAGAGTAGGGACAGAAAAGTCAGAAGATTCACCAAACATACAGAGAGGCCATGTCTACATGAGATGCTGACTGCACAGTTGTGTATGCAAGTACTGAATGACTGTGCAGTAACAAGTACTAAATGACTGCTCAGTAGCATTCCCAAATGCCTGTTTGGTGACACTGACTGCACAGTAGCTTGTTACTATTGCGCAGTAGCATTGCGTCACACTTCGCACCATGCAATGCTACTGCGCAGTCAGTGTCTCATGTAGTTGCAGTCAGAGATACCCAATTCTTTTTCATACTTCAATACCACAGAGCAGAGGTTGTCAACCAGGGGTACCTGGGATGGCCCTAGGGCAACGGCAGGCAAAACGCAGCCTGTGGGCTGGATGCAGCCTGCCAGGCCATTCTATCCGGCCTGCGGGGCACTTAAAAAATTAAGGAAATTAATATTTATCTGCCCCTGGATGCCTGTCATGTGGCCCTTGATGGCCTGCCAAAACTCAGTAAGCAGCCCTCCACCTGAAATAATTGCCCACCCCTGCCCTAGGGGTATACATGCAGGTGGGTGGAAATGGAGCACAGCCACCCATTACCCCACACTGCTGCCTCCCAGAAGCAGGGCTGGGGACAGGGGATGGGGCCCCAAGGGCAGCAGCATCCCTCTGTAGTCCTCACAGGCACCTCCTGTCCAGCTGAACACCAGGGGCCGGGGGGCGCCACCATCCACTGCCCCACACCGCTTTCACACAGCATCACACGTGCGGCTCCACAGGCTGCTGACAGGCAGTGCGCAACTGGCCAGGTGCAAGGCCCATCAGAACTGTATGTGGGAAAGTGGGGTATGGTGGCATGGGGCGGTGGGTGGCAGGTGCAAGACCCCCATGCCCTGCTTCAGGTCCGACCGCCAGAGGTACACTTCCTAAAAAAAGGCTGAAAACCCCTGCCACAGAGCAAATCTTCTGTTTCATAAAGGCCGCAGAGCACTAGGGACAAGTGTGGAAGATCAAATACTCTTGCCCTTAAGAGGATCTGCATCCCTATCACTGTTGAATATTGAGCACAACCAACCTAATTCTTGCAAACACCTTGTTTCCTCACAAATATAAGTAAAATAAGGAGGCTCCAAATGACAAAAGAAAAAAGCCTGATCAACTATATCTGCATTAAATTGAAATTTAGGTCATCTAGCCACAATACAAAGGTATATCAGCAGCAAATACCAGTAGCAACTCTATTTTTGTCAAATATCAACTTCAATCAAGAAATGACAAAGTAAATCAAAATTCCAGCTTCAACTGGGGCACAGATCTGAGGCACTAGAGGCAAAGGACATACACAGACTGGATCTGAATAAAAAGAGGGATTGCTCAGAGGCAATGCAATTCAAGATGTAGCAGTCAAAGGCTATAATCAACATAAACAGAACAAGAATTAGACAAACTAAGAGGCAGAACCTCTATCAAAGAAAGAAAAACACTGAAATAAAAAACTCCTAGTGCCAAGACCAATGAGAAAGCAAAAGAGAAGTAAGAACAGTGCAAGAAACGGTAAACAAATATATTCCAGAGTTGAAACTGGAATTACCTGGTAGGAACTTCCAGGCAGGAATCCAGGAAAGCTTACTAAGTGACTAAAACCCCTGGTGCGTTTTCAAAAACAAGTAGGCCAAGGAAAAGGAAAGATGAAAAATGCTTGCAACTGAGGTACAATGGGAAAAGACAAGCAGACCACTTCAAGATTTTCTCAGACAACACAACCCTACCAGATTTTCATGTAGCGAGAACCAAAAATAACTTGACACTACTAACCTAACCAGTTCAAGAAGTCACCAGGGTTACAGGCTACAATAAAAAGCTGAGGAATGAAGTAGAGGGAGATTATCAAATAGTAGCAGAAATGCTAAAAGTACTCATGCCCCCATCCTCACAGAAGTAACTGAACTGCCAAAAAATCTGGGCAAAAGTCTTCCTGACCAGGGGAATACAGAACCATCGCCAGAATGCCTAAAAAGGAAGATTTTTCTGTCTAAAACTATGAAGTCATAGTACTCTGCTGTAGGGGAAAGTCTTCTGCAGAATGAAAGGGAATGGATGCACAGCTTAAAGAACAGACTGAATTCACACCCAAAGGCTCTTGTATAGATAGGGACCTACTTAATTTGCCGCCAAAGGAATTTTCATGGCTTAGTCGTGGCACAAACAGCTGATTTCACAAGCATTTCCTGGTGGCTGCACCCCTCACCACTGATTGGCAGAGAGGCCCCCGGGGGGAAGAGGGACAAGCAGGTAGCTGCTATCTTGGCTGCTGGCTGCCCTACATGCTACACTCCAGCCAGTGCCTTCCCCTCCTGGGTGGGCTGCAAGACAGCGAAGACCACTTGCTCCCACTAGGGAGCCCACATTTTATTTTTATAAAGGATTTTTTAAGTTCATTTCACAGACAATTGTGGCTTTCACATTTGCACAAAAATCACAAATTAAGTAGATCTCTAGGTATAGACCGCACATTTATGCTAAGTGATATCATAAAAGAATGCATAGCATGGTAGATTCCCCGCATCAGTTAGATTAACTTCCAAAAAGTGTCCGATACCTGCACAGGCATATATTCATGGAACATCCTTCCACCCTACAAGATTTTAGCTAAAAACCATGGGCATGTGTGCCAAATGCCCTCTGAGGCCAGAATGCCCAACATGGCCATCAGCATAAAACAGCATTTATTGTCTCATTACTGGTGTCTGAAACTGCCAGTGTGGCTAATGAAAAAATCATAAAGACAACCCAAGCAGGCATAACACAGGTAGATAGCAAATGCCAAGGAAACTTAGGCTGACACTGCACTACTGAGTGACACTCACAAAAGCCTCAAATGAGGACAGACAGCCCAAGCTAAATAGGGCTCAAAATCAATTACGCCAGAAAAAAAAATCCTTAAAACCCAGGTGTCAAGCAGAAACATCATGCCAGAAGGCAAGAACATGAAGGTGGGAAAGGTCACATACCTGGACAGTACAACACTAGCTAAGGCAGGTACCAGGAAAAGTGGCACTAAGCATATATAAGGCATGGCTGCTTTCTGTAATTCAGTCATCAACGGAAACCAAAAAAACATTCTCACTGTTCTGGTTCAATACAACTCAAACTATTAGCTGGATATGTACCAAAATACTAAACAGGAAGCTACAGTGTTTACTTGACACTGAATAAGACCAGCCCCCAATAGTTAGTTTCTATATATGGAAAAAGTATACATTTGTTATAATTTTCCAGGTACAGAACCTAGTTGTTTGAGGTTGACCTTGAAATATTTTCCCTGATGCAGCAGTGGGAGGGGGACTAAATCAAGTGAGGGGGTGGGTCAGGTAGCCCCCTTGCCCTCTGTCCCCACTAACTTCTTCCCCATACAGCCCCTGCTCCACCTGCTCACTGCCAGACCCTGTTCTTCCTGAGCACATGGAAGTTAGGGGCAAATTGGAAAATAATGATCCTGAAATAAATACACCTGCAGTAATTTGCATAAAAGTAAATTACTACAGGTATCCATAGACTAAGTTCATTCAGAATTGATGCCTTTTACCTTTTTCAAAACTGCTGCAAGTTTTAGCACAAATGTGGTTTTAGGCAGTGCCTCCATACCTATTTATACACAGTACAAACTATGCATGGTAGTAATCCAAAGCCAAAAGGCTCATGGATTTACTATGCAGTTCACCAGGCTGAGCTCCACCAAAGCCAATAGTGTTTCAAGCCACCAGGACTCCATAGCTCAGTACATAGTAGTACTCCAGATACATTCCCTCCTCCCCCCACCTCCCAAGGATATTTAAGCTAATTATCCTCCCACTCATGACTGGAACCAGGTGTTCTTGTCAGGAGTCCTAGAAGCCAAAAATGTATATGCAGATTAAGTGCAGGGCAACCTTGTTCAGCTTTACCTCATGGAGGGTGGAGCCACACAAATCATATGCAACAGGCTGAGGGGGTGGGAAAATGACAGAGGAACTCTGGGTGAACTGTTTTGGACTCTGTTTGGTGACATTTGCCAAACATTTAAGGCTAGTGAAGAAACAGGAATCGTTGGAAATGGAAAAGATAAGCATAGCTCAGCTGTGGGCATATAGAGAGTTGAAATGTATTCTAAGTAGTGGCTCACCATGTAGCAGTCAACATCGAGGAGGACTGCACACAATGGGCACTACCATATATCTTATTCAGATGCAATGCATTAATCTTTCTTTATGGTAGGTTCGCATCAGTATATTTGCCCAATATAGGCCACCTGCTTTATAGTCATGGTCAGTGTTGGCTGCATTTAATCAACTTTGTTGCTGATTTCCATTAGTGACCATGTGCTGCTTTTGACAACGATTTAATGATAGACACTGTATTTAGTGAGGTTTCCTTATATAGGAATGTAAGATGAGGGGCTTTTCTCCCCAATGCTGATGTGGGGCCATCTCATCTTGGATTTGAGAAAGTATGGTATATGCCTTCAACACATGTGCCTACAAAAGATTTCGGACAGCTTTGCTGGTGCTGAAGTCACCCCAATCTGAGAAATCACCAATCAGTGCATATTCTTTATTAGAACCAGAGGATAGTTTAGAGAGGGATAATCCTGTCCAGGCAAGGGCCTGGACTAGATGACCTCTAGAGGTCCCTTCCGGCCCTACTTCTCTGTGATTCTATGACACGGCACTAAACTGCGTATGTGTTAATATAACAGAACAGTTTATAAAGGCAACACTGGACATTAAGGGCTCATATTCTGGTTGGCAACATGCAGACTCACACACTAAGCCCTCAAAAGGTAACCGACTCTCAGTAAATAAGAGAGAGATGTCCCAAGCAGTTTTAAACAGGAAATAAAGAGTGATGCATCTCAACACCAGAGTAAAGCTGTAGCAAATTTAAAAAACAAAAACAAACTGAAGAGACTAATTTTTGCCCTGCATGCCAAAGGTAGTATGGAAAAAATGTAAAATGGAATTAAAAAATGTACATTTCATTTGTATACAGAGAACACTTTCAACATGCATTTCAGATGCCATTTTACACAAAAAACAAAAAACAGGAAGTTAGAAGTAAGAACCACCTATTCTGGAATACTAGAAGCCCTATCTAATACAGCCTCTCATAAATAAAACAGGGCTAGATACCTCCAAAACAGTCAATACACACCGTGGGGCAGTAAAAGCAATGATCATTGTCAAACTGACACTAACTATATTGTCTAATTCAAGACATCACTGTGAATAGCACTTTAGGCACTGCCCATTCCTATTACCACACTTGCAACTAAAAGAAACTCATTCATAAATAGTGTAGTATGGCAACTCTGAAACACCTCCACAAAAAAAAAAACCAAAAAAAAAAAAAAA
>NW_017729032.1:53652150-53654011 GCF_001723915.1 Gavialis gangeticus | reverse complement strand
TAATACAAACCTAATAATTATACAATATAAAACAGTGGATATCCAAAACCAAAAAAAAAAAAAAAACAAACCCCAAAAAAACACCCCTCTAAAATACAGAAATGCTTTTTGATTCCAGTATTTATAGCTAAAAATCAATAAGACAGGAGCAGGTGACCTTTGGTATTGTAAGGGAGGTACCACTGTTTGTTTTACTCGCAAGAAAATTAAGTTTCAAATATATAAGCATAAATTTACACTTGACATTTACTGCACCGGAAAGAGGTAGATTATATTTACAAATCAAAGAAAGAATACATTCTTTTTTCTAGTCTATTGTGTGCCCGAGTCCATCTGTTAAGTAATGACTGATCCAGAATGCATCGCTACTGCAGCAGCTTCCCAACTGGTTTCACATTCATGCAAGTCTCCTGACGTTGAAAGCATTGTTGCCACCCTTACAGATAGACATACTTCAAAAATAGAAGCAAAAGTTGAAATAATTAAGCAAATCATGAAAAATTCTTGCTAAACTACTTGCTTACAGGATTTGCCTACCTTTCAGACTAAAAAAAGAGAGAGAGAGACGCTAATCTTTTTCCAATTGTTGATGCACAAACATCATCAGATTTAAGCTTCTTTCCTTTTAATTATCAAATACAATAACAAACAAAATAAAGAACTAGAAAAGGATTAAATATTTTACACTTGTCATGATCTACTTCAAGCTACCTAATGAAAAGACTCCCTGTTTTTTTCTCTGCTGCAAGTGCTACTTTTAAATGAATGGGTAATATCAAGCAAAGTTATGATGACTTCTACCACAGCAGTTCATCTGAAAGGTTACTTGTAAAATTATTCAAAATGACAAAACAGTCTGTAAAGACAACAGCTCATTATCATGGGCTATAACATATCACAGAACTATTGGAACTTTAACTCTTGGGTATCCACAACTTAATATATATTAAAATAACCTAAACAGACCATGTCCGTGTCTCTCTGCATGCTGCAGCTTTGCCATTCAGCGTGTGCTAGGTTAAATGCAAGTAACTGTCAAAACAAGGGGAGAATACATCCTTTTAAAATGCCAGATACAGTTGCATCTTATGTGCAAGCTTTCTTGCCCCCCCCCCTTTTTTTTTGTGGCTGTTACAAAAAGGAGGTAGGTTAAAAATGTTAAACTGGTTGGGAACAAAGGCAGTTTAAAACAACTGCCTTTCAGCCTTAACCACTAGCTTTTCTATCCTATTTTCCAGGCAAAAAGAAAAAAAAAAGAGAGGTTGTTTCATTGACCAAACCCTCTTCAGGAGCTTTGCTGCAGCAAACCGTGCGTTCAGGAGCAGCACCAAATTGCCCATAATTGAAAGTGATTCATTTTTAGATCCATTTTTGGATCCTCTTGTTTGGCTCCCGTTAGCTTTCCTCAGGCTTTGGTGTAGGTAGCGCAAAAACATTAAGTCATACAGTCCTGCAGTAACTCTTTCGCACCATGAAGTGAGCGGATGACTAAGGAGCTACATTTCCCCAGCCTTTCACCACACAACGCCGCGATGCTTTTCAAGGCACCGCAAAACCGGCATTGTTTCAACGCCCTGATTTTTATTTTTTATTTGGGCAGGGAGGGGGGGAGCATAATGAGAGCCCGAGCGAGGATTAAAAGCACCAGAGACTCAATGCAACGGGGCGGTAAAGAAATACAGGTTAAAACACCCCCGTCAGCGCCTGTCACTTCACCCGGCATTACAAGCGGCTGCGAAGCCTTTCCCGCTCAGCGGCTCGGGGGACGGCAGCGCCTCCTGCGCACGGCTCAGGCCCCCGGGGCTCTGGGCTGCGTTTTGCCCGTGTGCGCAAGGGCGGCTGCAAATGCCCCCGGGGCAGA
>NW_017729032.1:53651719-53651956 GCF_001723915.1 Gavialis gangeticus | reverse complement strand
GCCCGCGGGCGGGACGGGGGCTCACCAGGTTCAGCACCGTCTCCACGATGTCGCGGTTGCTGACCTCGCCGACCTGGATGAGGCCGATGAGGACGGCGAATTTCATGCGGATGTTGCGGATCGGTACCGACGGGTTAATCATCCCCGCGGGCAGCACCACGGCGCCGGAGCCCGAGGCACGCAGCTCGCCCATCACCGCCGCTCCCACGCCGCCGGCCCCGACCGCGATGAGCCCCG
>NW_017729032.1:53646182-53651132 GCF_001723915.1 Gavialis gangeticus | reverse complement strand
CCGGGGCGGGGCCGGGCCGGGCCGGGCCGGGCCGAGCCGAGCCGAGGCGGGCCGCCCTCCTCCCTCCCTCATAGACCCGCGGACCGCGCCCCCGTCCCGCCCGCTGGCGGTGCAGTGGCTGAGAGAGGCAGCAAGGAGCGGGGAGGGGGTGGGGGCCGTGGTCTCCCCCTCTGCTCCGGGCTGCTTGTTTGCCCTCGGCCCAGCGGGCATAGGCGACTGGTAGGGGGTGCACTTGCCCCCCCTGACGGGGCCCGTTCCCCCACCCCGACGGCCAACACTGATGCTGTCGGTAGGGCTGGTGCCCCCCCCGACAGGGCCGCCTGACAGATGCAGGAGGCACCACACTCGTGCCAGCAGCGCACCCAAGGGCTCCGCCCGGAGGGAGGGGACTAGCTCGGGGCCCTCTTCAGGTCCCATCCCCCATCAAACCTTGGCATTTTCTTACTAGATGACCTGCTCTGCCTTCTTCAGATAGCCTTGTCCCTAACCAAAGGGCACCCGCACCCTGAGGCAGCAGCACAGTTAGCGGCTCCCTCCCAGGACCCCTCAGTTGGGTTGGGTTGGCTTCTGTTCCCCCCAGGGACCACTGGTCCAACATCTGCTGGGGGTGGGGGGTGGATGAGCACAGTCAGCTTTGGTGTTGTATAGAGGCAGCTCATTCATTGTGCACAGGCACCAACATCCATTTCATTGCACCCACTGAGCAGCTTGGTGCCTACTTTGCAAGATGTCTATGGCAGCGGAAGAGTGAAGGGGCAGCTGAGACAGTCCAGAAATGATTCATTGCAGGGATTTCTTAGATTCACCTCTTGTATTAAACCAACTAGGGAGCGGGATGAAGTCAGACAAGCTTTCAGATGTAAGGCCTTCTTCCTCAGGTCTGTCCTAACAATGCAGTTGGCCCAATAAAAGAGGTCTTCCTAAGGAATCTTTGTAATTTCTGGACCATCCTGGCTACAACATCCCTCTTCCACTGCCATGGACACCTTGCAGTAGTGTAAGAGTGATGTTGTAGTCGCGACAGTCCAGAAATTACACAAGAGACAAGGATTTCTTAGGGTGAGATCTTTTATTGGACCAATTGTGTAGTTCAGATAAAGTTAGACAAGCTTGTGAATGCAAAGCATTCATCCTCAGGTCTGCCTAAAACAAGCCAAGTAAACAGTTGTAAGAATAGGTGAGAGGAGTTGCCAGGGTAACAGAGGCAGAATTAGCAGAAAGAATTTCTGATTACTGGAGATCAAGGCCTCTAAAAAATAGAAGGGTCATTCTCATCTTTCATATTTGGAAATAATTCAGGAGTTAGATAGATGACCATGTGCTATAAAAACAATATCATTGTCTGTATAAATCTGACGACATGCATGGCCCACACCCACATAGATTTAACAGCATAGTTGGTTGAGAGTCAACCCACATCTATCCAGAAGGAACAGAAGTTGGGGGGAGGAACAGTTTCACTATGGGGAAAAAGGAAGCCAGAAGTTGTCTTGAAAGAGATATGCTCTTTTATAACTTGCAAGGTTGCTGGATGAATCTTGCGTGGTGTGTACAAAGACTGTCCTTTGGGCCCAAAAGCTGCAAAATAATTTTAAAATCTGAGAAATTACCACAAAAGATGTAGTTTAAGAACCTATTACTTATTTTACCTCAAAACTTTGAAGATATTACTTTTCTCAAGAATGAACACAAATTTCTGCCAGTCTAGAAATACCACATTAAAGTTCCTAACAAACCAACTGAAGTACAGAAATGTTTAGTTAAGTTCGCCCAGAAACATTACGTCTGTGTGATTTCATTACCCTGAAAGAACCCACTGAAACACCAAATGATTTGTGTGATGGCTAAAGTTACCTTACTTTGGTGGTTCTTACATTTGTATAAAGGGGTAAAGTTATGGTAAACTTGTTTGATTATGTCAACTGTGCATTTATATACTTCTAAAAATGTTTTTCTGGTGTGGTTATTGTTTTGTAAATTGGAACTTTAAGAATGTTATGCTTTTTCAGAAAAAATTACCAACATTTTCTTAAGAGTTTATTGTTAAAGGAAGGAAGGCAGAAATAGTTAATAATCTTTCAACTTCCTTTCTTCAATACCAACCTTCTTACCTATTTTAAAGACAACTATTGATGGAAAATTATAGCTTCATTTTATAATAAAAATAGCTTGGAGTTTGTTATTTTGGTAACACTCCTGTTTCAGGCTGTTCATATAAAAATCTTTAATTTTCACTTCTTCAGTACAGTAGAGAGATATTTCTGGGTTACATACAGTATTGGTATATGTAAATCACTCCATATTAAATACTATTTTCAATTTGGAATTGCAGTAAAACTGGGTTGACTTCTGTTCTCCATGCCAAAATAAACACATTCTATATACAGGACAGAGTATAAAGAAACACTTATAAGTTTTATAGATTGATTTCTTAAACTGGAGAGCCATATGGAATAGCTGTCTTCTCTAATCAACATTGTTTGTTTTCTGATAAGCAAACTTTCATTCAGGTGAACCATTCATCAGCTCATGTGAACATTATTGTTGCACTAGATTTGGAAAGAAAAACAAATCTATAATACTAAACTCTAAACTAATCTCAGCACTGGGGTTTATAGCTTCCTTTCTCATACCTCATCATACTGAACATTTAAAAACCAGAGACGGAAGAAACCACACACAAGAAACAAAATTAATCAGACTTTTTTTCTAAACGATATACTCTCCTATCCTGGATGTTGACAGTAATCTGTGGACAGACCTCCCATTATGTCTGTGAAAATTCAATTAATAGAGCAAGAAAAGGCCTTAATCCTGCAAGGTGTTTTGCAACACTTGCACTTTCCTTTGCGTGATCAGAGTCAGATGAACCAGTTCATATGCATATAAAAGTAGGTAATAGTGCCCTAGAGGAGCTGAGACATCTCCTAGAGTAGACTATAATGTTGGAGGACACTCACCACTACATCCCTTCAAAGGGCTGCAGTACACTTTTCTATCCTCACCCCATTTTTGCTCTTTTCCTGGCAATGTGTTTCCTCAGTAACAAAAAGACATTACACTTTGACCACTATAAGAAATCAGAAACCAGTCTATACCCATAGCAGAACAGAAGTTTGGTGCACATAGACTGGTTTAAAAATGATGGAACCCTGTCTAAGATTTGCTGCCTCCCTGCCCACCACCTCCAAAGGGCAAATGTGTGTTCTGTTTGCTACCAATCTAAACTACACCACTTTACAGAAAACCATGTAACTTAGATTGATTCCACCTCAGGCTTTTTTGGAATATCTGTACCTAGCTCTAGAGAAAGTAATAATGTGGCAGTTACCTAGATATGCCTTTGTACAGGGTGTGGTGATCGGAATAAGCTATCCTTCAACAGTTCTTCTCAAAAACAGACAACAGCTGGGCCACAAATAATAGAACTTCTCAAATAAATGGGATCAATTTTGAGATTAAGGGTTGAAAGATTGAGATTTGCATTACAATTTGTAATTTAAAACCCAGCATAGCAACAATGAAATCCTGAAAAGTGGACTATTGCACATGAGATTGAGATGTATCTGTAAGAGTAAAGGAACTTGGAAGCTATCTGCCCTGCTAGTATCCAAATATCACTTGCTTTAGTCATAGGACTTCTGTTCTTTTTAATGAGAGTATTCATGTGAGGAAGGCTAATGCGATTTGCCTCTGTGCTGGGCTCAGATTGTGCTATTAACCCCTCACTTTCATTAATACTACAATTTCTCACAAACTGTAAACTTTTTTTTTTTTAAGAAAAAACCGGGAAATACATGCGTAAAGGCCATCACACCAGCTAAACTCATCCTGCTGTACATATGTAGTCCAGTAAATAGTTCTACTCACTGTTTTTAGACCTCCTCACAATGGGGTGCATTAAAGCAGAAGTAAAAGCCTGAAGTCAAAATTTCCTTGCTATTCTAAGTTATTTCTGTTTGCTTTTTTGTATTCTCTTTTCTTTATTCCCCAAAGATAGTTTTGTAAGAGAGAAAATTACTGAGTAAAAACATAATGTATTTATTTCCAATCAAACTCAGGTTTTCTTGTGCCCTGTGCAATTTCAAAAACATTATAGTAGGCCTTCCAGTAAGATTGCTGATATTTCAATCACAGTGGAAGCATATGCAACTCAGTATGACTTCACTAAAATCTTTTGATTTTTATTGCGATATATTACCCACATAATTCAATAGTGATTAAAAAAAGATGCAGCTAATGTCCACATGGAACTGATACAATTCAAAATTAAAATTATCTTCTGGTTTTGATACTCTATATAATAAAAAGAAAATAGACCACATGTTTTTGCTTATGACTGAAAATACTACCAGTAACTGGCCACAAAATTTCAGCTTTTAAAATTAAAAATGTTTGGAAGTTGTTAATAAGAAACAGAACTACCAGAATGTAAATCTTTAAACCTCTACATCAAAATAAAGATTTATACATTTTGACAGTTTTTGTGCTATGTTGTTGTAGCAGGGCACTATGTTGTTGTAGCAGGGTGCCTGCTACTGAAAACAGGAATATAGGCTCAGCTGCCACTCACAGGGCCAGCACAGGTGGGTTGCCAAGGCGACTGATTGGGTCAGCTGACCAGAAGGGGGCAGGGGCTGGCCTACATAAACAGAGAAGGCTGAGGCCAGAGCAGTTCCCTTCTGATAGCCTAAGGAGCAAGAGCTTTGCTAGAGCAAGCAGGGCAGTGGTGTGTGGCTATAGGGTGGAGAGGACCCTGGCAGGGATGAGAGAAGCCAGGTTGGCTTAGGTTTTTATGTTATAGCCGAGGGGCTTTGCGTTTCTGTTCTGGTTGTTACTGAACTGGAGGACTGGGCGAGGCTGTAGGGGTGGAGGAGGCCTCAGCAGGAGGCCTCCCAGTAAGGTGGGGGTGCTCCGAGCGCCAGGGAGGGTGCTGCAGTCGGCGTGAGA
>NW_017729032.1:53615511-53641182 GCF_001723915.1 Gavialis gangeticus | reverse complement strand
CCAGGGAGGGTGCTGCAGTCAGCGTGAGAAGCGCAAGTAGGAGCCTGGTGCGGGCTATGCAGGCACGGGGAAGAGACTCCGGTGTGGGCTACACGAGCACAGACAAGAGGCCCAGTGGGCGCGAGAAGCACTGTAGGCCCAGTGGGCAAGGGTGCAAGAAGCGCAAGGGCGCGAGAAGTGCAAGTAGGCCCCAGTGGGGCACAGGCCCAAGAAGGCAGGTCTGGGGGGCCAGGTAAGGCTAAGGCTGCTTGAGCCCCAACTGTGAGAAGCCCAAGTCGGGCATACGACTCTAGAAGGGGTCTGGGGCCAGGTAAGGCTGAGGCCGCCTGAGCCCCGAGCTTGAGAAGCGCAAGACTAGGCCCAAGCGGGGGTAAGGCGTGGGAAGCGCAAGCAAGGCCCGAGTTGGGCACAGAACCCTAGCAGGGGTCTGGGGCCAGGTGAGGCTGAAGCTGCCTGAGCCCCGAGCGTAGGAAACGCGAGTATAGCCCCAGTGCGGGCAAAGGCGCGTGAGAAGCGTGAGCATAGGCCCAAGTCGAGCGAGAAGCGCGAGCAAGACCCCAATGCAGGCGGAGAGCGCGAGAAGCGCGAGGCACAGGACCTAGTTGGGGGCGAGAGCGCATGAGCGTGGGGAGATAGGCCCCAGTGGGGCACGGTCTATATGGGAGAAGCCCCAGGAGAGGGCGAGCATAGCAAGGCGGGCCCCGTGCCAAGGGGGGCAGGAAGGCAGCCTCCCATTAAATATTTACCAACAAGACGTGGCGGGCGAGACAGAGGGTGCGTTCAGGACCCAGACTTGGCACAGTAGGCAAGGGCGCTAGGGGAGGTCACGGCACCCCTAGGGCACCCTGCCACAGTTGTTTTTACAGTTATACAAGTGCAATAAAAGAAGAATACCAGAACCTAAATGTTTAAAATTCAACACAGTCTTTTTCTTGTGTGAAAATTGAAGAAGAAAAGAGAAAAATGAAGAGTGCAGTTTGGTCTGACAATATATAGGGCACATCTATACGTGCAATTAATGTGCATAAATAAACTTCAATGCTTATTGCTCTGGAGTTTATTCATGTGCAGTACTTGCAACTGGTCGGAGCAGCCCAGGCTGGCAGGAGGCCCAGGGGATCGGCCTGCCAGCCCAGGGCTTGCTCCAGGTGCTGCAAAACGGCTGGATGAAGGTGCTTTAGCATGGGAGCTGCTTCCTGCCTAGCCCCGCACTGAAGCACCCTGTCCCCAGCCAGCCAGAGCAGCATCTACATGTGCACTGCTGCACACAAAGAAAACTCTGCAGCAGAGTAGTAGTTGTATTTTACAAGTACTATGCTGTTGCAGAGTTTATTGGTACAGATGCCAAGACATTTACTACATAGTTAATTAGTTAACTGTGCAGTAAACATCTTGTGCAGACACGCCCACAATTCTTAAAATGCGTCTACAAATCACACTGGCCAAACTCCACCATCCATTACTCATATTCAGTAGTAATAATTTAGGAGTAGTCTGAATGAAATCAATAAAATCACAACTGGAAGAAAGTGCTACTCAATATGAGAAAATATAGCAAAATTAAGTCTAAAGGGAAAAAGAAGGTGCAGTCTAAACCAGCTTTTGACTCCTTTCTGTTTTGATACTATGGAAAATTAGAATTGTTAACACATTACCCATCTTAGAAAAAATAAAGAAAAAACTATAAGACTACTAGATCAAAGAACCTGCTGGTTAGAAACAATAAAGGGAAAGAAAAAACCTCAACCACATGAATAGCCAGAAATTGAAACATTCATTCAAAGCATGCTGTTTTTGAGAAGATACTTGTCCACTGAAATCAAGTATTGCTGTAATTCTAACCTTTGGAGAGTTCACAATTAACTCAGCCAAAAAAGAAATTAAGCTGAGGCTTTGCAGAGTATAGGACTTAAGCTGTTTCCTACCTTTGTTTATAAAATAAGCTGTAGAGCTGTTTCTTTGCCTTTTGCAGCATAATAAAGTTGAGGTAGAGATTTTTGTGGGTGTCTGTCCCAACCATGCAGTTGGCCCAATAAAAGTTATCACCCATAAAAACTTTGCCTCTATTTTCTGAATTCTGTTGTACTCAAGTTTTACCACAGCATGGAAAGCTGCTGTTCACAATTCTTTTATGCTTGGCCTTGCATGTTTTTCTAAGTTCTTTTTTTTTCTGCTCTACAAACAGATATTGTTTTAAAGCCACTTGACCTGTTTTGTCAGTGCATCCCCTTTCTCTTTGTCCATTTTATTTACTTCATTGCAGCACCCAGTATTGATATTAAAATGTCCACTAAGACAATTAACCTTACTGTTCCTTCATGACTGAAATTTTCTTTCATTAATTAATACCAACTTGTCAGCTTTATCTAAACTAAAACTGTTGTTTCTCATATTAAAGGAAACTAAGGAATTCTCTACACTGCCTCCATATTGAACCCAGGAATGCCACCATGAAGTATTTTTTGCCTATGCTGTCCCTGTCTTTGTATGCACAATTCTAGAAATGAGACAGTATTGTCACCCTAGACCATTCTTGAACATACACTGGTAACACTGCCCAAGATAGAGAGGCTTCAAGTGGCTCTAAGAACATGTTTGGGGCTGCTCTTTGGTAAAAAAAAGTTCATTTGGGGGAGCTGACACATCCAAAATCGGAACAATAAGCTAGACTGGGTTTCCTGGCAGCACTCTTGGGTGCAGAACAGAGGCAATATAAAAAAACCCAAAAGGATGAAGCTTCATAAGGATCTTATTTTTTGTGGATGGCAGTAAAGACAGTATTTATTTTATTGCTTCTTGGTCTTGGCTAAGATGAAGTGATGACTTTATTGTATACATGCATGATACTTATATCGTGGGGTGTATATATGCATGATACTTATATCATCAAAGTTATTATTGCTCTCTCCTGACGTCCACTTTCTGTTTTTTTGTTAAGCATCAGGCTTGATCATAACATTCTAGCTAGTTAGAGTCCCAACTATCAGCTTCTAAAGTTGTTTTCATCTTTATTTTTCTCTCCTAGTGTCTAAAAATAACCAAAGAAGCAGTGTTCCAATAGCATTATCCAATCTACTTGTCAGTTTGGCCACAACTCGCACTTATAACAATTTTTAAGGAAATATTTTCAATTAATAGAATGTTTTATGTAGTATTTCAGCCATGATTAGTTGTTGCTTTTTGAACCAGTACATTATACAAAAGGTAAAAAAAATGTATATTTATTATGCTGTTTCACCTATTAATTAAAATCTCAAATATAATATGCTTCTATATTAAGGTGGCAAATAAACATTGCCGTAAATCCTTAGTATCTTATTCTTTATTGTCATTAGTCTTAAATTATTGTAATTTCTATATAGAGATTAAGTAGCAAAATTAGCATGCTGAAAATTGATCTACTATGAAACATTCTCTATAGCATCATCACAAGTTACTAATTACTATCATACCTTTCTATTTGTTGGCAGAGAGAGAGAAATCTGACATGAAAATACCTTTGAGTATCCTAAGATATGCAGACAATGTTTATGCTCTATTATATATAGCTGTGTGTTTTTAGTTTAGCAGTATGGTGTCACAGTGACACAGGGTCAGGCAAGGGGGAAGCCTCAGTCAGAGGCAGACCCCTGATCAAAGAAAAAGAAAAAAACCCACACCTGCTGCAGGGGCTCAGGGAAGTGAAGAGGCGTGCCGTGGAAAACCGCCCGAGCAGTTTATCAGCCATACCCATCTCCAGCTGGGGCTGGGTGAAGCAACGAGGAGGCGTCACCTGGTGAAGATAAAAATCAGCCCGGAAAGCACAGGAAAGGGGGACGCTGAAAGCCAGAGAACTGGCGGGGAACCGCCGGACGGAGAGCATCCCGTTGCTGCAGTCGGCACTGGCTGCAGGAGCTGTGAAGGATCCCCGAGCCAGGGAAGACCAGCGGGGATTGAAGACGCCAGCAGGGAGAGTGGCAGCAGCGGAGGCAACAGGAGCTGCAGAGGATCCCTGTGCCAGAAAAGACTGATGGGGATCGAAGATGCCATCAGGGAACCTGGCAGAGGCAGCAGCGGTGGCAGGACCTGCGGGGAATCCCCGTGCCAGAGAAGCCCAGCAGGGATCAAAAGAGCGAACAGAGAGAGCTGGCATGGGAGCACTTACAAGAGGCAACGGGGGCTGCAGCCACAGGGCAGAGGCGGGTCCCAGAGGGGAAGAAAGAGACCCCGGCTGGGGTGGAAGCATGGACCCCGACCCTAAGGGTGCACTTGCTTAGGGTCAGGAGGGGACTGAGGGAGTACAGGACGTTTCCCGTGATTCCCCCTTGTCTGTTTTGTCCTTCTGCATTTCATTGTTCTTGTAGTTGGGGTATCAGTTTTGTTTTTGCATCGGGGCCCAGGGATTTACGCTGGTGAAGGTATTTGATTGTGTGTCCCCTTTTTGGGCTGTTCTATTTTTGTTCCCTGTCTAGCATAGGTTAGCGTAGCCCTCCGTCCCAGGCTGGGGTAGCAGTGACCTGGTCAAAGGAGGGAAAGAGACCATAAGAGAGCACAAAGAGGAGCAGTGGCATCTCCCATAGATAACGCTGGGTATCGGAAGAGACATCTCCAAAGGCAGCGAGTCACCAGACCCTCTGGATCCAGTTAGAGCCTGAGGCACCCGAGGCAGGGAAGGGCGTGGGGACCAGGAAGATATCAACAGGGAATAGCCACTAAAGATCTTAAGGCTCATCTAGTATATGGCCGGGGTGTAGGGAAGGTTGGAGCCCTGGAGACATCCGCCAGGATGCATGACCACTCTGGAGACACCCTCGAAGGGGACCCTCTTCACTAAGAGACCATCCAAAGTCATGGGAGGTGAGTTTGGGGGACACCCCAAAGGTAACTGAAGTACCCTCTGGGTTCCACGTGAGGTTGCCTGGCGAACAAGGTCAGCTGCTTGGGCAAAGGTGGCTTGGGAGCAAGCGTTTGAGCGGAGATGAGCACACACACATATGAATAAAATGTTTATGGACAGATGTTCTTTGCTGGCCAGTGTTCTTTGACTAGATTTCACAGCATTGTCAACAACAGGAGACACAGCTAGGATGAAGTATTACAAACTATCACATCTCATTGCAAACTTGTCCCCAACCATTTCCATTATATTACAACTATAGAAATACTGTTTCAGTGATATGCCAAGATATGGATGGAAGATTTAAAAGACTGAAAGGCTAGTTTATATCAATAGTTCCTGGATATTTTTTATTCTCATTTTACCAGTTTTGGTAAGTTGCCAGGATAGATTTCTGAATTTCATTGAAATTGTAAATATGAGCCTACAGTAGCTGAGTGGAACAATTTGGCCTGTGTACACTTTAATAAACACATATAAATGACCTAATCCTGCATATATTAAAATTGATAGCAAAACTTTGATTTCAGTGATGCATGTTTATAGAACCAAGCAAAATAATGGTATTCTTTTTCTTCCCTTTACTGTAAGACACTTCTTTAAATTACTGATTTATTTACTTGTGTCTTGGTTTGTATAAAGTTTTGGCATTCTTCCTCTTAGCATGTATTCAGTCATTGATTCAATGATTTTAAAAACAGTAGTTGAGGTCTCCATCTAGCTTCGCATTCCTTCTGAAGAGTAAGATTATTATCAGTCTTGACATGAAACATATCCTAAAAATAAAAGTACACTTGTATGTGCACTTCGATCCACATGATATTGGCTTCAACAAGGTTTAAAGAATGAAAATGAGTGCAGAATGTATTCAAAATGATTACTTAAAACTGGACCAAGGGAACATCTTCTCTCAGGAAAGTTCTTCTCTTACCATCCTTCCAAAAAACATTTTAAAACATTTATAGAAACAGAGATTGTCATATGCAAATGGTTCCCTGTCCAATATTTCTTAGAGAGCATTTTATTTTATAATTTTTCAGGATTGACTTTCATGAAGCATTACTGATTTTAACTGGCTTTCTCACCTGGAATCATTACTTTCCTTCCTAGGAAGGGAATTACCCAAAGCAAGATGTCATTCTTAGGTGCTCTGTCACTCTGCAGAATTAGCAATCCTGAGTTAGACGCACAGGCTGCTCATACAATGTCAGGGAAGAGTTAGGCCCTTAGGTATAGGATTCACAGACACCATCAAACTGAGTTAGGAGTCCAGAGAGGGACAGAGCCAAAATATACCTCTCCTGAATCCTGTCTCCACTCAGAAGAGCTATTTACTCTCTTCTAGATTTAAGTAATTATCTAAGTGAGGTCAACCCTTTCTCATGGAAAATGAGGGAGACCCCCTTATGGTTAGTGCATACACTTAGGACATGTATTTTCAAATTCCTGCTGTGCCTCAGGTGAAGGAATGTCTTCAACCCAGGTCTCCCATATTCTACAAGAGGGGATGAAAAATGACCAGGTAATGGGGATTTGTGGGGAGAAGAGCTCTCTCAGTCTATTCATAGCTGTTCCACTTGGAATAAATTGCATATTCATAAGAGCGGGGCACCATGTGAATGCCATCATCACTAGGCTATTGAGTCAATTTCTCTTTCTTTCCCAATGTTTGTCATACTACTTCTCAAAAAGGAAACTACATTATTTTCTGTAATCTGCTTGCAAATATGCAGAACAATTCTATGGCTGTATATGGCAGACAGAGTCCATTAAATCCATTTCCAACTATTTGAGTTGGTCCAATAAAAGATATTGGATTTACTCAAAGAACCTTGTCTGCCAAAGTCCATTAAAGACATTCATGCCCTAAGACAGTTGCTCTCAACCTAGTTATACAAGAGGTACCTCTTGTTAAAGTCAAGGCACCCTCAGAAAATGCCAGCTCTTTGTTTTTACATATTTATTGTCAGCGGAAAAAATAGAGCAATTTTTCTATTGCAAATAACTCAGAAAGACCATAGCAGGTGAGAACATTTTTAACATTATGTATTCCTATTTGAAATCTCCAGGTGGGATGGATAAAATCAATTATTTAACAAAAGAAATCAGATTAAAATTAAATTTGAATTTAATACAGCATAGGTTAAGATATACATAGTGTAATCTATTAAAATAATTTAAAACAGGTTGAATCAATGAGCCTCTACTAAAACCTCTTAAGTTAAAGGTTGATTTTCTTCTGTATAGAATGAGGGGGGATATATCTAACTTTTGAAGTCAAGCTTTAAAAATATGGCTCAAAATTTCATGTATTAGTAACTTGACACTGCAAGGGATTTGGGGTCTACAGTACTGATGCAAAGGATCACCAAAGTCATCACAGGTGTTGAAACGTAATGCTGCAAACGTAACCAAGGTGAGAAAACTGAGACGATAATGTAGAAACTTAGAAGAAAATAATGAAACAATCCTGGAACTATAACCTATGGGTACATTTGATGCATCTTTTAGCCAAAAATTCAAGTACTCCAGGAATAAAGGAAAATGTTGTTGAAACTGTAAAATACTTCTGTAACAACCAGTTTTCTTTAGCTTCACTGAAGAGAGCTGGGGGGTGGGGGGGAGGAGGCAGTGTTCAAACTAATTATCTCCTAAGAGGTACAATGGAGTTCAGTGGTTGACTACTTTGAGCTATTTTATTAAGAACTGGCCTGTTCTAATGACCATCTCTGATGAAAAAGCATGACAAAATGGATGGAAGTATCATAGCTAAAGTAGGCAACACTGGACTAAAGAGAAATGCAGAAGATACGCTGAATTCAATAAAACCTATTTCCATAGACTTGGACAAACTACAGAAGGATAGCTACTATATTGCAAATCCTGTTGAAATTTGGAAAGAACATCAAGAAATTTTAAGGCAAGAAACACCCACCAGCATGGGCGACTGGTGCCTCCTGATACTGGGGGGGCACCAGAGGCTGACTGGGGGGAGTGGGGGAGTCCCCCAGCAAAACAATCACCCCTGCCAGTGGAAAAGCTGGTGGCAAACCTGGAAGTGCCACTGGTGCTTCTGTCGGCACCGCCACAATCTCAGGGGGACACCAGCTGTCACCCCCACTCCCTAGCCAATGAGGGCTAATCTCAGGGGGGACACATGCGCCCCCATACCCTCCTACGCATCGCCTATGCCCACTAGTGAAGATAAATTGCAGGCAGTAAAGAAGTGGATGGATTAAGCACTTATTTCACCTCATTTTTTGCTAGTATTCTTAACACAAAGTAACAGGGTAGATGTCTAATCGCTAAAAAGGAAAAATGTTTCTATAATGGGCAGAATCTAATAATCACCCATCAATGATGCCAACCATAATCAGAATTAGAGGTGAACTATTCAAGAAATACATGTTTGCTGAAAATGTTTTAAAGAAAGTCAAGCCACTAAACTGGTGGAAGTCTCTAGCAAAGCACTTGGAAGTGCTAAACTAGCTTTTACCAGTAGTAAACTCTTCTGGATGTGCAGAAAGAATATTCTCTTTATTTGGACTGGTTCACTCAAAGCCAAGAAATCAACTGGGAGGTGAAAGTTTGTTTTTTCTTTCAGTTTATTTATAAAAAGGTGGAGGAGGATGAGTTCTGAAAACTTGAAATAAGTGGTAATATTTTTCAAAATAGCATAGGTAAAAAAATTACTCTAATTTTAAAGAGAATTAGGCAAGTGGCAAATTTTTCCCCAGGGTGACCTCTAATAATTAGTTTAATTCACTAACCACAGTTCATACTTCTAATACTATAATAAGCAATACTGGTGTTTGTTAATACTAACATTTGAGTATAACTGCTCTAAGATATTCAGTGGACTAGGAAAGGTCTCCAGAAAGGCTGTGGCTCATTCACTGTGCACCTAACCAAATTTGCCTCATATGGCAAAAGTTATCACAAAGATAGTCAAGTGTGCCTTTTGCAAGTTAATATGTGATTGAGTATTAGATTATCATAATACAGAGGCACAAGGGAGTGATTAAGTTGCATAGGCAAACATGACTTTGGCATTTCTGAATTATAGAAAGTCCACTTTCCAGTTTTTACTAGTTTTAACTCATTAATTTTCTTCTAGTTATATTTACTTTTTCCTAAATAAATGAAGGATAACGTTTAAGGTTCAGTTAGTTAATGTAGCCAGTTGTAGACCTGATAACTTTCTACTGGCTTCTGCTAGCAAGTTTATTTTCTGATATTGAAGCAATTTTGTCCTTTATCATTTTACTCTAATATGAGTATGTATTATAGCAACGTGCCATTTTTCCCAAGAGATTACAGGGACATGGCAAGTAATTGAATCATGTTGTGTGCACAGTGCCAGTACTATACTTGATGTTTCAGCACTATCAATCTCACAGTTACCATTACAGCATCTCAAAGGTTTGAGTGTAAAAGAGGAAATAAAATCCTCCATCAAGATCCACAATTTTGACTCATTTTCTTGGATAATAACTGCCTTTTTATCTTCCACATAGTTCAGTTGCTTGTTTTTTTCTACTTCAAGCAGCAGGTTAGAACAACCAATGCCATCTTTAATTTCTTTACAGATGGCAGGGAGTGTGGTCAACTCTGATGTGGTAGCAAAAGAAACAAAGTAAACTTTCTTCCATCTTAAACTTAAGCACTGGACTTAAGATATGTTCCCAAAAGCTTGCCTGTGTCCCTGCAAGCTATACAGTTCATTCAATAAAAGATAAAAGTAACTCCTTGCCTCTCACATTTTTCATAGACCATCACAGCTACAACATTACCCAAATGTTACCACATTCATCAAATAATCTCTTCTTTCAAGCAGCTCTTCTCTGTTGTTTAACAGGAGAGTTAAATAGATTTACAATATTATTTTATTCTTTTTTTCTTCTAAAGTTTTTTTAACCTTTACATTTTCCTATCTTTTCTCCATTCTTTTATCTTTATGACTGCTTTCTTTGCAAATAAACTTAACCTCAGGGAGCTGATGTCATCACAGCTGAAGCTGTCTAAACTGTATCTTTGTATTTTCACACAGATAAGCAGAATTGCAGCTGATTTAATCTTTTAAGCTTGCCCTCCATTTCTTACATCATGTAACTTTTTTGTCCAGAGCTTTGTCATCATCAGTATTTAGGATGCATTAGATAATCTCAGCATATTAGTTATGCACTACAGACCACTTTAGATGCAACATACTTTATTTGAAGTGATTTTTGCCCTTCTGGTATTAAGTTCCAGTAAGCACAAGAAGGGAATAGTTTTCACACAAATACATGAGGCTACATTTGTGAAGGGTTTGCACCATTGATCTGGCTTTTACACTCAGTAAAATGTGAAAATGGAATTTGTACTTTCTAATCTTTTGTTCAAAAGTTTCTACAGTAGAGCCGATAAAATCCCATGTGAACCATTTTCTGATATTTATGCTGCCTTCAGCTCATATGTATGTGCTTTCTTGGGGATCTTTCCCTTTCAGCACCCAGTTTCCTTACTGCAAGCACAGCATAGCTGACTGCTACCTCTTTCATATCTTTCTTTTTTAAAATTTGTGCCTCATATCAAGTACATGGAGCATCTTTGTTCATGGAGACTAAGAGTGAGCTGCTATTGGGACAGAATAACCAGGAGTTCCTTTTTAGTTTTCAGGCAGTTGGATAATTTCATTGACCCATAATAGGGCCCCTAATTTTCTCTTATACCATCTGCAATTGCCTGATATACTATGAAAATACTAGTGTATGCAGGAGACAGATAAACTTGCTATTGCTTACCTTTGATACCTGGGTCATTTTTCCAGAAACATCTCAGTACATTTTTTTAATGTTTAATGTAAAACCATTATACACATGCCTAGTTTAGTCATTATATCTGTTGGTACCAAGCCAATAACCCGATTTAGCCAATAACCTGACTCCTGACACACTGCCATATTTATGCCATAAAGCACATTGACTGTGACAGCCAGTGTGATAATTCTGTCACCTCTTACTGATCAGTACAGTGAAATAGCACCTCTGAACACCCTAATTCCCCTCTGACTGTTACTTACGGTGCAAAGATATGATGTAAAGTGTACTGTTACTTACTGCCTTTTAAATATCCTGAGTTGCCACATAATAATCTTACAGTTTCTCCTAATTCTCTTAAGGCTGCTACTGCTCAGAATTGCACTCAGCTGCCTAGTCCAGAACACTGAAAAAGCAACAGCAGAATGTGAGATTTTTTGCTCTTACATTCTTAAAATTAGTAGAAGTTTGTTAGAACACTGAATTTGTTTATTTATAGACATTCCTATGACATACATTATCATGGTGTCTGAACTTCCCAAGGATAATGGATTTAACCTCAACAGTTCAGTTAGGTACCATATTTCATGGTGTATAAGTTGACACAGTGTATAAGTTGATTCTACATTTTTTATCAAAGAAGTTAGGTTTTTCATATATCCTATATATAAGTCTATCTTCACTTTGATCTTCATCATGAAACAAAGGATCAAGTCCTTGAATGCTGGCAGACTCTGGGGAAGTTGGATCAGGCCTCGGGCAGACTCAGGGGATGCCGTCACTGCAGAGGGAAGGAACGGGCCCCCCTACAGCTCAGGGACTGCCCAGCCCAGTGGCAGCTTGCCCTCTGGCTGTGAGGAGGGAGAGGTAGGTAGGCTCTGCTGAAAGCAGGATTGGGTCCCTTGCTGCTCGTGCCTTCAGCAGGCTTCTGTAGCCATCAGGACATCTGGCGCCACTTGGGAAGGGGCTGCCTCACCCTATGGACATCAGAGGGTGTCAGGCAGGGTGGGAAAGGCCACCCTGCCCAGCACCCGTAGCCTCCCCCACTGTGCTGGCAAGTCCCTTCCTGGACCCTGCTGAGGGCAGAAGCAGTGAGGGGCCCAATCCTGCTTTTGGCAATAATATGTTACGCATATGCAAAATTGAGGCACATTAAGAAATTAATCCCAGAGTCACAGTTCAGTACCTTAAACATACTGATAGATTCCCATCTGTCAGTGTGCATGTGCCTTATGTACTTAAGATAAGATTCTTTTTTGAAAAACAGTATCTGTTGGGATTATGCCTATCCCCTGAGAGCTCTTGCTGAGGACATAATGGGTAGACCACCATTAAACACCCAGAAAGCAGGTGACCTGGAGGAAGTACAAGCAGGAAGTGATAACAGGGAATGCCTTCCTGAAAGAGTAAGGCCATCAGCTAGTTAATTCAGGTGTCTGTATACGAATGCACAGAGCTTGGGGAACAAGCAGGAAGAATTGGAAGTCCTTGCACAGTCACAGAACTATGACATGATTGCAACAACAGAAACTTGGTGGGATAGCTTGCATGACTGGAGCAATATCATGGATGGGTGTAAACTGTTCAGGAAGGACAGATAGGGGACAAGAAGAGAAGGAGTTTGCATGTTATATAAAAGAGCTGTATGATTGCTCAGAGCAATCCAGTATGAAACTGGAGATAGACCTGTTGAAACTTTATGGGTTAGGTTCAGAGGGGAGAGCAACAAGGGTGATGTTGTGTTGGGGGTCTGCTATATACCACCACCAGAGCAAGTGGATGACACAGGTAGCAGAGTTTCCTGATCCCATGCCCTTGTTCTCATGGGGGACTTCAATCACCGTTATATCTGCTGGGAAGGCAGTACAGCAGTGCACAGACAATCCAGGAAGTTTTCAGAGAGTGTTGGGGACAACTGTTGGAGAGGCCAACTAAGGGCTGTGCTCTTCCTGACCTGCTGCTCACAAACAAGGAAGAATTGGTGGAGAATGTCAAGGTGGTTGGCAAGCTAGGAAGTAGCGATTCAGTTTAGGATCCTGAGGGAAGGAGAGTAGCAAAGTAAGGACCCTGGACTTCAAAAATGCAGACTTTGACTCCCTCAGGGAACTGATGGGCAGGATCCCCTGGGAGGCCAGTCCGTAGGGGAAAGGTGTCCAGCAGAACTGGTTGTACTTTAAAGAAACCTGACTGAGGGTACAGGAGTGAAACATTCCAGTGAGTAGGAAGATTGGCAAGTATGAAAACTTGGCTCAGCAAGGAACTCTTCAGTGAGGTAAAACACAACAAGGAAGCTTACAAGGAAGCTTACAAGTGGAAACTTAAATAAATGCCTAGGGAGAATAAAAGAGTATTGCCTGGGCATGCAGGGTGAAATCAGGAAGGCAAAAGCACAAATGGAGGTGCAGCTAGCAAGGGACATGAAGGGTAACAATAAAGGTTTCTACAAGTATGTTAGTAACGGGGGGAAGATGAGGGAAAGTGTCGGTCCCTTACTGAATAGGGAAGGCAACTTAGTGACAAATGATGCAGAAAAGGCTGAAATACTCAGTGCTTTTTCTACCTCAGTCTTCACAGGCAAGGTCAGCTACAAAACTACTGCACCTGGCAGCACATTTTGGGGAGGATATGAGCAGCCAATGGTGGCAAAAGAACAGGTTAGGGACTATTTAGAAAATGTGGATGTGTACAAGTCCATGGGACTGGACATGATGCACCCAAAAGTGCTTAGGGAGTTGGTTGATGTGATTGCAGAGCCACTGGCCATTATTTTTGAAAACTCGTGGCAATTGAGAAAGGTCCTGGATGGTTGGAAAAGGACAAATATAATGCCCATCTTTAAGACAGGGAAGAAGGAGGATCTGGGGACCTAAAGACTGGTCAGCCTCACCTCAGTCCCTGGAAAAATCATGAAGCATGTCCTCAAGACATCCATTTCTTAACACTTGGAGAAGAAGGTGATTAGGTACAATCAGAATGGATTCACCGAGCATAAGTCATTCCTGACCACCCTGAATGCCTTCTATGTTGAGATGACTGGCTCTATGGATGCAGGGAGAGCTGTGGACATGATATACCTTGATTTCATCAAGGATTTTGATACTGTCTCCCACAATACATTGGCAAGCAAACTAAGGAAGTACAGGTTAGATGAATGGACTGTAAGGTGGATAGAAAACTGGCTGACTTATCAAGCTCAAAGGGAAGTGATCAATGGCTCAATGTCTAGTTGGCAGCCAGTATCAAGTGGAGTGCTTCAGGGGTCGGTCCTGGGCTCTGTTTTATTCAATATCTTCAACAACAACCTGGAAGATGGGATAGAGTGCACCCTCAGCAAGTTTGCAGATGACACTAAGCTGGTGGGAGTAGTAGATACACTGAAAGCTAGGGCTAGCATTCAGAAAGACCTTGACAAATTGGAGGAGTAAACCAAAAGAAAATCTTAGAGATTCAATAAGGACAAGTGCAAAGCCCTGCAGTTAGGATGGAACAATCCTAGGCACTGCTACAGGTTGGGAACTTAGTGGTTAAGTAGCATTTCTGCAGAAAAGGACCTGGGGGGTAAGTGGACAATAAGCTGAATATGAGCCATCATGTTGCCAAGTAGACTAATGGCATATTGGACTGCATTAGTAGGAGTGTTGCCGGCAGATCAAGGGAAATGATTATTTCCCTCTATTCATTGCAGGTGAGGCCACATCTGGACTACTGTGTCCAGTGTCCCCCACCCCCTACCCCCACTACAGAAAGGGTGCAGATAAATTGGAGAGAGTCCAGCAGAGGGCAACAAAAATGGTGAGGGGGATGGGGCACATGACTTATGAGGAGAGACTGAGAGAAGTGGGCTTATTTAGTCTGGAGATGAGAAGACTAAAGGAGGATTTAATAGCAGCTTTCAGCTACCTGAAATGTGTTTCCAAAGAGGATGGAGCTAAACTGTTTTCCATGATGGCAGATGACTGAACAAGGGGCAATGGTGTCAAGCTGCAGCAGGGGAAGTTTAGGTTAGATCTTAGGAAAAATGTTCTCATGAGGAGGGTGGTAAAGCACTGGTACAGGTTACCCAGAAAGGTTGTGGAATCTCCATCTTTGGAGGTGTTTAAGACCCAGCTAGACAAAGCCTTGGCTAAGACGATCTGGTTGAGGATGGTCCTGCTTTGAGCAGGGGGTTGGATTAGATATCCCTTCCAACCTAATTTTCTATGATTCTGTGATTCTTACTGTCTGTGGTTGTGCAACAGAACCTTGTGGTGTCCCTGTCTCTACAAGAGATTACAGCTATTATTATAGTTGTTAATAGTTATTAGATGATCATTTATTAGTAAAACAATAATGTTTAGAGAGTACTTCCTGTGAAAACAGGGCATTGATATGTTTTCCACACCCTATCTCTGTATACAATGCTAGACAGTGTGACAGGCTCAGGATCACCACACTGCCGGTGGCGTGCCCTGCCTTTTTGGTTGTGTTACATCAGTGTCTACTGCCCTGTCACAACTTGTTGTTGTATGGAGTTTTACCTGGAGGTGTTGTTCAGTGGTCTCCCTAGGATCCTAGGTGACTCTGTTAACACTTCTTCTGTAAGGCTACTCCTCCATACCCCACCACTTTCCACTTGGGTGTTATGGATCAGCCTTGATGGTGTCCTGACATTATGGTGGTGCCGCCTCCTCCCATGTTGAGGCCTCCCCTGCACCATGCCCCATGGCTCACAGATGGCATTCTTATAGATGTTCTACCTGTTGCTGATGCAACCCCCTCACTGGGCCATCCAACCCCTCGTTCTCTCTCAGCTCCACTCTGGGCCTTCAGACCCGTCAGTCTTTCTGCATAGCCCTTTCCTGGGCTTCCAGACCCCTCTGTCTCTCTCTCAGCCCCATTCAGGTTGCCAGACCCCTCAGTCTTTCCTCCAGCCCCCCTCTGGGCCCCCAGACTCCTTGCTCCCACACAACAACTCCCTGGACTTCTTCTGGTTTCTTGTTCTGGACCTATTAAGTTCTCCATTCTCCTGGACACTCTCCAGGCCCTCAGACCCATCCAGTTCAGCACTCTATCCCTAGGCTCTCGCTGGGCATCACCATAAACCTCAGGCCCCTTGCTGGGCCTCACTGTCCAGGTTCTCAGACCCATCTGGTCCTGCTCTACTCCCCAGCTGCTCACTGGGCCACTTGAGCCATGTGGTCCCAGTCTTCTGTGGCCCCTTGATGGGCCTCTGGACCTACGTGGTCTTCCTTGCAAAGTACTTTTCTATTGGGATGTGCTCCCCTGGCCTTCCCCTCCATGGGATAACCCACAAGGCAGTGGGAGCTGAGGCTTTCTGGGAGCCCCATCCTCGCCTATCCCTAGAGTGGCCCATACATGGCATTTCATAGAGGCTGTCCCACCACAGGCAGCCCCACCATGCTAACCAGCTCCAGTAGGGTGCAGTTTCAGGTTGTACCCAGAACTCGTCTTCAGGCCTACGTGATCTTACTTGTACCTCTCCAGGCTCCACCTTAGATGTCCTATACTACTCCTGGGCTGCTAACCAACCACCCCCCTGGCCCAGGCTCCATTTTGCAACAAAGTCTTCTATCTCTGGTCTCAGCTCACTCTCAGACACCTTCCCTTGATCCCTCCTCCTCAGATGGCCTAGCACTAGCCATCATCATCCTGGGATGAACATCCCTGGACACTTGGCTCCTCTCTCAGGGCTCACCTGGCCCCTCAATAGGCCCTCAGATTCTCAGCCCCCTGCCCAGGGCTCACCTGGCCTCTCCCTAGACCCCTGTACACT
This sequence comes from Gavialis gangeticus, assembly GCF_001723915.1. Taxonomy (NCBI): domain Eukaryota; kingdom Metazoa; phylum Chordata; order Crocodylia; family Gavialidae; genus Gavialis; species Gavialis gangeticus. Next base: position 53,624,732 of record NW_017729032.1, on the reverse strand, counting down.
CAGCCTCTCTCTTTCCATGTTCATATGGCCTCTCAACAGGCCCCAAGCACTAGCCCCCTTTTCAGGGCTTTGGATACCCACACTGGGTCCCCAGGAACCTCTACTATCCCCTTAGTTCCCACCCAAACATTCAGATGTTTCAGATATTATTCTCCTTTCTGGCCTTCCTGCTGGGTAATGTTCCTTCACCAGCTCCAAAGGTGTTAGAGCCAGCCCTGCTCTCAGGGTCTAGGCTTATACCTTATCTAAACCCAGACCTCCTCCAATCAGGTGGGTCCTTTGCAAAATGTATGACTCCTTTGATCAGGCCTAGCCTCACCTGCCAGCTGACTCAGCCTCTGGGTCAGCTCACTCTGCAATTAGCCCTAACCCCCACCTGCCAGTGGCTCAGCAGGCTGCCCGACCTCTTAAAGTGGCAAGCACATCAAGTCACACAGGTCATACTTCAGAAATCTTAATGATCTCCAGCTCAATGTCATTCTCATTAACACAGCATCTGCAACATGTTTCTACATTAGTTCTAGCTCAATGCTCTTTATTAGAAGAAAAGTCAGCGGATGTGATATTTTGCTTGAACACCAATACGTGTTGGCCATCTCCTCCCAGTTTTCAGACAAAATGAAGATCTTCCATCTGCAGTCTCTTCCAACAAATCTTCTCTTTTTAGCATATATTCTGGATATCTCTTTCAAAATACTCCAAGAAAATCAGCAATCTACAACTTCCTCAACTGGGTGGAATGACTGCAGTGTTTGGGGATTCTGGAGCTGGTACGCTTCTCCTTCAAACTAAGAGACCTCCAAATATCCAAATAGGAGATAACAAAGGAATTCAAGTAATTCTCCTGGAATTTCATCATAGATTCTCAGGTCATCTAAAACCCATAGGAGAGGTCAAAACAATGGGCCAGGTCAACACTCAGGAAAAAGGTTCCAAAGGAGACAGACCTTTTCAGATGGAAAATTCTTTCCTCAGCAAACCTCCAATTTCAGGTTACTTTACCTGTTCGTCTGTAAAGAAATATCTTGTCATTTTTAACAATAAGCTCCACAGTTTATTGCTGTGCTTTAATGGTACATGTAGATGTGCCCTAAGTGAGTTAAATTGGGCTGCTAATACAGAAGCTAGTAAAGGCTAGAATATAAATTTGGGCAGCAAATTTTATTTTAATTCTGTAGGGCCCCATTTATTCTTTTCTGAGATTTAAAGCTGATTTTAGAATTCAGATTGAGCAGAGATCTTGGAAAAAAACAAATAAACAAAACTCCCTAAATACTTCAGAAATATATAGAAATTTTCATCACTTTTCATGTTGAGAATGTGAGAAAGATAAAGCTAATGCCTAGAACATGCACAACCTTGCATACAGGAAATACTGTATTTTTAACTGCTTTTGCTGCCTACATATTTTATTAATGTGAAATATCTGCATCTATTCTTTTGGCTTTATAGCCCTATCCTGTCTTTACACATCTTAGATTTTAATGGACTTTACATAAATGAATATCATAAATATGATACGTCTATACATTACAGTGAAGAAGTGTTATTTTGTTTCTTGATATTTACTTTATCTGTATTTATTTTTAATAAAAGCATCATGGTGAATTACTGTGTGCACAGAGCTAGTTTTTATAACATGTCTGTTACTGTTAACCTTGTTCTCTTTTCATGCCCTCTGTTTCTTTGTTATGCCCAAATATTATTTCTCATCTTACATTAGGTTTTAATATAACACAACACAATGTCCTAACACAAACAATGTCTTTTCTTAGTGTTTATTCAGACTAAATACAATGAGCTGCTGATTCAGATTGGGGTTTTCTAGGCATTACTGCTAAGTATTTAATACCTATTTGTAAATATTTTTTCTTAGACTGCAAAAAAAAAGCTGATCAGTGGGAACAATGGAACAATTAACAACATGAGGGAGAAAGATTTCTCAGTATGACTGAAACTCGTTCCAGGAACACAAATCTCACTGCATTCAGGATGAAAAAAAAGGGAACCTCACTTTTTGTCTTAGCTTTTCCACAATAAAATAAATGTTGATATATTAATTAAAACGAATTAGGAGGGGAAGAAAATTAAAATACTTCTATAATTTTGAAGACGCTTATATTTGGTGTTAATGAATACACCAGAAAAGCTTAGGTCCAAACATGCTCTTAGATGGGGCAGTAAGGGTACCATGCATGTTGTCTCCTAAATAGTTTTATTTATGGTTATAAGTGGTGCTGTTTATGAGGCAAAATGTTAGCACAAGCAAAACTGCATAGTCACTGTTCATATCTACCTAGTATCCAGCCAGAAACAGCAGACTAGCCCTTGTTGAATTTCATAAGCAGCACTCCTGTACAATACTCTTCTTTATTATAATCTTCATTACATAAAGTTAAACATATTGCAGAAAGACTCTACTGAAATCAGTGGAGCAATATTTATTTACACTAGCTAAGAATCCAATCCAAGACTTTTCTGTAGCAAACTGATGGTAAAATTATATAGTTAAAGGGTTTAAAGAAACATCTTTGATGTAAAAAACATTAAAAATTTATGACCACATGCATGTGACTCAATCTACAATCATAAATGTAAATGTCGAATCCAATGTCCTGAACTTAACTAGAACACTAGAAAAAAGTGGAAAGAGGGCATGAAAAAGCCTTTTTTTTCTGAATAATACTAGTGTGGAAATTCTATGCTCAGGTCATCAATAACATAAGGAAAATCCTATCAGGAACAGCTGCAGCACCAGCACCAGCACAGCAGTCTCCCTTCTCTCCTCACCTCCCTCTTCCACTACCAATGCATTTTTCTCACTATGTGAGTTGATGCTACTGTGATCATTTTCAGCAAAATAGAGGACACCCTGGGTCGTCAAGTGACACTGGCAGCTTTCTTTTTCTTTTGTACAATATTAAATAATTAATCATTGCATTTATTTATTGAATTTTTTAAGCTTCCTCAATATGCTATAACAGAGTGTGCATGTGGAAAGAGACAAAAGGGTAAGTTAAGCTTGGAGACTGAAGCAAGCATTAGTAGAAGCTCAACCAATAAATTATTTATCTTGGTCATAGGTTTATGGGTGTAAGCAGGAGTGTCTTATGCTGTCCCTTGCATCTTTCACCAAGAATAAGTATTAATTTTACCAATTATTACCACCAAAAATAATTGCAAGTATAAAATTAAGGTTCCTCAAAATAACTGTGAATGTCCTCATAATGCCAACAGTAAATGCAAGGAAACAATAAAATAAGGAAACACTTGCATCAACTAAAATATACATTTTAAAGCATCAGCCCACCATTGTTAGGATACTAAACGTTGTATTAAATGTACATGTAAAAACCTGCGGAGCTGTAAATCCAATTTTCCAATGTCACATTTTAAAATAATGTATCACTTCCTGTAACATAAAATGTATAATTGTAATACCTCTATATATCATACGGCAAACAAGAAGAGAAATTGACAGAGAATGTCTGAGCCTGGTGGCTCATTGGGCTAGCATGATTAAGGCATCTCAGTTCCTGTAGCCAACAGTGCACAAGGGACCACATTCAGCAGCCTTTGACTCCCCAGCTCAAATAACCAGTCATTCACATAACAGGATGAGGAAACAGACTTCTGTGCAGTTTTGTGCAGTGCATCCCTACCTCTGGATCCATAGCAAGACACCTTAGACATTTTGCCAACATGCCCATGGAAAAGTAGGTGGGATGATCCAAATTTGTCACCTTTGGGAAAGAGAGAAGTCTATTATATGACCATACGCACACACAGAGAGACTATCATCCCCATATTTACACATTAACTGTATAAAAACTTCTTAAAATAATCCCACACATACAGTTATAAGTTCTTAAATGTAATGCAACAAATAATATGGACCATTGATTTAAAGAGCTTTGACCCTTGCCTCTAATTTTCCATCTCAATGAACTATGATTGCAAACAGGCATATGCAAATATCCCCTACAAAATAAGCCCCTGTAAAGATTTGGTTTTTTATATAATTCAGAAGATTTTTGTGCAGTAACTTTGCCGTAGTCAATCACTTAGAAATTACTAAGAAAATTAGTTTACTAACTGGTTTCCAAAAAATATTTTTTTTCATTCTTGGATTTGTACATTCAAAGAATAAGGAGAAAACTTAATATAAAATTACCTCTTCTGTTTGCTAAATGGTAGATGTCTATGCTTGAAAATTTTTAAATACCTTTTAGGTAGCTATAAACAAAATTAGCTACCAAAATAACAAAAATTCGTAATAAGGAGACAAGAGTCAAGATTTTTGACATATAGAGTGCATCTACTCATGCATTAATGCCAGCTTAAATGTACTGCACAGTAAGTTACTGCTCAGGAAGCAGGAATAGGCAGATATCTACATGGGCAGGTGACCTGGGACTAGATCTAGTCCAAGGTCAAAGCAGCCAGCCATGTGCCCCTGTGGCCACTGGGGAGGAGCTCCAGCCTCCAGTCACATGGCTGCCAGGCCTTGGCAGCCATGCTGAGGCCAGAGGCCAGCACTTGGTGGCCATCTTAAAATCACACCCCCTTTCACCATCTTAAAAGCACATCCCTGCCCAGCCTCTTCCCTTCCCAGAAGATGCATGCCCAGTTCAGGGGCAGCACATGGCAGCTACCTCCCTGCCCACCACACCTCCCCATGCTATGGCTGCTCCAGTCTCTGGCCCTGGCATTCGCACACAGTGTCCTGCTGCTCTAGCCCAACCCCTGCCATCAATGACTAGTAGAGCTGTGCAAAACAGCACCATTTCATTTCAGCTTCCATTTCACCATTTAAAAGGGTCAGTGTTTTGTTTCTCTGTTTTGAAGCACTGTTTTGTTTCATTTTATTGAAACTGTTTCACTATTTTGATGTTGTTTTGACGTGTTTCAATGTTTTGCCTACAGGCTATAGTGGGGAACCATGAAAATGCCTATATTTTTGTAATTTCTTGCCTGGTTCAGATGAAAATTGCAGGGGTGGTAGCCCCTTCTGAGGGTACAAATCCTACCAAGTTTCAAGGAGATAAATGCAGGGGGTTTTGTGAAACTGTACCTCAAACAGTTGAAAGCAAAACTCATATCACTTGCCAGTAGTGTTGTCGTTCTGTTGTCATTCTGCATGCAGATCTGGGAGCCTGCTCCCCCTGGGAGGAGTCTGGCATAGCCCTGCAACTCTCCCAGAGGACACAGGTCCCTGGATCTGTGTGTGGGATAACAGCAGGCTGCCGGTGCTGTCTGAGGCCAGTGGCAGCACTGGGCTCTTCTGGTGCTGACCGTGCCAGGCAGACTTGGGTGCTGGCGCTGAACCCAGCCAACAGCGGCAGCCTGCTGAAACCCGGTGCACAGATCCAGGGACCTGTGCCCCCCAGAAAGATCTGAGGAAATGATCAGAGAGCTGGGAAATCGAACTGGGAGCTAGATGTCAATATCAGAGCAGTTCTTCCCCCTCCTTCTCTTTAGTTTCTGTTTAGCTGCAAACAAGCCTGGCTTCGAAATCTGAAATACTTCAAAACTTTCAAAATGTTTTGAGTGTCCTCATTTTGTCTTGAAGCTGTTTTGAAGCCTTTCATTTCATTTCAATTTCACTGTTTCGACCTCAAAACACATTGAAACAGCTTCGAAACAAACACCCATCAAAATTTTGCATAGCCCTAAATTGACTAGTGCCCTGTGCTGCTGCTGGCCATGGTCCTGAACCTGCTGGCCCCATCGATGAGCTGTTCATGCAAGCCAAACTTCAGTATGAGCCCCCACCCCTGGCCCTGCCTTCTTAGATATATTTGTTATCCACTCACACTATTCTTGCCAACCTTCCATACCACATGGAGGAATGGTATACATGCTAACTGTGAATTTCCTAGTTTTCAGAGTTTTAAATGTGTTATATTCAGTGCCCCCTCAAATCAGATACCAATTCACACAGAGGTGCTTAGAAGTGGGCTTCCCACCCTACCTCCATCCGCAATCATGGCAGATCCCTCAGAACCTGGCATCCTCAGGGAGAGAGGACAGGGAGAGGATTGCACTTCTACCCAGACAGATGGGGTCTACTTTATCCCCATGCTCACATGGGGCCAGGAAAAACACTCAGCTCTCAGATCCTTTCAGATGGGCAAGGCTACTCCACCTCACAGAAATAGGGCCTTGGTTTCTCTGATTCTGTCATAAACACAGGGAGGCACTGGGAGGATCTCAAATAGCAACACACTGAATACTCATGTTGATATTTCTGTATGTAATTTGTTATCTTTTGGAAAATACAGCCCCCTTATATTAGCTGTTCAGATTAGTGGTGCATATTTTGCAAGAGTTAAAAAAAGTATCTTTAAAAAGGAAGCTAGTAGAAATATACCTGTAGTTTATTTTCAGATTTCTGTTAAGGGTAGAGTTTAAGCTTACAGTGCATACAGTAAAGCTCAGATTCAGCTCTTAGTCTTGCTGCAAGTGTGCATTTCAGTCTTTTTTGGACCATGAGCAGTCAGCACCTACCAATTTAAAGGATTAAACTCCCTTAATAACATTTTCCATGTTGGTTCCCTAAGAGGAAGTGGGTGCCCTGCATTAGCAGAGCTAAATATCAAGTATCTGAGATCAACTGAGATCAGTCTCACAATGTAGTTATGTATACACAAAAAATACAAAATAGATAATGAAGTAAACTCTGACTTCATGAAATTTTTGACTTTATGAATTTTGAGGTGTGGGCAGTATCTCAGGAACCTTTAGTCAAATAACCCCAAATTTGGATCTGTAGCCTTACCCTGTAGCCCTAGTGAGGAATCAAGTCCCAAGATAATCTGAATAGGCAGTTGTGTTTTAGAAGTAATTCTTTAAGCAGGAAGAGGTTCTCCAGATATAACTATAGCAGAGTTAGTGCTTTGCTATAGTACAGAGGTATTCAATCCCTGGTCTGCAGGCCACATCCAGCCCCTGGTGTTGTGTCATCCAGCCTACAGGGATCCTTACTGGTCCAACAATTTCATGGCAAAGGAGCAGTGGCACCATAACTGTGCTGCCAAATTTTCAGACCCAAGGAGAACCCCATGGGCTGGATAGCATGGCCCTATGCTGGGTGGCATAGAGCCCAATCCTGGAGGGCTGGGCTGGGCAGGGCAGAGGGAACATAGGGTTTGATCCTGGCACATGGGGGCAGTGCAGAGCCCCAGGTCCAATCTGGCACACAGGGCCCACTTCTGCCATATGGAGTGGGTGGGGTGCTGTGGGGACCCAGAGCTCGATGACAGCATTCACAGCTAGATGGGAATGGTACAGGGCCTGATTCTGCCATGTGGAGCTGGTTAGGGATTGTACAAGGCCCCATGACCCAATCCTGATACTCAGGATCTTATCCTGGCATGTGGGACCAGGTGGCAGTGGCACAGAGCCCCAGGGCCTGTTCCCAGCACTCAGGGCCAGGTGGGGGCTTTGTGGGGCCTGATTCCAGTGCCTGGGGGTCAGCTGAGGTTGGGTAGGATCCAATTCATGTGTGCAGGAGGAGGCATTGCAGGGCCCAATCCTGGCCCAATTTAGCCAATGGGCCCTGCACCACTCATGTGACCTGCAGGACAAAAAGGTTGAGCACCTCACCTATATGGAACCCAAATTGTACTTGTTTTTCCCCCAAATATACCACACAGTAATACTGATATTTATACAAACCAAAACTTAGATCTGAATTCTACTGGAATTCGAGAAATCTGGATCTAAATCTCAGCTTTGAAGTTGTATTCACATGTGATTTTCTATCCATTGTAGCCGCCATAAATGATGATGAAAGTTAATAGGCAAGTGAAGAAAATAGGGGAAAGAGGGGAAATAGCCATGTAGGATAATTTGCCCTGATTTGGCACTAAGGAACTAATTAACACTGATTTGAGTTGGTATTTTGTGGACTTTAGAAATGGATTTTAGAAGTTGGTCAAGGTCCCTTCCACCCTCCCCCCATTACAGGAAAGAGCCCTATCATGTAGGCATTGTACAGATACTACTCCCTAGGGAAAAAAAGGTTTATTGAAGTTCCTGGGCCAAATTCTAGTGTCATTTATGTTTGCATGGTATTGTTGATTTTGGTGAGGTTGCACAAATATAAGTAAGAGAAGAATTTGATGCACTGGTAGTTCTGGCTACTCACATAGGAATGGAATTTGACTCCTAGGAGTATTGCAGGTGGTGAAATGTATATGTATGGGCCAGGGTCGAGTCTCACTTCTACTATTGTAAATCTTCTGCAGTACCACTGATGCTATAGATTAACTGTTTTTCTATGGCAGGGCTGTCCAACTGGCGGCCTGTGGGCTACATGTGACTTGCAAGGAGTTACATTGCAGCCTCTGGGCTCCCAGCCAGCCATTGCTCCCCTCATTGCTCCAGCTTCAACATCAACTGGAATCTCTGGGCTACCCATCCCTTCTCCAGCTTCTGCTTCCTGATCCCACCCCAACAGGCGAAGCAGTATGGCAGGATATGAGAGCTATGGGTGAGTTTGGGCCCGTGCAGACACATGATGCAGTGGTGGGGGTGAGGAGAGCATTGGCATGTGATGCAGCGGGGTGGGCATCCACATGGCTTGCAGCCCTGGGGGCCTGTGGCTTGCTTTGGTTTAGCCCATGGATATGCAGCCTGGAGAACAATTGGTCCCCACTGACACAGCCTGGAGGACATTTGTTCCCCACCCACTTAAAAACTGGACAGCCTTGTTCTACAACATTGTGTATGATGCAAGCTGCTTAAACTTGCATCCTCCTGTGAACTGTTTTTTTGCTTCACTCATTCCTTTAGGTTTTCTTCACGCATAAGTTAATGTTAATTTTACTCATCCATAAGAATCAAATCAATACAAAATACGTATTCACCACTTGCATTCGTTTAGGCCTGTTTCCTAAACACCTTACATCGCATTTTTAAGATTATGGCACCATGATTGCTTCTACTTCTTCTTTTTGTGTCTTTGTCATAAGCTAGATGCTTTTCCAAAATTGTGCACAAGTAATGGTTCTTTCTGTTTCTGCAGCATGGTCCTCCTTCATACAGGTCTCACCAAGGAGTTGGCAAAAAAGCAGGTGCTCCATAGTCTGCAGCTCACTGCACTTGCATATATTTGTTTCATTAATTAGAGTAGCTCTAATTGATCATGTTTGTTTTTGATCTTCCAGTTTGCGTGCACAGGTGATTCAGGCATCACCATATCAGCCAGTCTAGAT
>NW_017729032.1:53606715-53610511 GCF_001723915.1 Gavialis gangeticus | reverse complement strand
GCAGCTCACTGCACTTGCATATATTTGTTTCATTAATTAGAGTAGCTCTAATTGATCATGTTTGTTTTTGATCTTCCAGTTTGCGTGCACAGGTGATTCAGGCATCACCATATCGGCCAGTCTAGATCACCCCCTTTGGGAAGGTTGTTCTGGGGTTCAGGCCCATTTCAAAGCACCTGATTGTGTGTAATCTTTCCTTCTATAACCTCAGTTGCACCCTGTCAGCCATTGTGTCCAATGGTGCAACACTAGTCAGAAAACACTTTCACACTTTAAGCCATTTAGTTACTTCTGTGTGGCCACAGAGTGGATGCCATGTGACTATGATTGCTTATTGTGGTCCAGGAATTTCTAAGGTGCCAAATCCATATATTGTGACTTAATTTGGGCCATGCCACGCGCGTCTACATGAGATGCCTTAATGTGCAGGGGACTGTTCTACTGTGCATTAGTGCATCATGGCAAAAACTGTGCTTATGTGCTAATGCTAATGTGCTAATTAGGAAAGTTTTCCTTTGCTACTGCACATAAATACAGCTATTGCACCTTTATCCAGTACCTCATATTACAGATACTAAACTAAATGCACAATAGCAAACGTGCATTAATGAATGTGTAGACTCACCCACCATCTGCACATAAGTACATAATTATTTATAGTGCTGTTATCCTGTGTGTGTCGTGGAGTATCTTTAATTACTTGTTGCTTATATGTATATAAACACTCAACTGAAATGGTATTTATGCATCACATCAATAGTTGTGGTGTCAGGAATGGTCATTTGTATGATGAGTACATTACAGAATGAAGTGCAAATATCTTCATATTTCTCTCCTAGGTGCCTTGACTCTGGAAGACCATCTTTGGATTGTAGTATTTCATTTTTTGAGTTTATTCTAATTTTTCACCTCTGACAAAAATAACAAATCAAGTGCCAGACAGCATGAATTGATGAAGGTGCAGGAGCAGATGTAGTTCTGCTAAGAACTGAATTGAGCCTATAAAACCAGTTTCACATTAATAGCATCCATGAGTTAGTAACTTTCAGTAACTATTGGCCTGTCCCTGAAGTTAAAATTACTAAAGACTAATTTGTAGGGCACACATTCCTCCTTTGATAAATGCCAGAAATATATTTGCTTTTTCTTCCTTCCCAGTCTGTGAGAGGAATCGTGAAAAATGTAGGTTGTTCTGTAAGGCAATTCACTTCAGATCACAGGACACAATTCAGTATAGATGCAATTCTTCTTCATATGTATCTGGAGTAAATCCAATGAAATTTGCAGTATTGCTCGAGATTTATACAAGAATGAAAGCATAATCTGGATCTGATAGATTTACATGGGATTTTGTATCACTGAAGATGCAAGGTGGTGTGTGTGGGCCTTATACATCCCAAGTGTTTGCCCATCTTCTTTTTATCAAATGCTCTATTTAAAAAAGTCTTAATTATTTTCTAATTGTCCTTACCTACCTTCCTCAAGTTTTCTTATTAAAGATCGAATTAAGAATGTAGTTTAGAAGCTCAGTAATTTTATCATAATTAATTTCTTCCTCCTTCATGTAGTAATGGGCCTCTTTTACTCTACTATCTTTTCCCCTCCTTTTTCTAAAAGTCATTTTTATTCCCCTTATCTATTTTGACAAATAATATTATTGTTACTAATCCTTTGTATAGCACCTACAGAATACTCAAAAGATTTTGGAGCTTGATTTTGTTTTCATTTACACAAGTAGAAATCTAACAAATTAATTAACTTCAGTCAAGTAATTTTAAAGGAAAATTTGTGGGGAGCAGGATATATGTTCCATCTTAGTCCTCTCCAGTATGAAATGCCTTCCAACAGGATTTTCTCTTATATAGTCACCTCAGTTTACAGACAGCACTCTGTGGCAGTGCACCTTTGGCTGCCTGCCACTTTAAGAGATTTAACAGGCTGCAGACCAGCCTGTTTGTGGGAGCGTTCCCAATCAGACAGTCATATGGCAGCCAAGAGGCTGCCTGATTGGTGGAGGACTGGGTAGCCTGCATATAAGACCAAGCCCTGAGAGCAAGGATGCCATTTGCAACTGGGGAGCTGAAGGATGAGCATAATGTGGCCTGAGTACTGTTGCTCCTGGAACATCTGGAGGTTAATGGTAGGATCTATGGGGATGGAGGAGGTTCCTGGTCCTGCAGAAGACCTGAAACTACACCCTGCTGGGGTTGGATGATGTAGTGGTGCTTCCTGTGGTGAGGCAGTCTCCAGGAAATGCCATACTTGTTCCTCCCCAGTGAAAGGCAAGAATGGGGTGCCATATAGCCTCATCCCCCAGTCAGCTGACTGGTCTACAGAGCTACCCTTTAACCCATGCTCTGCTGGTAGGTTGTGCCCTGAAGAGTTTGGTCTTAAAGGGGCTGCCCCGCTTTCTAGTAAGAGGGCTTGGGTTCCCTGTTAGAGTTCAAATAATGCAATGACAAGTAGGCAAAGACTGCTAAAATGTTAATGGTGGAGAACCAGGATTCAGCCAACTGTGATAGATTTAATTTTTTTTTTTTTAACTCTAGTGCCATGGCTGTGTGGGAGGCAAAGAAGTTCTCTGTCTCCATTATAGCAACCACAAAATATTGGTCAGCAGATTTGTTTTGAGCTGTACACAGCCAGATGGCAAGCTGCCCAGGGCGTTTGTATTTTTGGATTCTAAATCCAAATCAATTAAATATTATATTTTCACTGTTCAATATAAAAAAAATGAATATATGTATGCATGTGCCTGTGCTTGCACATGCCTGCATATAACTGAAGATTTTATACACATACATGCTTTACACACAGAGCCACATTAATTATGCAACAATGTTACATCACTTCCATGGAATATTATGGTAGTATATGAAGTCCACCAATCAGAACTAAACCCCCTTTATTAGCAGTATTGTACAAATACAAAGGGTGATACAATTCCTACCTCAAAAAAGTCTTATACACACCAATCCCAACAATACTATGCATTTCACATGTGTTACATAGTTAGATGGTTACCTATTTATTTCATAGATTTCATAGACATTAGGGCTGGAAGGGACCTCAGAAGATCATCGAGTCCAGCCCCCCGCCTGAAGGGCAGGAAGTCAGCTGGGGTCATAGAATCCCAGCAAGATAAGCGTACAATTTTCTCTTGAAGGTGTTCAATGTAGGTGCTTGAACCACCTCCGATGGCAGGCTGTTCCAGACCTTGGGCGCTCAGACAGTAAAGAAATTCTTCCTTATGTCCAGCCTGAAATGGTCTTGCAGTAATTTATAACCATTCAACCTCATCATCCCTTGGAACGCTCTGGTGAACAAATGTTCCCCCAGAAACTGGTGGTCACCTCGATAAACTTATAGGTGGCCATTAGGTCACCCCTGAGCCTGCGCTTTTCCAGGCTAAAGAGGCCCACGGCTCTCAGCCTGTTGTCATAAGGTCTGTTTTCCTGACCTCTGATCATACACGTGGCTCTTCTCTGGACTCTCTGAAGCTTCTCCACATCCTTTTTGAATTGTGAAGCCCAAAACTGGACGCAGTACACCAGCTGTGGCCTCACCAAGGCTGAGTACAAGGGGCGAATGACGTCCTGGGATTTGCTTGAGAAGCATCTCTGGATGCAAGCCAGCGTTTTGGTTGCTTTACCAGCCACAGCATCGCATTGCAGGCTCATGTTCATATTGTGGTCAATGACGACCCCCATTTACTCAATGCTTCCCTTGATTTTTCTAGTCCATTCTTTTGTTGGCACTTTTGCAGGCTTTCTCTGCCTTCCTTTCCTACCGCATG
>NW_017729032.1:53601385-53601715 GCF_001723915.1 Gavialis gangeticus | reverse complement strand
ACCCCCATTTACTCAATGCTTCCCTTGATTTTTCTAGTCCATTCTTTTGTTGGCACTTTTGCAGGCTTTCTCTGCCTTCCTTTCCTACCGCATGTGCTGGATTCCTGTTGCACCCTACCATACCTCATTCTCTCATATCCCAGTACTGTTCCCTTACATATTTTCTGCCTGTATCATTGCTTCCCACAGTCCCTGCACAGCTATCTAACATTTTCCCTAGCTGCAGCTTGCCAACCCTCACAGCCCTAACCTGTTTTTCTCATATATCACTCTGTACACTGCAGCTGGCCTCTTTACATACCACCACCACCTCCCTCCTCCCTCTCCCCC
>NW_017729032.1:53585209-53596385 GCF_001723915.1 Gavialis gangeticus | reverse complement strand
ACTGCAGCTGGCCTCTTTACATACCACCACCACCTCCCTCCTCCCTCTACCCCCCACCTCTGCAGCCTGCCACTAAGCAGGATGGGTCTCAACCACTTCTACCCACTAGAGCCTGTTACTCTCCAGAGCCCAACACTCCTCCGTTCAGAATTTTCAAATTGCAAGAAAGTTGTTTTCACTTACTTTTCCCACCCCCTGAGGCACACCAAAAAACAGTATATCCATGTCTCTTCAACTTACATTTCACCAGTGTTTAAGAAGAGAAAACAATGTCCTAAACTCTAAGAGCCATAATCTACCTCGACTGTTGGGCACCTGCAAGTGCTTACTTGTATAGAGATTTCTAGGCTCAACAGCTATGTGCACTGATGCTGCCGCTGCAGCCAGAACATGTAGATTCCAAAATGTTCTAACTTTCTAGGCTGCCAAATACCATGCATTTCAGCTTTCTCAAGGACATTGTAGCATCTTCTTTTCAGGTGGGCTTTCTGCTAACCTGCTGGTCTTACAGCAGACAATATGTGGAGGGGCCCACAACTGAGGGGCAAGCCAAAGAAATACTACCAATACCAGGTACCCTTCCTTCACCTCCAGCCATTCCAATGGACTTCCATCACACAGGTGCCTAATCCCCAGTAGTTCTAGGTACCTTTTCCTACCTTCTCCCAACCTCCTGCTATCTACACTAATCCTCTAGTTAGCTAACTGCTGTTGGTACCACTGACAGCCCCATGCCACCATTGAACCCAATTAATGAGTTTTATTTCCTAGCTCTTTTATTTCTTAATTTACCTGGCTACCCCCAGTACAGCTTCAGCTGCATTGTCCCACACTCACTATCAGAATGATTGAGCATATGAGGAGCCCCACTATGATCTAAGTCTGTAGTATGTGCAGAGAGGATTGAATATTAAATTCCACCCTTATCAGCTCCCACAGCTGTGGAAGGAGGGAATTGGCATCTTTCTCTCATTTAGGAAAAAGCAGACATGGAGCCACACAATTTGGCAGTTATGAGCTGTCCCTTCTCTTGCTCACATTCTCTATCTGCCTAAAGTGCTGTAAATTTGGGATGGCAAAGATATTGTTAGCCTCTTCTCATCCTGTTATTGTTCATGTCTATATGGAAGATATGTTGGTGTAAAACCAATATAAGTAAGATAGGAATTATTTTCTCTCCTTCCTATAGTATCCAAGACTATACAGTGAGCATTATTTGAGTTATGTGACTGGTGCCAGAGAAAAACAGTTAGTCTACTCTTGCCATCACTCAGTGTCACACGCTTATTACAGTGATTCTTTCTCATGATTGTCATAACTGTGACATGTTGCTTTAATAATCTTTGGAAAGGAAACACATGCAGACAACTACTATGCTGTGATTGTTTTGCAGTGCTGCACCTGCAGTTTTTTTTAAAAAAAGCAAATGTTAGGCAGTAATGAAAAAGCAGGTCTTATTCATTGCTTACTCCAAAGTCAAATGGACAACATTAAAATAAACAAACTGCCTATGTACACACATTCACACTGTTTACCAAATGAAGACCTAACTGACATTATAGTCTCATGTCAACAAAGCTAGAGAAAATAACATCGATTTGGCTAAGAACATTGATTCTTAGCAGGTTCGGTTCTCCAGAATTAGACAGAGATTGTTTGGCATAGTAAAATCTTTTTGCAACTATTAAATATTTCATTATTTTGTTCTGAGAAATAGCACATCTGAACTGGACCAATGGGGTTTTTATAATGAAATATTTTCAAACTCTTCTCTCAATTCTTTTTGCTGTGTACATAACATGGAAAATGTATTATATATAAACAGATGTAAGATAAAAAGTGGTATCTTAGGGAATGGCATCAACTCCTCATAAATATACAACTTTCTGAGATTCTTTCTTTCTTACACAGTAGATTACCCAAGCTGTAATTTAAGCTGTAGATTTCTGTTCTATGAAAAAAATATATATTCAAAGTACAGTAGGGACAGCCCCTTAATTTCCCTATCTAGAATTCAAGATCAAAATCAGTCATTGCTTGCTTTGTTTGATAAGATACTGAGCATCCTGTTTCCACTGAAGGCACAATTTCATTGGAAGGTGAAAGCTCTTATCACACTGCAGAACTGAGCATGAAGAACCTAATCCAAAGCCCATTCAATACAGTGAAAACATTTCAGTTTATTGCAATGGGTTTTAGATCAGACCTCCATTGGATTTCACAGAGTAATAGAGTTTGAGACCCAAAGACAATTATATCATATAATCTGACCTTAGAAGTTCTTAATTTTCACCTATTTACTCTTGTGTTTAGTGTTTGGTACAAGCTTATCATGCAGAAACTCATGAAGTCTTAACATGAAGGAAAGAAAAATCTGCTGCTTTGCTTCCTTTGGTAGTTTCTTCCAGTGGCTAATCATCCTCATGGTTAAAAATCTATGCCTTGATTCTAAATTTAATTTGTCTCTCATAAATTCTAGCCTTTGGCTCTTGTTACCCCTTTCTCCACTAATTTAAATTAAAGATCCCTTCATTACCTGGTACTTCTCACTTATTCACTAATCAAGTCTCTTCTCAGTCTTCCTTTTGATAAACTAAACAGATTGAGCTCATCAAGTCTGTCACTGTAAGCCATTTTCAACATCCTTTGAATAACTTTTTGTGGTGCTTTTTTGCACCCTTTCCAGTTTTTTAATATCCTTTTCACAGTGTTGAGGCAAAAACTGCAGGGGACACTATTCCAGTAGCACCTCACCAGTGCCATCTATAGTAGTAAAAAAATCACCTTTCTTCAACTCAGTGGGTGCATCTACATGAGGCATTTACTGTGCATTAGACTAATTTAATGTGTAGTAAAGTATCAGTGTCTACACATGCAAAGCAATTACTGTGCAGTAGATTAGTTGAATGTACCATTTTGTAGTACCTATAGGTTCAGGTACTAGACATTAGAGCATTAAATTAATGTGCCAAAGCTCATGTGCAGACACTGACTGGGAGCAAATACTCCCCGTCAGCCTTGGCAGCACGGGGGGCCACAGAGAATGGGGAGAGCTGAATCATCTTGGCAGGTTGCTTCCTCTCAGCCATGTGGAGATTGGGATGGGTCCTAATCCCCACATGGCTGGGAGAACTGTCCCGGCTCGGCAGGACTTTGCCTCCCAGCTATGTATAAATCGGGACCCATCTTGATCTCCACATGGCTGGGATAGCTGTCCCAGCTTGGCAGGATACTGCCTCCCAGCAACAGGAAGATCAGGATCTCCACATGGGTGGGAGATAGCATTCCACGAAGCCAGGACACCTCCTTTCCCCTCCCCTGCAGAGATTGGGACCAGCCCCAAGGAGCCCTGCCAGCCTGGGGCTTGCACCTGAGGGAATCTGAAGCTCCCACTGGCTACCACAGGGGAGCAGAAGAGGGCAGGAGTATCCCTAAACTGAACAGTTCCTGTTGGTACAAATTTGCTCCCAAGGGCCACATATGTGGGGGCCCAGTTTAATGTGCCTATACTTTCTGTGCAGAAAATTCAGGTGCATTAATTGCATCCAGTAGTCCCCTATTTATATATTCAAAGATCATATTAGCAGCTTATGATAAGTTGCTTATCTAATATTGCCTTTGTATCCTGCTGTCTGAGATAGTCCCCCAGTTCACAGGTATGTTTCTAAGATGCCAGGCTTTGCATCTGGATGTATTAAAACACATTCTGTTTGAATGGGATCAGCTTACCAAGTGATCCAGATTGTACTGTATGACTGCCACTTTCCCATCAGTATTTATTAGTAATCTTCATGTCAGTTTATAGTTTTTATGTATTTGAAGGCTGTTATCTCCCTTTGGTCTTCTTTTGCCTAAACTCAACAGATCCAATTCCCCATACCTCTTTTTAGAGGTCATATTTTCTAAACCTCTGGTCATTCTTAGTGTTCTTCTTCTCTTAAAACATGACACTTGAAATTAGATAGAGTTACAGGCCTTACCAGCTTAGATGTATATGACATTCCTGTTAAAAATCTCTGAAGAAATTTGCCTTCTTTTGAAACGGTGTCATAGTGTTGATTCATCTTGTTTGTTCTCAGATTTTTGTTATTTTTTGCTTTATGGCTGCTTATCCATTATTCTTCATTTTAAATGTATGCACTTGGTTTCTCTTTCCTAAGCCTAGCACTTTGCAGACATCTTTATTGAATTTCATCTCTCTAATTCTTTATTTTTATATAGGTATACATTCTCATCCTGGATTAAGGTTCTGATTGCTCTCATTTAAATGGTATAGAATCAGGAGTAACTCTGCTGAACTCAACTAAATTAAACCACTGTGAAAATTTTCTTACAAGAAGAAAGGTGTGATGTGCAGCTTTTCTGTTGATATAAGGGACTATACTCTATAGTCAAAATAAAATTTACATTGAGTTGAAAAATTGGTAATAAGATAAATTTTTCTGCTAGACTACTGGTCCTGTTCCAGTCCATGTTGGTAACAAGAAAAATTATTAGTATCTAATGTTAATTGGTTATGGGAAACTAGCAGTTTTTAAATCACGTCCCGGCAGACACATGATCGCATCACATATGCTGCAGTAACTTTTAGTAAATGGCTACCTTGCTGGTAGTTTTGGCAGAAAGGCCAAAGAATTTATTCTTCAGTGCCTAGAAGGGGTTACCCTGGGCAGAATTAAGGAATATTAGCAGGCCAGTATGAGAAGGCTGACCAAACATTGGTGGGGCAGCTATGTAGATACGGAGCATATTTGTCCTCCATGCTATGAATTTAATATCTTTCTAAGTAATAGAAACCATTTCTTTAAAATCTTCAAAAAAGGTTTTTAAGAGCTATGTAAAAAACACTCATTTTGAAGGTTTTATGTACAAAAGAGAAGGCTAAATAACAAAATTATGTATTACTAGGACAGTTCACTTTCCATATAATGTGTTAATGGTTTCCTAGTAACAAAGTTATTACTAGGTACGTAAATGGGGTAGAATTCAGCCTACTGTAATCAGCAACTATTCAGATTCTGAGAATTCAAAACTATAATACCCATTTCATTTATCTCTGTTCCTGATTACTAGAAAAACACCACAATTTGGTAGCTACTTTTATTACGTTACGTTCCTAAACATTAAATGATGTGTATTCAGATGTTTTAAACAATAAAGAGCATTACAGCTACAGCTCAATATGTTCATATGCCCCCTCATATGGAAATAGAATTTAACTATTACCTTATTCTCCCTTCTCCAGAAAACTGCTAAAGATTTTGGCTGGGTGTTTGTTTGGTTCATATTATCTCAAATGACAAGTATTATTGAAATGAATTGGACAAGGCTTTACATTAATTACACTGGGAGCTAGAATCAGCAAGAAAAAGAGCCCAATTCCAATCTCGCATGTATCAGTTTAAGACCATTGACTTTGACTAAGTTACATTATATGCCAGGCAAAATTCTTCCCTCATTTGGTTCTATAGAACCACATCCATCTTAACAGCTTTGTACCTTTTTATACCTTTTACCTTTATGAAGTTAGGGTAGGAGGAGGAAAGATTTCTAGCTGTAGACTTTAAAAATGTCTAAATTGTATGTATTGTGATTAATTGCTTATCTTAAAACCAGTCTTTAAGGGCCCCCACAGACAAGAGAGGAAACACAATAAATAAAATAGATAAAGTATGTAATAACATATATATTATTCTGAATATGTTTTTGTTACTGCAAAATATTTGAATGACTTTTCATTATTTTTTATTTCTATAACAAGTGGCATATTATAATGATTTTTCTGTAACACTTCCCCAATTTATTATAACATTCTCAATGCCTAGTCTTTGTACTCCACTTCACATTCAGATACCCATATTGTGCACACCTTTAATATCACAGTTGGATTATAGGACACTCCCAGGCTGAAAAGTCACTGTAGTGTTCTATACTACCCAATATTTGTGTGCTTATTTGTTCTGTTGATATTTACACAATTCTATGGACTGTTTTTTTATATTTCTCAAATATCTAAGAAAGAAATAGGTAATCTGTTATATGGAAGTAGTCTAAATTATCAAGACTGGCACTCTACCGCAGTGTAGTCATCTGGAAAAAGTAGACAATCGCAGTAGTTGATACAGACACACCAACAGATGAGGGTATCTGAGATGACAAAAGGCTTTTTCACAACAGGTTTTGCTGTCATGCTTTGTCTAGACTCAAAGTAAACAGCACAACATTAAAATTATACAGTATTTTTGTGATATCCAAGCAAGGCATGTGCAAATACTAGATGCCATATAAGGAAATACTGAAAAAGTAAATGTAAATGCTTCATATGTTGCTGTTTGAATGTGCAATGAATGACACATACTATAGCATTATAATAAAATTTATGCAAATTCAGAAGAAAAGAAAGGAAAATGTATACTTTCTCATGCAGCAAATTTTAAGTGAACTGTAAAATTAAACTGAAAAATAATGATTTTTAGGGCAGTTCAGTTCAGAGTAGTTAATGAAACCTAAAGGTTTTGGTCTCTGCATATTTTTAAATAATATTTCTCAGATAAAAGTATTCATAACAAATTACTCTATTATACAGTTTTCTTTTGACTTAAGATGAGTTAGTACAGTACAGGATGTCGAACTGTTGTGAGTGTTTATACTCTTAAGGACTTATTTTTCTGTATAAAGTGTTCTTTATTAATTTTTCAGTAACACAACAAAGTTCTTTCCTGCTGTAATGGTCTAGTGGAGGTCTATATTAATTCATATGAGGCACAATATATACCTTATGGGGGCACAAGTGTACACGTGTCTCGGAGTGCTTTAATGAGCCTGAGAAAAATCACTTTTATTATTTTCATGTGTAGATGCACCGACGGAACAGGTAGGTGTGGGCAGGGCTGGCCAACAATTTTTTGGGACCCCCTGCAAGGCAAAGCTTTGGGGCCCCCTGATGCAAAGAAGGCATTGGTGGTGAGGGTGTGGTGGCAAGCACAGAGGTGGATTAAGGTGTACTGGGGCCCTGGGCAAGCACAAAATTGGAGGCCCTCTCCCCCATGGGAGCTGGGCTTCATCAGAGGGGAGGGGCCCTTTCCTCTCCTAGTGCTGGCAGGGGAGGCTGGGTGGACCCTGCTGGGCTGGGGGCACATGCCCGCCTCTGATCTTTGCTCCCTGCCCCTGTTATGGACAAATGTACACACGGCAGACAAGTTTCTTTGGATAAATCTGATATCTTTTTATTTGACCAACTAAATAGTTGGAAACCATTTTTCTAGCAAGCTTTCAGGTTTAAAAACACTGGGCCAGGCTGAGGAAGCATCTGCAGTTGCTGTGTGCTCTTCCTGGCACACAGTAGCAAATAGTAAAGAAGCTAGAAGCTGGTCTGCATGCAAGCCAGTCAGTGAAAATGTAAATTGAGAATCAGTGGGTGAGAGTCAGTGGGTTTTGTGGGATCAATCCTTGAAAAGCTTGTTACCGAAAGAGCTAGTTTTGTCCAAGGCACTACAGCTCCAGCCTCCATCCCTGCCTTGCCTCACCTCAGGGAAGAGCCACTGCCTGCCCGGAGTGAGGCTCTTCCAGCTCTGGGGAACTGCTCTGTGTGCTCCACTGGCTCCAGGGAAGTGCTCCACTCGCCAGCCCTGATGCCACGTGCCTTCTCACTCCCTGAGGTGATGCAGGGGAGCGGAGCAGTTGCCCAGAGCTGGTGGAGCCCGTACCAGCCCCCAGGCCCTACTGCCTTCCCCGGGTGAGAAGTGAAGAGCTTACCTTTGGTAAGTGTCCCATGCCACACCAAAAGGGGGAGGCGGGACCAAAGTTGTGTGCCCACAGACCACTACTTCTTAGAGGGAACATTGCCCCTTGGCTGTGGGGCCCCTGGCAGCCACAGGTTTCACAGGCATGGACGGGATGGCCCTGGGTGTAAGAGGGACACTGCATCCTGGGAGGACTGCAACTTGGGTTGTTCCACTATGGGGAGTGGCTATATATTAATGGAACATGAGCTGGGTAACATGGACAAGATAGGAACCTGCCCTGGAGTGGTATAACTTTAAGCTGCCTAAAGTGTACTTAAAACAATTTTCAGGTGTCTGTGTGGACAGTTGTGGCAGTGAGATGACCCACAGGCTCCCAAAGGGGAGAGGATAGTCCCAGCGGGACCCAAACCCCACACACAGCCCCTTCATGGGGGAAACTTACCTCCCACTGGGCAGCTGGAGCTAGAGCAGGAGCCATGGCCGTGCGAGCCAGCGTTTCGCTGGCTGTTTAATCAGCAGTTTCCCGGGCAGGGAACAGGTAAGCCAATCGTGGCGGCTATTTCAGGCGCCACTGGAAGATTTAAAAGCCCCACAGGAACCCAGGAGGGGGGAGAGGTGAGAAGGGAGTGTGCTGGTGTAGAGCACACCAGACTCGCTGAGGCTTCTGCAAAGGAGAGGAGCAACGCAGCCAGTGCAATGCCGGCAAGCAGAATCAGGAAGGTGTTTGAGCCCCCTGTAGGAGACTGGGGGAAAGGAGGCAACTCCACACCCCTCTCCAGCCCAGGGGTCTATTTCTTTTGAAAAGAAAAAGAGAGAGGGGAGGCAGAGAGGCAAAACGCCCTACTCGGAGGCACTGAGAATAGGCGTCAGTTGATGTGCCTACGGCTCGCCAGTCTCTAGAAAAGGGGGAGCCATATAAATACCAACAAAGCCCACTTGGATGTGGGGTTCTCCTTGAAGCAAGCTGTGGTCGAGCCACTACAACCAAATTACCATCTTGCTGATGCCCATCCGGTTGGCAAGTGGACGGGGTGTAGGGGAGGCAGAGCCCCAAGGAACATTGCACCCAAACTGTGAGTACTACCATTCCCCCCCGTGGAGCCCCCCTGGGAAGAAGATCTCCACTGAATCCCCTCTCTTTACATAATAACATCAAGTTGTGGCAGAAGAGTTGAGGGGAGGGGCTCCACATCCAGTGGGTAGTACATCACTTAAGGAGCCCCACTCAGGACACGTTTTATCACAATAATCCATGGTTTAAGAGCTCCAGGAGCCACCTAAAATTAATGTTTATCAAATCTCTATGGTTGCATTACTTTCATAATCTAAACAGGTTTGAAGTAAAATATTCCTTTCCCCTTTAAAAGATGTAGGTATAGGGTCAGCTTACACTGAAATTTTGTCACATGAAGAGCTCTTACTCAAGGTTTGATTCTCTTAACCTCACTGACTATCAAATTCTTCATACTAATGGGTGCATCTACATGTGTACTTTAATGCACAGTAGACTACTGAACGTACTTCACGTATCATACAAAAATCCTGACATTATGTTAATGTGCAGTAATAGGGTACTGCACATTAAGTATCACTTAAAAACCATGAAAATGTGCTACTGAGCATAAGGGAAGCCTGATGTGTATTAATTTACTACCTCACATGGGAGGTACTAAATTTAATGCACATTAGAAAAGGTGCATTAATGCACGTGTAGATGCACCCAGTGGGTGTGTCTACATGTGCATCTGATCCAGGAGAAGTTTTTCTCAAAAGTAAACTACTCATAAGTAAATGTCCCCAGGCAGGCATCTACACATGGAGGGACTTGGGAGAAGATTTGCTGCTTTTGGCAGCTGTCTGTTCCTGCCCTCACTGACCCTGCACTGCCTCCTGCAGCAGCCAGGGGGAGCAATAGGCTCCCCCTGGATTCTAGCCCAGGGGCTGGCAGGGAGCATGGAGCCAGGAGACAGCTGTTTCCTGACAGGGGTTGGGCCATTGCTTCCTGCCCTGAGGGGCTGCCTGCTGCCAGGGTGGGCTCTGCCACTGGAGCCTGGGTGGGGACAATGTCCCCCTGCCCCAGCAGCAGGGAGCTTCTGGTCCTGGCTCCACAATGAGGGGCAGGGGACTTGGAAAGAGCTGTAGGGGAGAGGCAGGTCCCAGCCCCCTTCCACTGGTGAGGCAGCTAGCAGCAAGATGGCACTGGGAATCCCTACCCAGCTGCGGCTCACTGCCCCATCCCTGCAGCTTTTTCTAAGCCCCGTGCCTTGATTGCCTGATCAGGATGCGGGGTTGGGACCTGCCTCTGGACAGGACAGTTCCCCGCCCCCACTCCATGATTGCAGGATGGGGCCTGGAGAACCTGTTCCCTGCTCAGCTCTGTGATCTGGAGCTGGGTGGGGAAAGGGCTGGAGAGCTTGTTTTCTGCCCAGGTCTGTGCCTGTTCCCTTCCCCCCTCCCCCCCAGGTCTGTGATCACAGAGCTGGGCAGGGAATAGGCTCCCCAGCCCATGCCAGCAAGGAGCTCCCAGCCCCTGCTCTGCAATCAGAGAGTAGGGACTAGGAGATCCTTATCTCTCAGCCTGAGCTCTGCAGTAGTGGGGCCAGTGGTGGGAGACCCTTATCTCCCAGCTCCACAGTTGTGGAGCTGATGCTGGAAAGAAGAATCTCCCAGCCTGAGCCCCACAACTGTGGACCTTGGGCTGGGAGATGAGGATCTTCCAGCATTGGCCCTGTGAGTATGGAGCTGGCACTAGGAGATAAGTATCTTCCAGCCCCTACTCCCTGATTGTGATCTCAAAGCTAGAGACTCGGAGCTCCATACTCCCAGGGGAGGAAGATGTAGTCACTGCCCAGGCTCCAGTGGTGGAGCCTATCCTGGCAGCAGGCAGCTCCCAGGAGTAGGGAGCAATCTCCTGCTCTCTGCTGCCCCCAGCTGACCAGGTGTCTACATTAATGCTACTGTGCAGTAACTAACTGCACGTACATTTGCTACTTGCATTTCCAGGTAACAAATTTTTACACGATTAGAGCAGTTTACTCTGCAGTAAGCAATTGCACATGTAAAGGAGCATGCTTACTGCATAGTAAACTGCTCTACTGCATAGTAAAGCATCTTGTGTAGCTACCCCCAGTGTCTACTTTAATTTACTCCAATAAGGAGTCATGTTTAGAGGTTAATAACAGACTGAGCATGTCTACACATGCATTAATGCACCTTTTCTAGCATGCATTAAATTTAATACTGCAGGGTACTGTACACAATCGAGAAGGCTGCTCCAATGTGCTGTAATTCCAGCACATGGAAGCAGACTCAGTTGCATGTGTAGACATGATTAATCAAGTCTGCTGAAGCATGCCAATTACCATGCTCCAGCAGCCTCCTGCATCTCATGTATCAACATCTTTGCACTTTAAAATGGCAGTGGGGCCACT